>NC_054848.1:118434001-118735631 GCF_018345385.1 Vulpes lagopus | reverse complement strand
CCTGCATGGAGCCTGCTTCTCTCTCTGCCTGTGTCTCTGCCTCTCTCTCTCTTCTCTCTCTCTCTGTGCTTCTCATGAATAAATAAATAAAATTTAAAAAAATGTTACTTCTACATGAACAAAGAATTATTTAAATTATCTCATCCTTAATTTCCATTTCTGTTAAATAACATTAGCTATATAACCCACATAAACAAAAGCTCTTTGGGGTCCTCAATAATCCATGAGTCTCCATCTGGACTCATTTACCAATGTTTGCTAAGCATCTTCTAGTGCCAGGCTCTGGAATGGGCTCTTTATGGCACAGGGAGACACAAGGTACCCCAGCTCCACCTTCTTCGAGGCTCTGGCTGAATCTAGTTGATTCCTCCATAGACAGGTGACCCCAAAGAAGCCTCAGGGTATTTTATCCATAGCACTAAAAGCCTCCCCTACTTTCCTCCCACCCCTGAAACGCTGCAATTTTCTAGTTGTTCTACTATCATGTTACCAGTGTGGTCATCTACCAACCTCAGGGCCCAGCGCCTGGGAAGATTCCAGTGGCATCTGTGCTTCTAGTTTCAGTCATGTAAGTTGCCAGGTCATGAGAAAAAAATGGTAACAGACCACATCTGGGCTCATATTTAATTGCCAGCCGAGTTCAACTAGTTACCACCACAGATTCTTTAATTTGAATGTTGTTCCCTCTTAGCCATATTACCCACTTATTCTGGGATCTTAAAAGTGGCCCCAGAGAGCTACAGTTATTAAGAATATGGCACTCTTCACAAATACCAATATAATACCACTGTCCAACTCATCTGAGCACACGGGCATTATTGGCCACTGACAGGCTGTCTGATATACTCAGAGCTTTCTTAAATTCCACAAATTTTTGACTCTCCACATTTGTTTTTGAAGGTCACCTGTGTGCCAGGCACTGGGAGATCTCCTCTATCCAAATACGTATCAAATACATCAGTGTTATTTTCTTCACCTAATCCTTGTAACAGCCCTGATGGTTAATGATATCATCTTTTTACAGACCCAGCACATACATGCATTTCAGTGCTAAGGCTTCTTGGTTGCTGGTGCCTTTTGAAAAATGGACTACAGTGGTAACAAGTCAAGAGGGGCCTGCTCTCATGGACTTTGTGAACTGTCCATTCACAGAGGGGATATCTCTCCATGGGTTCTCTATCTATCCATCATCTATCTATAATGTATCTACCTTTACCTATCTATCAATCTATCAGTGTGTTTTGATATACACAGGTAGATCTCTCTATATATATAAATACTTATGTATGTTGTTCCCTCATTTGATATTCCCAAGAATGGTTATTATACCCATCTTACAGACAAGGGAGGGCTCAGAGGCAAAAACTTTTGGTTAAGTCACTTGTCCAAAGTCATAAAGCTCCTAAGTGGTGGGCCATGGCTTCCTGCTCAGTCTTTTTTTGTTGTTGTTGTTGTTAAAATTTTTTTTACTTATTTATTCATGAGAGACACACAGAGAGAGAGAGAGGCAGAGATGCAGGCAGAGGGAGAAGCAGGCTTCACACAGGGAGCCTGATGTGGGATTCGATCCTGGGTCTCTAGGATCAGGCCCTGGGCCGAAGGCAGGTGCTAAACCGTTGCCTGCTCAGTCTTATATGACTTCCATGAGCTTTCTTGACACAGTCCTCCAACCCCATCCTGTAGCCTTCTCTGACTCCTCAGTAGCCATCTCCCTTACATGGCCCTAATTCAAAGAAACCCAGAGTAAAAAAAAAGTAACAGAGTGGACAGCTTCCTTAGAGCCTACTCAAATTTGCCATGGATCCTACTCCCAAGCTTTCAAGATTCACAGGGAAAATCTGCTCCCTCTACCACATGACAGCTCTTCTGAAATGGCTCCTGCACACTGCTTTTGCCATTAACTAGCTGTGTTACCTTGACTGTTACTCCCTTCTGAGCCTTGGTTTCCTCGCCTGTTGATCGAAAAAAATGAATTAATAATCTGAGTCACGTTTTAGCTCTAAGATTCTATAATTCTAGACACAAAAGAAGTCAGGTCTTCTTAGTGAAAACCAAAGTACTCTGATTTGAATTTCCAAGACTAGAGAGCACACTTGTGGATTAGCTGATCTGTAGAAAGCACAGACACTTGACAAAACATAACTTCTTGAAAAGCTAAAAACCAAAGCAGCCCAATCCTCCACCACTTGAGCAAGGTTGCAACACAGCAAAGCAAAACATCAAGCCCAATTCAGCTGCCACTCGTCTCCAACCAGACTCATGAATATCATTTGCCAAGTGGCTCCACACGACCCCTTACAGGCAAAGTACTGCTAGTGGGAGGGAATGAAACAAGTATTGACCTGGAAAGTAAACTAAGTTCAGATCTCAGTCCAGCCACTTTTGCGCTGTTTCACTGCCCTGAGCTTCAGCTTCCACCTCTATAAAGTGGGATAATAATTCCTGCCTTGTGTGGCCTTCACTGGATTGTTGTGCAGTATTTTAGTGGCTGTCAAAATGCCTTAAAAAACTGTAATGCGGTAATGTGAATTTAATCTGATTAATTCCTTGAGAACAAGAGCTAAGGTATCACCGGGCCCAAGGATTTACAGAATTCAGTATGGTCAGCTAGACAAGGAGGTACCAGTCACGAATCAATTTTCCCCTATAAATGTTTTTGATAAAAGCCAAACAATGGAATCTTCCTAAAAGAATACAAAGAGCTAATAACTGAGGCCAACACTTGATTTAAGAATAGGATTCAGTTTGATCATGATCACAAATGATGCACTTACCTTGTGTGCCCAGAACCAGAGGAGGGTGCCCATAAGCCCAGCCAATCTTGATGGCTCCTGGAAGGGCCAGGTCTTTCTGTCGTTGACTGCTCAATGGCAAACAGTGGTAACGTGCTTTGTGGGTAGAAAATACCTATCTCCAGTGGAGAGGAGAGAGGCAGTATCCAGCCTGGTCATCTTTCTTCTGAGACAGGTTTCGTCATTTCTTGCCCAGAGTGGTCTTTGCAAAAGCCCCAGGGGAACAGGCTGTTACTCCCAGGCTCAACCAGCTAGGTGATTCTTAATATGTCTACATCTAAAGCCGAAGGAACTACAAAGAACAGAATTGGCTAGTTGACAAGATCCTATTTGTTGCACGATTCATTCCCTTCATCAGAAGACTCACAAGTAAACTGGCACAGAAAGAATCCTTTTTGTGGATAGTCCTCTGGTCTAGGCTGCCAAAGTCAACCAGAAATGAAGCAGCCTAAGGGACCCTGAGAGCCTGGACAGCCAGTTGACCAGTTGGATGGGGAGACATACAGGCAGGTGGGCAACAGGGAAGGTGGGCTGGCAGGCAAGGGCTCTGGCTTGGTACCCAAGGACCTGCTGGGAATGAGAAGAAAAACAGTGACCAGAGGGAGCCAGGTATCTAGGAGGGAAGAAGACTGAACTCAATCATTTGCTCACAATCAGAACTGGAATCCAGTCTAGATATTTGCAGCTTTTGAAAAATCTTCAGTTGTGTCGAAGAGTGAAAGGAGTATTAGATGTCAAGCTTCTGTTTTTTATTTTGTCTTGAGAGTTAGAAGAGGTAGGATTTCAGTTTGCTGAGCCTGGACCATGGGGAAGCCTGCTCAGTAGACCTCTTCTCAATGACAATGACTACTCAAACTCCACATCATTCCCTCTTTTCCAAGCTCTAGCTATCCTCCCAAAAAAAAAAATCAAGCTCCTCAAAATATTAGCAAGAAGCTGGTCTAGTTGGCCCATAAAGAGCCTCTCTTGACCATAAGCTCCTGAGAACCACACTTTTCCATGCCCAAATCAGATCCAGGTCTTCAGGGTGACAGTGGCCTTTGAACTTTTTTCTGTTGTTTGGGCCTTGGTTGCCTCATGGTAAAGCTGAGTACAGAGTACCTAAGGATTGTCTACAGCACCTCCTGGATCACCACTGCCAATAATCACATGACAGTTCCTCAAAGTTCAATGTCTCTAACTAAATTCATTATGTTCACTTTCATACTTACCCACCTCCACAATTGCTTCTATCTCAATGGCTGTTGATGTTCCTAGAACCTCAAGTCAAACCTGGGAAGCAGCCTAGATTTTACCACTGATACTAAGCTTGCTTACCTTGTATTAAGGCATGTGCTATGTAGGTTATGCATATTTTGATTACCTAAACCCGTTGATCTTACCTCCTTGATATGACATGAAGCTTGTCACTACATAGTTCAGCCTTGCACCATCTCTTGTCTGAACACTTGCCATGACTTCATTCGTTCATTTATTCAAACAAAATTTATTGAGGCACTACCATGTGCTAGGCATTGGGCTGAGGATTCAGTAATAAGCAAAACATATCCCTCCTCCCATGGAGCTTGCATTCTAGAAGAGACAAGGGTTAAGCCAGTTGTTCAATGCATTCTCACTACAGCCAGCTTGCTCTTTCTAAAACACAGATCTAACCTTTCAGATCTAACCTTTACTACCATGAAACCTTCAGGATAAGGTCCAAACTTGTTAACTTGGCATTTAAGGCTTCACATGCCTTTCCCAATTTACCTTTTCAAACCCCAAATCCAGTCTCCTCCCTAAAACAGATGAGGATACACATACACACACTTAAGTCCCTCCTTTCTACTTCTAACAGCCTATCGGCCAGCCAGACTTCATTGAAACCATGCTCTCCTAACAGCTCATGTATAACCATACCTGCATGGCTTCAGAGTCCCTCTCTGAAAACTAGTCCCTAGGGGCTTTCCCCATCCCAAAGGCTGGTGTCTCATGAAACCAGATTGCCCATAATGAGGCTGAATATTGGAAGGAAGCCTTGGCACCCCTACTTCCTCTGTCTGTAATGGCCTTCTCCCCTGTACCTGGAAAACTCTTATTTATCCTTCAGATCCCAGCTTGGATGGTTCTTTCTCATGGAGGCCTTCAAGGTGCCCCCCTCCTGCCTTCCCCTGCAGCTCCTATTGGATGAGGTAATCATCCTTGATATGTCTTTCGTCATTCCACTGTCATTTTTTACTGTCTGTCTCCCCCAAAGGCTGAGGTCTCATCGGCTTTAGTCACCACTCTATTCCCGGTATCTGCCACAACACTGACACTGAATGAATGAATTGTTGAATGGATAAATAAGTGAATGAATGAACCTTTGAAAAAAAGAAAGAAATGAAAGAAGTCCTAACTGAATGGATTGATATATCATGTCCATGGTTTGAAAGACAATATTGTTAAGATATCAAATCTCCCCAAATTGATCTATCAATTCAAAGCAATCATAATAAGAATCCAAGAAAACCTTTTACTACATATAATAGATGTCAAAAAATGAATTCTAAAGTTCATATCGATAAAGGAACTAGAAGAGCCAAAAAATTTTAGGGAAAGAGAATAAAGTCATAAGACTATCATTATTTGATTTCAAGGGCCCATAGAACATAAACACACATACATTATAATCGTATAGACTATATTTTGTGACCAAAATGAAATTAAAGTAGATATCAATAACAGAAACATAATTGGGAACTCTATGAACACACAGAAGCTAACTAACACACTTCTAAATAATGCATGGCTCAAAGAGGAAGTCTCGGGAAAATAAAAAAATACATTGAACTGAATGAAAATACAAAATACCAAAATCTGTGGGACACAGCCGAAGCGGAGGCAAGAGGGAAATTTATAGCACTAAATGCTTAAAAAAGAAAAAGTCTAAATAAATAATCTAAGCTCACATCTCAAGAACCCAGAAATAGAAGAGCAAAATAAACCCCAAGCAAGGAGAAGGAAGGAAGTAATAAAGATAAGAGTAGAAATTTTTTTAAAAAGGGTAGAAATTGATGAACTTGAAAAGAGAAATAATTTTTTAATCAAAAAAAGAAGGAATTGGTTCTTTAAAGATCAATAAAACTGACAAACTCCTAGCAAGACTGACAAAAAAATACAGACACAAAACACAAATGTCCAATTTAGGAATGAAACTGGGAATATCATAACAGACCCTGGAGACATCAAAATGATAATAAGGGCATACAACAGACAACTCTACATACATACGTTTGGTAATTCAGACCAAAATAGACCAGTTCTTTGAAAAACATAAAGAAACTACAACTCCTTAAATATGGAACATATTTCAATAATCCTATAACTATCAAATAAATCCATAATTTAAAATCTCCCAAGAAAGAAATATCCAGGACTAGATAGCTTTTCTGCTTCCCTAGAAAATCTTACCAAACATTTAAGGGAGAATTAACATAAATTCTACACAGTCTCTTCCAGTAGAAAAGGATAAACACTTTTTGATAGCTTTATGAAGCTGGTGTTACCATGATATCAACACCAGAGAAAAACATAAGGAAAGAAAACTATAGAGCAATATCCTTCATGAGAAAACACAAGAGTCCTTTACAAAATAAGAGCAGATTGGATCCAGCAAATATGTCAAAAGAATAATACAGTATAAGTAAGTAGGAAGACAGTGAACCTATAAAGGAAACACAGAAGGAGAGAAAGAGCTAGGAAAAACAAAGAACACCATGTCTTATGAGCCAACGTTAAAACCCTCAGGTGAGGAAGTATTGGTCAAGTTCGTTATCTGTTGCAGAGAAGTCAAGCAAGATGAGAAAGGAAATATTGCTTAGTGACAAGAATGTCATTGATGACTTTGGTAAGAGTAGTATAGGAGAAGTGTTGGAGGCAGAAGCCAGAGTACAGTGGGAGGGGAGTGAGAGGCAAGGAACTTAGGACATTGAGTACAGGCAACTCCTTCTAGAAGGATGGCTATGAGAGTAGGAGAGAGAGAGATTTCATTAGCTTGAGAGGCAGCTGAGATAGGATACGGGGAAGTATTTCTAGTGCAGGAAGATTTTTGGACATATTTAATTGCTGGGGCGAATGAGCCCAGAAGAGGTCATTCCCATAGGTGACAGGGAGTAATTGATGAAGAGACAGATCCCCAAGGAGAAGAAGATGGGATCCACTGCAGGAGGTGAGAGGCTGGCCTTCGCCTAGAAGAGGAACCTTATTCCTCTACCGTAAGAAAGAACAATGTGGGTTTGAGTCCTGGACTATCTATCTTGTGACTTCAGACAAGTCGTAGCCCATCTTTAAACTTCTGCTTCTCCACCTGTAAAGTGCTAATAAATATATCAACTTCTGTTTTTCTTTCCTCTCAAAATGCTACCTTCAGTACTGGATTAAGATCCTATCTCACATATGATGCCCACTTGAACTCTGTCCTCTGACATCAATTGATGTGATGTGGTAGTTAAAGAGCCACCAACAGTATGGCCTTGGACAAGCTACTTAACCTCTCAAAGCTTTAGTTTCCACATTGGTAAAACGGGGATGATATTACCTCTTGCCTCACAAAGTCACTTGAGGATTCAAGAAAGTTTAACACATAAAGTGCTTAGCATAGCAGCTGACCTATTGTAAGTGCTTAATAAACTGCAGGTATAATCTACAAGGGAGAAAGTAACTGGAGAGCAAGGTTTGTGTTTTGCTTATCTCCGTATATCTCACAAACCTGTCACAGACTTGGCACTCAGAAGATATTGCTAAACTGAACTGTATTTCATAGAGTTGAAAGACATCCAAACCGGTAGGGATTGTCCAAGGTCACATAGCTAGTAGGTCAGAGGCACAACTGGGGTTAGATGCCAGGTCCACCGTCTCCCAGTCCAGGGAGGGCTCTTTCTAGTACATTATACAGTGGAGGGTGACATGAACACACATTTCTAAGAACACAACTGCTGTGTAGGGCAATAAAACTATTTATAAGTAAATGCCCACTTAGTAGATAGATAGAATAGAAAAAGATCTTTAGTTGCTTTTGCTTGCAGAACTTCACAGCCAGGTCACTCCCACCTGCTATTATGACCTAATAGCTTTGAAGCTTCCCCTCTTAGTTCTGATTCATCACACAATTCTCTATGGCTTCAGGCTAATTTAATTGTTAGAATTAGCCCCTTGAAGAGTTGAGACTCACAATGATCAAGTTAAATTCACATGGCATGATCAGAGTTTAATTTGCTATTGTGGCAAAATCCTTGTTAATTATAATGTTGGTATCATTACAAAATGATGATTCACTTTTCATATGTCTCAGAGGAAATTAAGGCAAGGCATATTGGGACCTGGTGCCAGTTAAAGTCCTGAAAAGGTTAAAAACCCAAGGAAGCACAGCACACCACTATGCTCAACTAACTGTTGACAACTGTGCAAAATAAATCCAGTGGAGGAAAGATGGCCTTTTCAACAAACGGCGTTGAAGCAACTGGACATTTCTAAGTGAAAAATGAACACAGACCAAAGCCTCACACCTCATACAAAAATTAACTCAAAATGGATCATGTATTTGAATATAAAACATAAAACTATAAAGATTTTATTTTTTTTTTATTTTATTTTTATTTTTATTTTTTTTTAATTTCCATCTATTTACGATAGTCACACACACACACACACAGAGAGAGAGAGAGAGGCAGAGACACAGAGGGAGAAGCAGGCTCCACGCACCGGAAGCCCGACGTGGGATTCGATCCCGGGTCTCCAGGATCGCGCCCTGGGCCAAAGGCAGGCGCCAAACCGCTGCGCCACCCAGGGATCCCTAAAGATTTTAGAAAAATAGGACAAAATCTTCGTGATTCAGGACTAGGCAAAGAATTTTAGACTTGGCGCCAGAAAGATGATCTCTAAAAGGAAAAATCAGTAAATTGGACCCGGCAAAAATGTAAAAACTTTGCTCTTCAAAAGCCCATGTGGAGAATGAAAAGACTAGCTGGAAGAAAATATTTGCAAAGCCCATATCTGACAAAGGACTTGTATGTAGCATATATGATGTGCTCTCAAATTCCAACAATAAGAAATAACAGGCCAATTAGAAAATGGGCAAGAGACGTGAAGATATATTTCACCAAAGAGGGTATACAGATTGCAAAAAGCACATGCTCAACATCATTAGCCATCGAGGAATGCAAATTTATAACCACAACGAGATATCACTACACACATATCCAAATGGCTAGAAATAACAGTGATACCATCTAATTCTAGGGAAGATGTGGAGAAACTGGGCCACCCAGACTTTGCCGGCAGGAATGTAAAATAGTACAGTCACTGTGGAAAACTGGTAGTGTCTTATAAAACTAAACATGCAACGTCCATACACCCCAGCAACCGTACTCTTGGACATTTATTCCAGAGACTTTAAAATTTGTGTTCATACAAAACCCCATACATGAATGTTTATAAAAGCTTATTTCTAACAGTCCCAAACTGGAAACAACTGAGATATCCTCCAGTGGGTGAACAGATAGATAAACTGAGGTTAGCAGTCATAATGTGGGATTCTACTGACTAATAACCAGGAATGAACTAATGATACACAGGACAACCTGCATACAGTACAATTCCATTTACATAACATTCTTGAAATGACAATATTACAGAGATGAAGAGGAGATTAGTGGTTGCCAGAGGTTGGAGATGGGACCAGAATGTGGATACTGGGAGGAGGTTGGGTATGGTGATGGAAGAACCGTTCAGTGTCTTGGGGATGGTGGCGAATACATAAGCCCGCTAGGGGACAACATTGTATAGAGTTTCACACCACACACAGACACACATGTGCACAGGTACAAGCAAAACTGGAAAAATCTGAAAAAGTGGCTTGTATCCATATTAATATCCTGGTTGTGAAATTATATTATAATTCCACAAAGCATTACTATCAAGGAAACCAGACAGAGTTTCTGGACAGATCCCCAATAGGATATATATCTACTATTTCTCAAAATTGCATGGGAATCTACAATGCCTGCATTAAAGCAATAAAGTCTAAGGAGGTGCCGAAAGTTCATAAAAATGGAGGCAAAACCAACAAATCACTGAAGTGGTACTTAGGAAAAGTTTATTGCGCACACACGAAAAAGACAGTTTGCAAACCAGTAGTACTTTTGAGTGCCAAACATGGGATGAGGCTCCAGGTTATGTTGTTATAAAGCAGCTTATAGTGACAAGACCACGAAATCACTGGAGAGCTGGTAAGGCTAGAAAGGGTGAAAGAGATTTAGAAGACTGAGTTCTTAGGTTACTGAGAAGGGGCTAAAGGGAAAGTCGTGGAGGACGGGAAGTGAAGGACGAGTTGCAGAGTTTGGCCAACCAGTGGGTGACCAGTCCTCAAGATGCCAGGTAGTGAAGTGAGATAAGATGATGGTGATTTTTGCTTTTTTACTTGCCTGTACAGGATGAGTTTGAGGAGTCTGCAGGACAACTGAGTGGAGGTGTCCAAGAGGCATGTGGCTCTAAGGTCTGGTACTCAGAGGAGAGGTCTGGCCTGGAGAAATGTATTTGGCAATGGCTGTGGACAAGATGGCCTAGGATACAGTGTAAAGAGAGAAGAGGACTGACCCGTTGAGGACAGAACAACTTAGGAAAGACACAATTGGGGAATTTCTTAATCAATGTTCACCTTGCTGCTTTCCTGTAACAGTTCTTTGAAATAATAATAATAATAACAAAAAGCTTTATGAAAAGATGCCAGGATCTCAGTAGAAAATCAACATATCTGATTTAATTTCCAATACAACATCTTTGCTACCACAGCTGCTATACGTTTTGCACAGATTCAGGCCGTGGAACATACTGCCAAGAAATTAAACCAAAAAGGATTTGTTGAGGAAGATAGTGTTCCCTAAACTACTTTGAACAGCTCTTCATCTCATTTTTCAGCATCAATCTTTTGAGACAAAACCTATTTTGGTCAAGTCTTTAGACACTGGATTAGAAAAGGCTCCTTAACTGATGGGGTTGGAGACAATAATCAGGCAGCAATTTCCTCGGTCCTACTGGAAAAATCGTGATGAGCTGAGTAGAGGTACTTCGACCAACTATATACACAGCATAATTTTATGTCTGAGCTGCTGATGACAGTATGTATCTCCCATAACAGGCCCTCTAACTATATGAAATAATGAACTGAGAAGAGGTGAGAGGCTGTTGATGGACTTATGAAAACCTTAGCAATGGCCAAGTGATACTGATTAGAGAGCGTTGAGAGGCTGCATGACTAAGCCTAGCACCTCAGCACTGAACTTCACTTCCCTCTCTAAGTGACAAGAACACATTAAGAGGAGCTGTGTAAATCAGAAGTTTCCCTCTTCCAGGTACGCTATGGTGATGAGTCATTGAGGCGAGGACACTTCATGCAGTTCCTGTTCCAGGAAATGCTTAAAGACTTCTGCTACAGAAACCCTTCATCACCAGCCTTCTCTCTCCTTTCACTTCAAGAACCTTCCTGTAACGAAGAGACACAAGTGATCGCTAAGACAGTGGCTAACTCTCCCAGGAGCCTCTGACGCCTGCTCTGGGAGTTGAGGTGAAAGGAATTCTCGGGGGACCTCAGTAACTAGGAACAGCCATATGTCACACTGTCAGCTCCCAGTGAAGGAAATCTGGGGAAAATCTGCTTCGCCTGCTGCATTAATTTTCTAGAGCTATTGTAAAAATTAAAAAGTACCAACAAAGTAGATGGTCTCAATAGCAGATTTATGTGTGGGTCTCACTCTGGAGGCCAAAAATCCAAGATCTAGGTGTCAGCAGGGTCAGTTCCTTCCGAGGGCTGTGAGGGAAGGATGTGTTCCAGGCTTCTCTCCGTGGCTTGCAGACGGCCATCCTCCCCCTGTGTCTTCATGTGGTGTTCTCCCTGTGTGCATGTCTGTGTCTGTGTCCAATTTGGCCCTTTTATTAGATTAGGGCCCACACTAAAGACTTCATTTTAACTGGATTACATCTATAAAGAGAGTACCTCAAAGAAAAGTCACATTCTGAGGTACTGAGGGTTTGGATTTCAATATCTTTTTGGAGGGTGTGGAATGGAAGCAGACACAACTCAACCCGTAACATCTGTCCAACATGGAATCTGGTCCCTGGCGAAAGCACTGTTCCTACATCATGGGAGCTATTGCTGGTAAGAGACTTGGAGGCTTGGACCTCCAAGGAGGCTTGGACCAGTGACAGGGCTACAGGGGCCCCAAGACACCATGCAGTCCAAGAAGGGACTGGTCCAAATTCACAAGTCAATGGCTCGGTTGAGATCACAGCCCAGTTCTTAGGAAGTGCCAGAAGCCTCAGGTAGAAGCCATGGGGAAGATAGCCTAAGGAGTATCCTTTTCCAAGGATTAATCCACAGAGCAGGAGCCCCCCCACCCAGGGCTCATTCTCATGGCGTGTGAGTGGCACTCCTGGCCACATTTCTCAATGGTTGTCTGCCCTCACCATGTCCTCTTCCCCGCCCTCATCCATTCCTGGTGTCCATGAGGCCTGCCAGTGAGTTCAGCTGACACAAGTTCTCTTACCTATCCAAGCACTTTTAAATCCATTTCAAAACTAAAATGGAGAAGACAGGAGAAAATAAAGTGACTCAGCTCGTTGAAAAATGTGATTGAAAATTATAGCAACTTGGATACACTGAGCTTCCTCTTTTAATGATGAAACAAAGATCTAATTTATTGCTCAAATTTCATGGAGTTTTCTCTTACTGAGGTCTGCACATCAGACCTTTTGTCTTTTCTTTAAAAATTGTGGTGAAATACACATAAGTTACCATCGTAACCATTTTTAGTGTGACATTCAGTGACAAGATGTACATTCGCATTGTTGTGCAGCCATCACCCCCAAACTGAAACTCTGTCCCCATTAGAAGACAATTCCTCCCCTCCCTCCTCCTGAGCCCCTGGCAACCACCATTCTATTTCTGTCTCTGTGAATCTGACTGCTCCAGGCAACTCATCTAAGTGGAATCACACAGTCTTTGTCCTTTTGTAACTGGCTTATTTCACTGAGCATAAAGTCCTCAAGGTTCATCCATGATGTACCAGGTGTCAAAATGTCCATGTTTTACTTCTTTTATATAATCTGGCTTAAAACACAAGCCTGTTAGTTGAGGGAGGCCTCAACTAAAGTGTAACTGTAACTAGGAAGTCATTATGCTTGGAAGTGAATCTTGGGCTCACTGAGCAAGGCCTGGAGACAAGGATGAAGAGAAGTAGTAAGTCAAATGCTCCCTTGTCATCACACTTGTATCTGCGCAGGGCAGTAGCCCAAACACACAGGGCAGTGGTTTTGGCCAGCAGCCTTATCTATTCAATCTCACTCAACACATATATATTGAGTGCTGATACACAAAGCACCACAGCCTATGCAGAAAGAACTTTGGTGGCTTAGAGCAGGCCAGTGCAATGAGCTAGCCTACAGAAGGCAGGAAAGCAAGGGGAGTGCACCAAAGATACCACCAATTTGGCCTTTATTCATTGTGTACATATGGCCTCCTCTCCTCACTCCCTGGCACTGCACCTCAGGAAGCTGCCACCAGCCATCTTTTGCTGCTCCAACGCCAAGTGTAGGTGATGGACTGACTGAGATCCCATTCACTCACCCTCTTGCCTCATTCCAAAAATGGTTTAAGAAGGCCGGTGCAGGTTATTGAACCTTTAAGTTCTCTATACCACAGTTTCCCACCCAGTACACTACAAATTAGTCACAAGTTTGCATGGATGGTGATCCACTCAGCCATTCCATTGGCTGGCAGAGCCTGAGGCAGGGCCTCAAGTGGTGGGCAGGACATTTTGAGCTGTGAACAGTCTTCTTCATCCAACTCCAATGTACATTTTCTAAGGAGGTCTTTCTACAAGAAATAATTGGGAAGCTCAACTATGAGTTGTCTTTGCTTCCTCTGTGCCAACCTTATCTATTCCTACCTCCTCTGTGCAATCTCCTCTGTGATTTCCAGCCCAGTACTCAAGACACATTGACTTTCTCCTCCTCAGGGTTCAGATGAAAAGAGAGCCATTACTCACCTTATTCTGAAAATCAGTACTATACCATGCACAGGAGCTAAATGAGCCCATATCCTCTTCGTCTCAAACTTGACTGCAGACCTAGTTATGCTTTCTGGTTCATCTCCTCCTACCAAACCAAGCATGACTTCCACTCTCGCACCTGTACGTTGTCTAACAGTGCTAGAGCACATAGGAGGCAATTCTGGAATGCTTCTCGAGTTTGTCTGTATAGTTGACCCTTGAATATGGGAATTGTGGGCTTCAATCCCCCATGCAGTTGAAAATCTGAGCATAACTTCTTACTCCCCCAAAACTTTACTATTAATGGCTACTGTTGACTGGCAGTCTTACCAATAACATAAAGAGTCAATTAACACATATTTTATATGTTATGTGTATTCCATACTGTATTCTTACAATAGTATGTAAGCTAGCGAGAAGAAAGTGCTATTAAGAAAGTCGTAAGGAAGAGAAAATACATTTACAGCACTGTCCTGTATTTATAAAAAAAAAATGCACACAAACATGGACCTGCACAGTTCAAATCCATGTTGTGCACCTATATGTCTGACTCTTGCCTCAGGTGTGCACTATACTGCTTGGCAGCATGACACCATCCAGATTCAACAGCAGCCCAGGCTTCTCACTGACATGCATGGATTGATGTGACTTGGTTCAGTCAGGTGTGTAATTTTCTCCCCAAATGCAAGCTGAGGTTCAAGAACTAACAACTGAGAATTCTATTTAAAAACTTGAAAGGTAGTACAACATAATTAGATGTGTGCATGCAATTTTAGCCCATTTAGTTTTGTGGATCTATAATCACTTTCAAGTTACTATTATGACTTGATTTGCTGACTCATTTTTGCATAAAGTTTTAAATGGTTTCCATTTCGCTCAAAATCTGTTGATCCATTAGGAGATTTTAAACTTCACATGACAGCAGAGCACACAGAGCCCTATGTTCTACAGGCACTAGAAATAATGTATTGATATCAAAATACTACCTTGGCAGAAATCAACTGACAAGCCTTGAATCAAAACGTCTCATGGAGTATATTGTAGGTGATTAGAGCACTTAGCCTCTAAAATAAATACTTCAACTCCATGTGAAATCAGAAAAAAGTGAACCCATCTTCAAGATCATTGATATTCAGGAAATCTTTCACAGAGCACTTTACTGAGTCCCCAAAACACAATTGCTGGGAGCCTTCATCACAACAGCCAATCAACACTGCTCAAAAGAAGGGGGGGAATGGAGCTGTGGGGCTTGGGTGATGTGCATAAGGTAATTTCCGCTAGTTACTCCCCAGTCTACAAAATGAGGGTGCAGTGGAGCAGTTGATCTCAGATTCTATCAGAGTCTAAAATTGCCACGTTTTTTTTTTATTAGGTTCAAGAATATTGTAATCAAGACAAGTGGCCCTTTAATTTTTGTGTTCATAGTCTATATTTGATCATTACGGTTTTCTATGGCACATCCTAAGGGATGAAAAGACTCAAAACAATACCAAACAAGCAAGCAAAAATTACAACACACCCAAGCTCACTATAACAATGCCTGTCTCCATACCCACAACCTGTCTTTTCTTTCATTTATGTCTGGTCTACTCTATGGGCCTTACTTACTTTTTTTTTTTTTTTTTAAATTTATGATAGTCACAGAGAGAGAGAGAGGCAGAGACACAGGCGGAGGAAGAAGCAGGCTCCATGCACCGGGAGCCCGATGTGGGATTCGATCCCGGGTCTCCAGGATCGCGCCCTGGGCCAAAGGCAGGCGCCAAACCGCTGCGCCACCCAGGGATCCCCTTACTTACTTTTGAAGCGAATTGTATCCCCTCTCCCAACCTTGTTCATTAAGCGCAAGGGGGAGAGACAAGGAGATGGGGATAGGAGGAAGATTATGCAGGACTTTGGATTTTACTCTATGCAAGAGTTGGAGTGGAAGAGTGCCATGATCTAAGTTTTACTTTTAAACTTCAATTGAGGAACTTTGCTGAGAATATATTGAATGGGACAAGGGCAGAAGCAGGGTAAAGCAGGCAGGAGGCTACTGTAGTGATTCTAGTAAGAGATGATGATGATGATGGTGATGATAATGATGATGGGTAGGACTATGATAGAAGCCATGATGATGGTGAGAAGTGGCTATATTTAGAAGGAATATGGACAGATTTTATCGATGAATTAGATTTAGGGTAGGAGAAAACAGTATCAAGGTATACTCTAAGGTTTTGGCCTGAGCAACTGCCATTTACTGAGATTCAGAAGTCTGCAGAAGAGCAGGTTAGGGGAGGAGATGGGAAGTTTGGGTTGAGCTGTCTACTGCACACCCCAGAGGCTATGCAAAGCTCACAGTTGGGTGTACAAGTCTGGGGTTCAAGGGAGAGGCCCAGGCTGGAAATGTAAATGGAAGGAGCACATACACGGTTTTTAAGGCCATGATTTTGAATTAGACCAGGAAGGCAATGAGTGGAGAGGAGGGAAGTGAGGGTGCTGAGGAAGAAGCCTTATGACCCTCTATCCTTAAGAGTAGACGAGGAGAAACTGCCAAAGGGGAGGAAGAAGCAGCAGCCAGTGTCGTGAGGAGAGCCAGAAGATTCTGGCATCTCAGAAGCCGAGGCAGAAAATACAACCTGCTTATTTCAAAGATCTGTCTGATAGGCACCACTGGAACAGAGCATGCAAGTGAATTATAGGAAACAAAATCTTTCACAATGAACACAAATGTGGTGGCACTATGATCCACGTGTTCTAAGCAAAGCAACTGTCCTGCCCAACTAAAACACTGCCTGCCATGATCCAAACCAGTGCTACTCTTGCCCCCCGCTCTTTCTCACCACTGGGTGCTCATGGAAGTGCTAGAGCTGAGCCCAAGTTGAGCAGGCACTTTAGTTATCAGCCCTAACTGGGCCCAAACTTCAGCTCTGCTACGGACCAGCTGTGTGACCTTGGACATGCTGCTTGACTTCTCTGACCCTTAGTCTCTTCATTTTTAAAGCAGGCTATATACCTCCCAAGGTGTTGGGAGAGTAAAAAATGACCATCTATGCACATATCGTTTGGCACACAGCTGAAGCTCAGAGTGTCTAATCTTATTAGCTAATCTTGCAAAAAGTAAGATTTAGGGTATTATCTGAGAAATCCATAATGCCGTCTGTTACCGAAGCTCAGAGAAAAAAAAAATCAGTCCTTGAAGTCTAAGATACATAGAATCTCCCTCTTCCACTGCCCGACCACTGCTGCTTCTCACATCTCCCCACTTCCCAGCCCGGCTTCATGCTGTCCATGGTGGTCTCTTTCCCTCTAGCGGTGACTTCAGCTGGACACAGAGGAATGGCTGCTTTTCAGCCCTGATCCTAGTGGTTCTTGAATCATCCTCTGACACTTATGTGAACTCCAGTTCTCATCCCTTCTGGTCTTCTTCCTAGACTCCTCCTCCCCTACTTGCTCCGTGAAGCCTGGGCTGGGAGGCTCTGTCCTGGATCCTTCTCTCTCAGAAGCTATGCAGTCACCATGCTCATGAACACCCAAGCTTTACCTCTCCACCACGACATATGCTCTTCTCTCCAAAGTCTACTATACTCTAGGCTTGCCCTGTCTCCAGAGCTCCAGACCCACCAACTACCAACTGGGCATCTTCCCACTCCCTCAATGTCCTGGCAAGCACCTCCAGTTTAGTGAAGGTCTCAAGCAGGCTTCGCTCCCCCACCCCTGCAAAACACCTGCGTCTCCCCTACTCATCACCACTTCAGCTGCCTACACCGGAAACCCGAAGTCCTCCCTTCCCTCACTCTCACAGTGCAGTCACACTGGAAACAAACCTCGCTAGCACCACCTTCGAAAAATACATATTGCAATATCCTGGCCTCTCTGTCCCCTTCAGGATAGTGGTCCAGCTGTTCGGTATATCATAGAGTTGTGTCTGAGTCATAGGACTACTGGTGATTTTAATGTTTCTTTTTCGATCATTGCTACTTTCTAAGATTTCCTCTACAAACTATCTCCTAACTATCTCCCTAAATCCCTGCTGTTTAAAGTGTGGCCCCCATATCAGCAGCATAAGCATCACCTGGGAACTTCCGGCCTGAGCCCAGGCCTACTGAATTGGCCTTTTTAAGCAGATTTCCAGGGCACTGTCATGAACACTTAGTTTGGAAGCACTGGTCTAGTTTCCTGACATCCCTGTCTCCCTCATTACTCCCATCTACCTCCTGTAACTTCCCCACATGTCCTATGATGCTACTCCTCTGCCTGCCACCTCATGGCCTCTCCCCACCATCCAATTTTGCCTGGTGCCTTTGTACCTCACTCCAGGAAAATAAACACAGAGGGGAAATATTTGGTTTATGACAGGCAAAAAAAATGATATTCTTAATGTATAAAGATCTTAAAATCAATAGAAAAAACCCTAACAACCTAAAACTAATATTCAAAGAAGAGAAATTAGAGAAGGAAAATAAAATGGTCAATAGGATTTTGAAAAATCAAACCCGTAAACCTCACTAAAAAGTCAAAGAAATCTTTAAAAAAAAAAAAAAAGCAAAAGTGACATAGACTGCATTAGCTATCTATTGCTGCATAACAAATTATTCCCAAACTGAACAGTTTACAGAAACAATAAATATTGATTATCTCAACAGTTTTTCTGGGTGAGGAATTTGGGAGTGGCTCACCTGGGTGATTCTGGCTCAGGGTCTCTTTGCCAAGATATCTGCAGGGACTACAGTCATCTTAAGGCTTATGAGAATGGAAGACCCCCTTCCAAGGTGATTCATTCACATGCTGGCATGTTGGTGCTGGCTGTTGGCAGGAGGCCTGAGTTCTACACCATATGGACTCAATAATGCTGCTTGAGTGGCCTCATGACACTTGTTGGCTTTCCCCAGAACAAGTAACCCAAGAGAGCAAGGTAGTAAAAAAAATAAATAAATAAGAGAGCAAGGTAGAGTGGCAATGGTGTTTATGAGCTAGTCTCAGAAGTACATACCTTATATATACAGTGGAATATCATGCAGCCTGAGAGGAAGGAAATCCTGCCATCTGTAACAGCGTCGGTGAACCTGGAGGACATCATATCAAGTGAAATAATACAGACACAGAAAGACACATACTGCGTGATATCACCTATATGTAGAATCTAAAATAGTTCAATTTATAGAAGCAGACAGTAGAATGGGGGTGGCCAGGGGCTGGGGATTGGAGGAAATGGGGAGGTGATAGTGAAAGGATACAAAGTTCCAGTTACGCAAGATGTACAGTTCTGGAGGCCTAAAACACAGCAGTGTGACTAGAGCTTACAACACTTCATTGTATATTTGGAATTTGTGAAGAGGGTAGATCTTTTTTTTAAAATTTTTTTTTTAATTTTTATTTATTTATGATAGTCACAGAGAGATAGAGAGAGAGGCAGAGACACAGGCAGAGGGAGAAGCAGGCTCCATGCACCGGGAGCCCGATGTGGGATTCGATCCCGGGTCTCCAGGATCGCGCCCTGGGCCAAAGGCAGGCGCCAAACCGCTGCGCCACCCAGGGATCCCTTTTTTTTAAAATTTTTTAATTGGTGTTCAATTTGCCAACATATAGCATAACACCCAGTGCTCATCCCGCTAAGTCCCCCCTCAGTGCCCATCACCCAGTCACCCCAACCCCCCACCCACCTCCCCTTCCACTACCCCTTGTTCATTTCCCAGAGTTAGGTGTCTCTCATGTTTTGTCACAAGAGGTAGATTTTAAGTGACTCACCACACACACTTATACACACACACCCATGTCCATGCACACACTATGCAAGGTGATAGAAGTGTCAATTAGCTTGATTTTGGATATCAATGATACACACAACATATACATGTATAAAAGTATCCCATTGTACACCTTGAATATATGCAGTTTTTGTTAATTCTGCCTCAATACAGGTACAAAAAAGGAAGAAGAAAAATATCTCAAAATTTGATTTAACTTTTTAAAAAGAAGTACACACCTGCCATTTCTGCAATATCTCATTGGTCTTACAGGACAGCCCTATTTATTATGAGAGGGAACTACACAAAGATGTGAATGAATATCAAGCAGCAAGGAACACTGGGGCTGTCTTGGAGGCTGCTTGGTATTTAGCCTCAAAAGTGCATAACCTCTGACCCAGCGATTTTCATTCTAGGGATCTGTCCTAAGGAGTTAAATATAGATGTGTAAAAAGATTTAAGTGTATTATTAACTAATCATAGTTAATAATAGTGAAAATTTTGCAAAGACTTAAATCCCCGTAATAAAGAATTAAGTATGTTAGGGTACCCCATGCAATGCAATATTATGGAGAAGAGTATTTAGTGACATGAAAAAATATTTATTGTGTATTGCTAAGCTTTTTTTTTTTTTTTTTTTTTTTATAAAGGAAGTAACAAAGTAGCCACTCACTGTTTGAGGAGATTTTTAAAGCATTTGTGTATGGACAGAGAGGAGAGAAGAGACTGAAAGAATACACTTCACATGTAAGCCGTGCTTATTCCTGGTGGTGGCATTACAATGATTTTTATTGTTGTTTTTTGGGAGTAGTGATTGTTTCCTACAGCAAATACACATCATGTGATAACAGGGAAAAAATGATATGTTTTCATTTTTACAAAAGACTTAGCCCGAGCATCACCTCCTCCCAGAAGCTTCCCCTACTCTCTGTGCTGTTTTCACCCTCCAGCCTGAGTTAGTTTCTTCCTTTGCACGCACTCAAAGCATCCTGTCCAAATGCCCCTTGGTGCCCTTTCTAAATAGTATTGTCCACATACAGGCCCTGCCGAACCACATGCACTCAGTGTGTTTTGCTGAATGAAAGCGAACATACTTCACACCTACAGCCAAGTGAGCTGGTGTGTCCGGGCTGGACTCTAGAAGGTGTCCTGGGAGGAGTAAGGGCGCTGCGGATGGTGTGGGGTGAGCCCGCTGTGCTCCCGGCCCAGACTCTGGCACTTTCCTCTGGAGTGGAGGCAAGGCCATTGCGCAGTTCCTATTTAGCAAGAGGACTGAACTGGAGGAACATTACTAGTCCTTCTACTCCATTTCAAGACAGTAGACTGAGCCACAAATTTACCCTGAGCGTCAGTTTGACAGCCGTCAGTTCTGTCCCAGGTTTCATCAATTAGATGACGGCAGGCCACGCGCATCATGAGTAGAGGCAGAGATCAAGCGAATTTGATTAATGGTGTCTCAGGGATGTGCTACAAATAGCACATGATCCAGTATGCAAGTCAACTCCTTTATCGCCACTCGTGCAAACAGATCAGATGAGGCTCTGAAATATGGTGCCCAACTCTGCCAAAGCTTCTACACTGCACACACTTCTGAGCAATTTAATCGAGATGACAAGCACTTGGGACAAGAACATATGGCAAAGTTGAGTTATAAATGCTCTTTTCTTCCTGAAAAAAAAAAAAACTGGGACATTTTAATCGGGTCTTGAATTATGTTTATATTACCAAAAGGAAAAGTATATTATTAATGAGCAAGGATGTTTCAAGCTTCTAGGCTTCCTTTCTAGAATGTCACCAGATTAATCAAGGACAAAAGGGCCACAGATTTTTCATGTCTAAAACTCAGTTCTGACTGGATCCACATTTAACATCACGGCAAGGAAATTTTTTAACAACTGAAATGTGGAGGGGGCCGATGATAGCAATACTCTTTAGTAGCCAGGCAAATTTTCTTCAAGCCAAGGGGCCAAGAGAAAAGATAAGTGTAAGAGATCTCCACAGCTTGGTGCAGGCTCCGCATGTGGGGTACGTAGGCCTGGCATGGAGGACTCAGCGGTCCTATGGCTCTGGTTTGCCTGGGTGACTTCAGGCCTGCCTCAGGCTCAGCTCTGAGACCTTGAGTCCTTTATCATTAGAGGATTGGAGGATGGACTTGTCTTTTTTCCAAATTCCTCAAAAAAAGGTGCTCGGGGCCACATATGAGTATAGAGGATGTGAGAAAACATCCCTCAGCCCCCCAATACATGCGCATGTGCGCACACACACACACACACAGAGGCATACACTTCAAGCAGGACAGCTCAGCTCACAGCACTATCACGTGATGACTTTCCACGTTACATTTTAGTAGGAAAAGGTGTTCTATTTTTTTATTTATTTTTTTTCTATTTTTTTTTTTAAAGAAAAAGAATGCTAAGAAACTTCTAGACTCCCTGAATTCTAACTCTATGATCTCTTCTGCAGCTTTGTTGGTTCCATACTCAGATAAGAAGTCAGGGAAAATATGGATAGCTACTAAAAATTTGGGTGGCAACTCTGTTTGGTTTTTAAAGTTTTGATTTTTGGCCTTTGTGTTTCTTTTTCGCAATTGCCAGTTGCCTCTGAGGCTCCCTTGTACAGAACCGAGACAAACTGCTCAGGTAAATGACAGCCTGACACTTTCATATTTCTGATTCAGTTGATATTAGTCACATTTTTCCCCGTTGGGAAGCTCCATATTTCCATGACAAGCGCTTCATATTAATTTTAAAAGTGGATTCAGTGATGTCATAATTTCTCATTTTGTTCAGTCCTGAAGCAAATAGTCATTCCCTGTAGAGAAGGGGGATGCATTCCACCAGATAATTACTGTTGTTTGTTATAGAGACAGAAAGAGCGGTAATATCTTCTTTTTTAGCATATTCCCCTAATTCATAATAAGGGAGATTAATAAAAGATTAAGGAATAATGAGAGAATAGTTATTTTATAATGAATCATTGTTTTATTTACCCGTTGTAGGTACCTTGCTAAGAAAGAATGTTGGGCTTTGAAAGATAAAAAGGTCCTTCTGGAACTTTTGTAATTAATCCCTAATATTTGGTAGCAGTTATACATCCCGACCTGGCCTGTGGTGGCAGTGAGGTGCACTGCTTGAGTTCGCCAGGTGAAGACCAGTGCCAGCCCCACTGGACTCAGTAGCTGCGTAGAAGAAAACATATGTAAGGCCAACAGGGAGGTGTTAGCCAGAAGACACAGATGGGGGAAGGAAAGCTCTGAACACTCTCTTGGGAAGAAATGTTTTCCGTAGATAGAGAAGATGTTGGGTTTCTTTTAGAGTCTGCTTGAGCAGTGACCAATGGAAATTATGAGAGAAAGGTTTCTGCTCATCATCTGACTGTGGGGCCTGGCAAAGTGTTCTGACTTGGATTTGTCTGTCTCCAGGACTGCGGTTAATAAATGTTGTTAGCAAACAGCTCAGGAGGTCATTGTGTTGTGGCTGGAAAAGGGATAAAATGGGTGTAGACTGGAAGGTGGTTCCATTAGAGGCTCATACGTTTAAATTGCAGTTATTTTCTGCGCAATGTAGCCTTTGAGCAGAATCTGTGATTTCACAAAGCCGACCATGCTAACAATGGGAGTGGACTGTTATTTTGTTTGGGTGCTTCTTCCAGAATCAGCTTTAAAATAAGCACCATTAATCAGCAAATAGCAGTAATAATCTAAATAAGGGCACCTTGAATTCAACTGTGCAGTGCACAAAACAACAGGTTTCATCTGGCTGGCCTTCGCACAAAGCCATACAACAGGTGGGTGTCGTCTCCACTCACGTATGAGGACATGAAGGCACGGAGTGATTATGGGAATTAGCCAAAAGCGTCCCTCAAAACTCACAATATACTTTCCCTAACGTTATTGCTTTTCCATGACACACATCCCTTGTGAATGGAAAAAAAAAATCTAAAGATTTTATTTGTTTATTCATGAGAGGCACAGAGACAGAAAGAGGCAGAGACACAGGCAGAGGGAGAAACAGGCTAAATGCAGGGAGCCCGATGTGAGACTCAATCCCGGGACCCCAGGATCACACCTTGGCGCTAAACTGCCGAGCCACCCAGGTGTCCCAAGAATGGAGAAAATTAAAATGGACCCAAATCACCTTCATCTAGCTTCAGTCCCTGGGCATTATCCATCCTTGTATTTCTAAAAATCAAGGAGAACTACATCTCTAAGTAGGAGTTTGTTATTGCCTATTGTTTTATAAAACAAATTGAGCAACCTGTGTCACCTCTATAAGTCACCTGCCCACATTCTCTTTGGGCCCTCTTTCCCTTTCTATCAGCAAAATTGCTAGCACATTCATTGGAGTGAGGAGCAAAGTCTGTCTCAACAAAAAGCAAGAAAATGAACTGGCTGCATTTCAGCTCTTGGCATTAAAATCCAATCTGTGTGTTTCGGGGGGGGGGGCTTGGGGATGGTGAGACAGCTAGGAGGGGAACAGCAATATATTTCAGTGAGCCTATTTTGCTGGCTTTCTGGAAAAAAAAAACAAAAGAAATCAAAAGGTCCACTTGGACAGTCTCGCAACACCCACCACCAAGAAAAGAAGCACCAGCTAAAATTCCCACTTGGCCCATAACTCAAAGAGCACAGATTTGTGGCTAAGCCACAATGTTCACACAGAACTTGCAGGCTGCAAGCTCCCTTTAGTTCAAAGCCAGTCTTCGAAGTCCACATAAAGGGATCTTGGATCCTTCCTGTTGCAGTTTCTTCCTCCACACTTGGTCATGGATGAGCCCATTCATTCAGCCATTGCCCATCTTCCCAATCTCTGTGGGTGAGCATTCAGCAAATGTCCATCACATGCCTGTCATGTGCTAAGAGTCCTATGTTTCCAACTGCTGGAAAGTTTCTGATTATAAAATAAAAAGTGACTGTCAAAATAAGCATTTACTTTGGGATCTGCTCGAGCATTATGCCACAACACACTACTCAAACCTACCTTGCCCTAGTCTCCCATCGATCAGATTGCTGTTAAATAAAAACTCCTCTACCCCCAAGCCCCCCACCAAGCCATCTTCTCTTCTCATATCCATGCATCAATGAGCTCACTGCCACCCAACCCAGAAGGTACCAAGTCTGGGCATCTCAGCGGATCAGAAAGTGATCCCCTGTATTGGGCCGAATTCTACCTTCCCTGCCCCATTTATACAACCCAGGACACGTAGCTGCCAGTTATCAATGCTGCTGTCAATAGGAAAGTCTGGTACCAACAGAACGTGGCAGCTTTTACCTATGTAACTCCACACCCAGGATAACTGATAACCTGTCAAAGAGGTAAGCAAAGGACAGTTTTGTTATCCTTGTTCTTTCTTTCTTTTCCTTTCTATATAACTCACATTTAAATTACTTGCTGAAGGTGGAATATAAATGAGACTCAATCAGACCTCATGAGTCATCGTTTCAGTGGGAAACAAAGCTGCCCTGCTTCAAAAGGCAATTTAATTAATTTCATTATGTGCTGTGGAAATAAGCTTTTAGAGATGATTCAAAACACTTACGTGTGATTGTCTAAAAATAAGCAAACAACGCAAATTACTGTGTTTTTTTTTGGTATGAAAGTATTAAAATAATAGAAAGATATTTTAAAATATAAAATGGGGCAGCCCAGGTGGCTCAGAGGTTTAGTACCGCCTTCAGCCCAGGGTGTGATCCTGGAGGCCCGGGATCGAGTCCCACGTCAGGTTCCCTGCATGGAACCTGCTTCTCCCTCTGCCTGTGTCTCTGCCTCTCTCTCTCAATCTCTCTCTCTCTCTCTCTCTCTCTCTCTCTCTGTGTGTGTGTGTGTGTGTGTGTGTATCTCTCATGAATAAATAAATAAAATCTTATATATATATATGAGTATAATATTAAAGAGGGAAAAAGCAGAGTGGAGTCTTAGCCAGTTATACGTCAAAGGTAAGGAAAGGAAACATGTCACTCAGGAAAGATGAGGGTCAGTTTTAACAGCTTCCTTCTGACCCAGGAAAGGACACACCTTCCATTCCACCCTTTGGACGTCTCCCTCTCTGTATCCCAGTTTTCTCCCCTGTAAAATGAGGATTCCTGTCATTCTGATTTCCAGAATTGAGGGTTAAATGAAAAAGTGAGTATAAAAGCACTTTGTAAACTTGAAAAATGCTGGACCCATATATGACATCGTTCCAGTTACTCATAAGTGACTCTATTTCTTCCGAGTAGAAAAGTAACACTTCCAAGTTCTAGATCTTATAAGCAAAAACACTGCTTCTGCTTTATTTTCTCATGTCTTATTACTTAGAAATATGATAAAACAGTGAGGACATTGAGACTTGATCCTCACCTGTACACCAAAACTGTCTTCCCTGTCTCCAGAATGACAGACATCCAGTTGTCCAAGTCAGAAAACTTGGAGTCCTGCTTCATTCAACTCTTTCCTCCAACAGCCAGTCCATTGGCTCCTCTTTCAAAATATACTCAAATCCGGGCAGCCCGGGTGGCTCAGCGGTTTAGGGCTGCCTTCAGCAGCCAGCCTTTTGTCCCAGGATCAAGTCCCATGTCAGGCTCCCTGCATGGAGCCTGCTTCTCCCTCTGCCTGTGTCTCTGCCTCTCTCTCTCTCTCTCTCTCTCTCATGAATAAATAAATAAAATCTTTAAAATATATATATATATATATATATATATATATATATATATACCCAGAATCCAACCACCTCCACTCCATGCAATGCCCATGGTCCAAGATCCTGTCCCTTTATGTCTCTCCCAGATGGTGATACTGCCCCCACTGAACTCCTAAGTGGTTTCCCCACACCCCCTTTCCTCTTTTCAATCCAGTCTTTCTGTTTTCAACTTTATATTTTCTGGGAAAGAATATTTTTTCTGTTAAAAAAATGAGACACATGCATACACACAGAGAAAAAAGAAAAAGGAGAGACATATGGGGCAGGTCCTCCTACCCCACCACAATCTTTGCACATTATCATATGATAACATGATGCTCAGGGTCCTGGGATCGAGCCCCTCTGACCCTCCCTTCTGCTCATGCACTCTCTTTCTCAAATAAATAAATAAAATATTTAGAATAAAAAACACAATACCATTTACGATCGCTCCTATGACCTTGGGATCGTGACCTGAGCTGAAGGCAGATGCTTGACCAACTGAGCCACTCAGGCACCCTTGGAATGTTCTTCTTCTTTTTTTTTTTTTTCAACCATTTAAAAATGTAAAAACATTCTCAGCTCACAAACCATGTAAAAACAGGTAGCAGGCCAAGTACGGCCCACAACAGACTGTAGTTAATCAACCCTTGATGGCATAATTAAAAACCTAACCTCAAGCCTCTTTCTTATTCTTTTACTTGCACCCAAGAGTATACGAATTGATACAATATCCTTTTTCTTTACTTAAAATTTTTATTTTGAAGTATTTGAAACATACTAAAATGTACACAAAACAATGTAATACGCACATATGTCCCCACCACCCAGATTTAACTGATATTGAATTTCACCATACTTGCTTCAGATAACATTAAAGAAACAAAGCCTTCCCAAACAGCTGAAGGTGAACCCCTGCTCTCCCCCTAGAGGTACCAAATACCCTGAAGTCGGTGTCTGCTCTTCTATGCACTCTGGGTATTGCCATGCACTTGCGTATCCATAAATGATATGCCCTATTGTTTTCTGTGTTTTTAAACTTTACATGAATGGCACTGCACTGCATGTAGTGTATTCTCAACTCCCTCCATCCCCCAGTATTATCCATGTTGATACATGTAGAACTGGTTCATTCACTTTTGCCACTGTGTGAATAAGTCACAATTCATCTAGTGATACCCTAACTGGGAGAAGGGAAGTTGGGTTTTTTTATGGTTTCCCTTGTACCCAAAGAGACTGCACAAGGGTGTATTTTGTCACTTCTTCCCACTGTGGGCAAGAGGTTTTTTTTTTTTTTTTTAGATTTTATTTATTTATTCACAAGAGACAGAGAGA
The DNA here is from genome assembly GCF_018345385.1 of Vulpes lagopus. Lineage (NCBI taxonomy): Eukaryota > Metazoa > Chordata > Mammalia > Carnivora > Canidae > Vulpes > Vulpes lagopus. The sequence continues at coordinate 118,708,061 of NC_054848.1, read as the reverse complement.
GAGAGAGAGAGAGAGAGAGAGGCAGAGACACAGGCAGAGGGAGAAGCAGGCTCCATGCAGAGAGCCCGACGTGGGACTCGATCCTGGGACTCCAGGATCACACCCTGGGCCGAAGGCAGGCGCTACCGCTGAGCCACCCGGGCTGCCCAGCAAGAGAGTTTTCTAGCAAGCATGGGTTTGATCGTGCCCTTCTACTGTCGAAAATCTTTTGCTAGTTCTCTGTTGCCCAATCTTCTGACCTTTAGCCCTGTGCTTCTGCCTCTGCTCTCTGCCTTTGGAGCTCTGCAGCTCTGCTTGAGCACTACTGAACTCCCTTCCACCTCTGGCTCTTGGCACATGCTCTTCCTTTGGCCCTCTTTGTCCCGAGCCTGCCGCCTGCCCACCCCTAGACCCTGATGGCACAGGTGCTGCTCTGCCCCATGCCTAACATGCCTTCCTCCCAGCTCCAGTCCTACCCGATTTCCCCTATCAAACCCTGTGCTTTCTCCACACAGCTAGGTGTCACCTCACCGAAGAAGCTTTTAGTGACCTTCCGTGACCCTGGGGGGTTCACTCCTGTGTGCCTCCAGCACAATGCTAGCTGACATCTACTGGAGTACATCCAAAAAGGGGGTGTCCCTACTTACTTGCCATGTCCCCTCTACAATCTAGATCTATTTGTATCCAGACACCAGGCCCTTCATGCCTCTCTGTTCACCTTGGATTTGGCACATAGACAAATATTCACTAAATATTTAATGGCGTAATATCTGGATAAGTGAATAAAAAGATGCTCAACATGATCCCTCTGGCATTAGCCTCCAGAAAAATGAATACAAGAATTACATGAACTGGGATATGATTGACAGAACCCAATCTAACTGGCTCTTCCCCGTGGATATTTGAAACCAGTAAATACTGCTATTTATAGCCTCTGAAGCTCAACTTTAGCTTGATGATTCAGCCAATTATTGAATTGCCCTAAGTTTTCTTAAAACTCATAAGTATTCTGAAACATAAACAACTCAGTTATTTACTTTTAGTTTACACAGTTTGCTTCTTGTCAAAGTATGTAAACTTGCAGAGAAAAGAAAATTCGTACTGACTAGGAAATGGATCTATAAAAATGATGATAAAACATTTAACTGGTAACCTAAACCTTAAGATTAAAAAAAAGGCAATATTACCTCCAGAGGCTGATAATTGGCCCTGTATTCACCAGAAGGATCTTTTTCAATAATTACACATCAGTAGTGCTTCTATTTCTGCTCCTCTTGGTGCTTCATGCCAAAGCAGACGTCCACACATGGTGTTCCATAAAGTCATGATACTAAATTTTGCCTATTGTGGAAATCAATCTTGCTGACTTCTAGGCACAACATGAATCTAAAAGCATCTTGTCTACTGAAGACCAAGAGGGGCCACAGAAGAGAATTTTCAAAATATCTTAATTTTCCACCCTTTAAATCCTAGACCTGATACAGTGGGGACCATTTGGAAAAGCAATGTTTCTACATATACGATATGCTTCTTAAGCAACTGGCACAGAATATCATTTAACACTCTCTTGAATACTCAACACTATCCCCAGGAACTCTATGATACCAAGGGGACCGGCCTGGGAACTGTCTCAGCTTTTCCATGACTTGCTGTGTGACCTTTGGTGAGTTACTTCCCCTTTCTGGGCCTCAAACATACAATGAATAGTTGAACTGGACCACTGTGAGTTGGTTGCTTCCAGCTTTGGAAGGTATTTATCAAGTTTCCAAGTACATGTAATTTTATGTTAGTATTTTACAGAAGGAATACAAGTAATTGCACCCGGGGTCTTCTAGAATTTGGTAGGCTAGGGAAGTGCAGGTTAAACACAAGCAACATGTAATTTAATAAGACTAGGGTAAGCTGAATTAATAAGCAAGCTGTGTCTAATTACTAGGCTTTATTTTGAATACCATAACTACTAGATATTTCTGCTCCCTGATGTGCTCATTTGGTAACTGGGAAACAATAATTTCAACACCCCTGTCACTCTGAGTATCCACTTCTACAAGACAGTGTGGATATGCAATTAATATATATCAACAGGGGGATTTGGGTCCACAAATGATGTATGAAAACTATTCCAGACTGCAAAACAAGCCTCCTAAGCCCTTTCAAATTATAGAGGTAATGGCGATTAACAACTGATTCAGTAGAAAAAATTATTTTGTGCATTCAAAGCTTGAAGTACTGCCAGAAGGGGAAAGAATCAACAAAATAACATGGTCGGGCTAGATTGAATCCACAAAACATATTACAGAAGAGGCCCTTAACTGGCTGGGCAAAAAAATGGGCTTGCTCACCAGGTGAAGTTAATAAAAGACCCTTTGACCAAGATTTCCATGACAAAGCTCTGCTAATTTTCTCAAGAAGAATCTGCTCCAGTGGTGAGTCACTGCCCTTTTACTGGCATTATTCTAATGATATGAGTTGGAAGAAAAGGTCACAATTTAGATCAATGCCATCTTCGGATGACAGAGTGGGTGAGTCACCAAATGAAATTAATGCTCAAGCGTGGTTACCATTTTTGCTGTATATACTCTCCTCTGACACACTCTATGTCCAACACATTCAATGAGATATTTCAGGAGAGCCGGTTGCTAGGTTTCAGCCTCGCTCAAAGCTCTTCATCTCAGTACAGAAAGAAATATGGAAAATTTTCAAGATGATAATATTAAATTTACCACAAGGCAATCAAAGGACTCAGATGTCTGTATACTGACATGGGCCACTCTAGTGACTGACAAAATACAAAAACTTAAGAGAGCTAGAGCTGCAAAAACTTTAGAAATCATCCTAGCCATTCCTCTTACTTTATAGAAGACACTGAGATTCAGAAAGGGAAGTGACTTGCTTAAGACATGTTTAGTGGCAAGAAGAAACCAGAACTCAGACCTTCTGTCTCCTTGACCAATATGCTTCCCCCAAAATGGGCATTCTTGGTTTATATGTTTACTTTAGAGACTTTAGAGTCTACATAAACGTTTCTTATTTCTGGAAATGGGAAGCAGCAGCCAAGTGAACAAGATGGCTTTTAAAAAACATTTGAAAAGTTGGTCAGGTTTTTAATCTTTATTAAAATATTTATTATAAAGATGTGCTTGAACACTTCACCAAGTAAGATATACAAATAGAAAAGAAATACATAAAAAGCTCAAAATCACATGTCATCAGGGAACTGCAAATGAAAGCAATGAGACACAACCTATGCACCCAGTAGAATGGCCTGAATCCCAAACACTGACCACACCAAGGGGGAACAAGAGGAACCACCGATGGGGACACTGGTGGGAAGGCAAGATGGTGTGGCCACATCAGAAGACAGTTTGGTGGTTTCTTACCAAACTAAGCAAACTCTTAATGTGCCATATGGCAATTGTACTCCTTGGTATTCACCTGAACGAGCTGAGAACTTCTGTCACTCAAAACCTGCACATGGATATTTATAGCAGTTTTATTCATAACTGCTAGAACTTGGAAGCGATATGTGAATGGACAAACCATGGTATATCCAGCCAATGGAATGTTATTTAGCATTTTTAAAAATGAGCTATCCCTCTAAACCCACTTTGTTGAGTTTTTCTCATGAATGGATATTGTACTTTGTCAACATAATAAAGGCCATATATGAAAAACACACAGCTAACATCATACTCAATGGTGAAAAACTGAGAGCTTTCCTCTACCGTCAGGTACAAGACATGGATGTTCATTCACTCTCACAACATTTATCCAACATACTACTGGAAGTCCTAGCTTCAGACTAGAAAAAGAAATAAGAGGTACCATTTGTAAGGAAGAAGTAAAAATTTTCACTATTTGCAGATAACATGATACCATATACAGAAAAGACTGCACCAGAAACTACTGGAACTGAGAAAGAATTCAGTAAAGTCACAGGACACAAAATTAATATACAGAAATCTGTTATACTTCTATACACTAATAATAAAGTAGCAAAAAGAAAAATTAAGAAAACAATCTCCTTTGTAATTACACTAAAAACAATAAAACACCTAGGAAGAAACTTAAGCAAGGAGATGAAAGACCTATACTCCAAAAACTATAAAACACTGATGAAAGAAACTGAAGATGACATAAACAAATGGAAAGATATTCTATGCTCATGGATTAGAAGAACAAATATTGTTAAAATGTCTATACTAAACAAAGCAATCTACAGATTCAGGGCAATCCCTATCAAAATACCAGCATTTTTCACACAACTAAAACAAATAATACAAAAATTTGTATGTAACCACAAAAGACCCCAAATAGCCAAAGCAATCTTGAGAAAGAAGAACAAGGCTGGAGGCATCACAATCCCAGATTTCAAGATATGTCACAAAGCTGTAGTAATCAAAGCAACATGGTACCGGCACAAAAAAAGACATAAAGACCAATGGAATAGAATAGATCCATGGAACAGAAATGCACCCATGGTCAATTAATCCATGACACAGGAGGCAAGAATATACCATGGGAAAAGACAATCTCTTCAACAAATCATCTTGGGAAAACTGTGAAAGATGAAACTGGACCACTTTATTATACCATACATAAAAATAAACTTGAAATGGATTAAAGACCTAAATTTGGGACCTGAAACCACAAAACTCCTAGAAGACAACATAGGCAGTAATCTCTTTGACATCAGCTGTAACAACATTTTCTAGATAGGTCTCCTCAGGCAAGGGAAACAAAACATTATATGGTCTATCATTTGGGGAATATAAAAAATAGTGAAAGGGAATAAAAGGGAAAGGAGAGAAAATGAGTGGGAAATATCAGAGAGGGAGACAGAACAGGAGAGACTCCTAACTCTGGGAAACGAACAAGGGGTGGTGGAAAGGGAGGTGGGCAGGAGGTGGAGGTGACTGGGTGATGGGCACTGAGGGGGGCACTTGGTGGGATGAGCACTGGGTGTTATGCTATATGTTGGCAAACTGAACTCCAATAAAAAAAAATAAAAGGAATAAAAAAAAATTTTTAAAGGGAAACAAAACAAAACTATACTACTAGGACTACACCAAAATATAAAGCCTATGCACAATGAAGGAAACCATCAACACAACAAAAAGGCAACCTAGAAAATGGGAGAAGATATTTGCAAATGACATATCTGATTAACGGTTAGTATCCAAAATATATAAATAACTTATACAACTCAACACCAAAAAAGAAATAATCCAATTAAAAAATGAGCAGAGGATCTGAATAGACATTTTTTCCTCAGTGAATATACAGATGGCCAACAACATATGAAAAGATGTTCAACATCACTAATCATCAGGGAAATGCAAATGAAAACCACCATGAGATATCACTTCACACCTGTCAGAATGGCTAGAATCATAAATACAAGAAATAACAAGTGTTGGCGAGGATGTGGAGAAAAAGGAAGCCTCATGCACTGTTGGTAGGAATGCAAATTGGTGCAGCTACTGTGGAAACAGTATGGAGTTTCTTTAAAATATGAAATATAGAACTACCATATAATCTAGTAATTCCACCACTGGGTATTGACCCAAAGAAGACAAAAACATGGATTCAAAAAGATATATGCACCTCTCTTTTTATTGTAGCAATATTTACAATAGCCAAGATACAGAAGCAGCCCAAGCGTCCAACCCATAGAGGAATGAATAAAGAAGATGTGGTATACACACGCACACTGGAATATGACTCAGTCATAAAAAAGAATGAGATCTTGCCATTTCCAACAACATGGATGGACCTAGAGGGTATTAAGCTAAAGGAAATAAGTCAGATGGAGAAAAACACCATGTGATTTCACTCATGTGTGGAATTTAAGAAACAAAACAAATGAACAAAGAAAAAAAGAAACAAACAAAAAAACCTTAAATACAGAGAAGAAATAGGTGGTTGCCGGAGGGGAGTAGGTGAGAGGATGGGTACAATAGAGAAGAGGATGAAAAGGACACTTATCATAATAAGCACTGAGAAATGTATAAAATTGTTGAATCCTATTGTACACCTGAAACTAATAGAACATTGTATGCTAATTATATTGCAATAAAAATTAAATAAATAAATAAAATAGTTCTGTTATAATAAAATCTCATAAAACGTTACAAAATTTTGCAAATAAAATGTTTTAAATGAGCTACCAAGCCATGAAAGGACACTTCAATGCATATTAAGTGAAAGAAGTCAATCTGAAAATGCTACATGCTGTATGATTCCAGCTCTGTGTTATTCTTGAAAAGGCAAAACTATGGAGACAGTAAAAAGATCAGTGGTTGCCAGGGGTTGGGGTGGAGGAAGGATGAATATGTAGAGTACAGAAGTGGTTTTAAGACAGTGAGACTATTCTGTATGATACTGCAATGGTGGATACCTGTCATCATACTTTTGTCCAAACCCATGGAATGCATTCCACCAGGAGTGAACCCAAATGTAAACTATGGGCTTTGGGTGATGATGATGTGTCAGTGTAGGTTCATTGATTATAATGAATGGTTTCAATGTACTATAGTTTTCATTTAGGAACTTTTACAACTCACAGATTTTGGAATAAGAAGTTCGAAACACACGTCGAGCCAGTTTGGAAGGTATATACAGTCTGACAGAGTGTCAGAAAACCCAGTAAAAATTCTTTAGAACATGAAAGATAATGACTTTACACCAAAGAAGTTGAAGCTTAATGCAGAGAGAAGATCTCTTTAAGCAGCAAAACCCCCTCTGCATATTCATAATGAAATAATTAAATATTCAAAATACCAATACTTATTTTGTTAAAGGAATTATGTGCATTTTAACATGTGACCAGAGTTCAAGAAGTTTGCTCCTTGAGATTACTGTGACACTTAAGTCATCTATTGTTTCTGTTTAGAGGGATCCTGCTCAAATGATCACCCCATTGACTGGGCTAAATCTCCTGGACTGGAGATCATCATGAAGTTATCCAAAGGTTATTAAAAGTAAGAAACGGATTGTTAGTAGTAGTAGTAGTAAAATCAAAGCTAAATGAAACAGATAACAACATAAAATTCATCACTTGTTATAGAACTGCTACAAATTAAGACCCACTGTATTAACATAAAGAACACACATCTTCTAGAAAGAAAGCTATATCTATTTCTGATAGATGAAGAACCATGTGTTCGAATGATATAAAATATGAATAATGTGCATTCTGTAGAAAACACTGTGTTAAGGGCAGATATGGGGTCGAAGTCTGGAGGTTTCCCTGCCACTAATGTGGGGTGAGCAGGCCTGCCTCTGTCCCCGCAATGGACTCCCTCTCCATTGCAGGCCTAGCTGCCTCAGGGACTCAAGGAAACAGAAAGCATATGTTAATGTCAAACTCGATAGAAAGAATTCTATAAAGGGACATAATATGGAAGGACATTCATTCACTCAACACATGCACGGGGATACCTATTCTGTGGCAGGCACAGGACACCAGGCATACAGTGTGTGAGTAAAATTGGTCGATATGATGCTTACCTGCATGGAAATGCATGGACCACTAGTGCTTACCCAGGCAGAAATGGGGGTGGGGGTCAGGCCCGTTGAGAACCAAATTGTGAAGCTCCCCCCTGGAACTCTCTTAAGCACACCACTGGGCTCTTGGTGTTTTGAGAAGCTGGTGACCTATCCAAGGAACTGCAGTCATGGGGTTCCAGCTGGAAGTTAGAAATCCAAAATCAAGGCGTGGGCACAGCCGTGCTCCCTCTAGAGGCTCTAGGGGTGGATCCTCCCCTGTCTCTTCCAGCTTCTGCTGGCCCCAGGCTTCTTTGGCTTGTGGCCACATCACTCCGGTCTCTGCCTCTGTCTTCATGGGGCATTCTCCTATGTGTGGGTCTGTTTCAAACTCCCTCTTATAAGGATACATGTGATTGCATTTAGGTTATGAGGGATTATCAAAGATTATCTACCAAGATTACCCAGGTAAACTCCTCCTCTCAAGATCCTTAATTTAATCACATCTTTCTCCATATAAGGTGATACCCACTCTTGACATAGAAGGTAATATTCACAGGATCTGGAAATTGATGAGTATACCTTGGGAGTGCTATTTTTATCTTAGTCTCCCACAAAACCCTTGTGATAATATTGAGCCCACCAGATAATCCAGGATAATCTCCCTCCTGTAAGGTCGGCCAAATAGCAACAACCTTCACTCTATCTGCACCTTCACTTCCTTTTTCACAGGTTTCAAGGATTAAGATGTGATCATCTTTGGGGAGTCAATCATCCGCCTAGAAGACTATATAATATTACATTATGGGACTGAACTGTGTCCCCTTCCCCTCAATTCCTATGTTGAAGTCCTAACACCCAGTACTTCAGAACGTGATGGTATTTGGAGATTCAGTCTTTAAAAAGGTAGTAAGTTAAAATGAGGTTATTAGGGGGCACCTGGGTGGCTCAGTCGGCTAAGCGTCTGCCTTTGGCTCAGGTCATGATCCCAGGATCCTGGGATGGAGCCCTGCATCAGGCTCCCTGTTCAGTGGGGAGTCTGCTCCTTCCTCTCCCTGTCCTTCTGCCCCCCTGCCCTGCTTGTGCTCTTTTTCTCTCTCTTTCAAATAAATAAATAAAATTTTAAAAAAATAAAATAAAATGAGGTTATGAGGTGAACTCTAATCCAGTATGACCCATGTACTTATAAGAAAAGATTAGGACACAGGCATACAGAGGGAAGAGCATGTGAAGACACAGGGAGAAAATGGTCATCTACAACTGAAGGTTCTTCAGAAGGAACCAACCCTGCCAACACCTGGATGCTTGGACTTCTGGCCCCCAGAAGAACTATGCAACAATATGTTTCTGTTGTTTAAGCCACACAGTCTGTGGTACTTGGTTATGGAGGCCTGAGCAAACTCATGTAGTAATCTAATCCAGAGAGCTACTATCCCATCACATTCACAGGTTCCATCCATAGCCAAGAGGCGGACAGGATACAAGGCGAGTACACCAGGCAGTGGGACCCTGGGGGGGGCACCTTAGAATTTGGCCTACCACACACGGCAATTCCCACCAGACCCTTCTACCAAGTCAGTTGGAAAAATTGGTTTAACTCTCTTGTTTATCGTATTTTAATGGGCTTTCCATCTGTTTATTGTTCATCTTTCAATCCCAATTCTAGTTGATCTGAGATGGGTCAGGAGGGAGGACTGAGCAAAGAGTGGAAGCAGAGGACTGAATTTCTAAGTAGAAGCAGCAGATATACTAGGGGAGGGGCACCTGGGTAGCTCAGTTGGTTAAGCATCTGACTCTTGATCTCAGCTCAAGTCCTGATCTCAGAGTTGTGAGCTCAAGGTCCATGTTGGGCTCCACACCACTGCTTTAAAAAAGAAAAGAAATACTGGGGGCAGGCGAAAGCATGGTGCCCTCAGCCTGTTCTACATCCAATTTTTTAAGACTTTATTTATTTATTCATAAGAAACACAGAGAGAAAGAGAGGCAGAGACAGAGGCAGAGGGAGAAGCAGGCTTCACGCAGGGAGCCTGATGTGGGACTCGATCCCGGGTCTCCAGGATCACACCCTGGGCCGAAGGCTGCACTAAACCGCTGAGCCACCCGGGCTGCCTGATACATCCAATTTTTAAGAAAGAAATGGAATGAAGAAATGTAAGTAGACTCCACTTCTCACAGCTCTTAAACATTTTCATTTTCAATTGTGAATATTTTTAAAGCAATAACACATCAGGCCATGAAATATATGCTTTTCTTTAAAACATGTATTTCGGGCAGCCCGGATGGCTCAGTGGTTTAGCGCCGCCTTCAGCCCAGGGCCTTATCCTGGAGGCCCAGGATCGAGTCCCATGTCAGGCTCCCTACATCGAGCCTGCTTCTCTCTCTCTCTCTCTCTCCATGTCTCATGAATAAATAAATAAGATCTTTAAAAAAATAAAACATGTATTTCTTTTGTTTTTTGGGTTTTTTTAAAAGATCTTATTTATTTATTCATGAGAGACAGAGAGAGAGGCAGAGACATAGGCAGAGGGAGAAGCAGGCTCCCTGCGGGGAGCCCAATGTGGGACTCAATCTCAGGACCCCAGGATCACGCCCTGAGCCAAAGGCAGAAGTTCAACCACTGAGCCACCCAGGTGCCCCTAAAACATGTCTTTCTATAGCTACATATAGCTGAGAAAAATCAGATTATTTCTACTGAAACTTTTTTCTGTTTTTGTATATGTTAACGGGCCAGAGGTAAATTTGATGACATTGCTGAAAATCGCAGAATCACACAGCAGAGCACTGGCAAGTATTCGTAGACCCAGGTGCCAGGCTGCCTCTTTACCAGTATTGTCTATGGGACATGTGTTAAGTGGGACTCTAGCTGAATGACTGCAATCGCTATGTTCTATGAAAGCTGGTTAAACAGGAAAACCCCATGTGCCATAGCCACAAAGAGCGTATCCAGCTGCACTGCTGCTTTGCCTGTATGCAGGCATAAAGCATGCCACCCCTGTGTTCCCGTGTTTATAAAGAACCATAGATGCAGTGGGGAGGGGTGGCAGTGGGGAGGGGTAGAGAAGGGATGTGTTAGGGCTTCAGAGCAGAGTGCTCTTTCCTGGGAACAGAAAGCCACAGATAGAGATGGGAAAAAAGACTTTGATGACAATCCAACTGTTTTGGTTTTCTTCCTGAGGCAGAACTGACAAAATTTGGTACAGAGGGACCATGTTGGTATCTTGCCACTTACTAGGAGCCCAGCCCTCATGCAGCTGTAAGGTCCTTCGGAGCAAAGCCCTGCACCAGGTCCTGCCCTGTCCTGACACTGACATTGGTTCCACGCTCCAAAGTGCATGACTCCCCTCCCTCTATTCATATCTATGTCTATATCCCTGTCCACATCCATCTCCATCCATATCTACATATGTGAACATAGTGCATACTGCCATTTTCATTTACCAAATCTGTTGAGCCCTGCAGCGAACACGTTGGGAGCCTCACCAGCATCAAACCCCTTCCTCAGTGGTGGTCACTGAGTGGCCTAAGTTAACCAAGTGAATGATTCGGGACTGGGCACTTGTCCAGGCATAAACGGACCAATGCTTGGCATTGCCTGGCCAAAGTGATTATTTCACAGGTGGGAAAGTAACCTGAGTTAGTTCAGAGTGAAGCCCAGGGGGTATGATCAGTGACAGGAAGACTATGTGTGGTGTAGATGAAACCCCAGAATGGCTGCAGCCATTTAGTCATCACAAGGCCAGAAAGCCTGAGGTTGTTGCCAACACACTGAGAAGGATGTGGAGAGAGAATCACAGATCAATGGGGCGGGAAGTCTACACTGTGCAAATGGATTGACCCCATCTCTTGCCTCTCCCATTGTTTAAGTCAGTTGGAACTGTGGTTTCTTACTTCCAGTTGGCCAAGAGCATTCTTACTAGTAAGTGCTAGGCACTGGGGATTCAGCGGTGACAGTGCTGAGCATACGGCATAGTGGAGGGAGGTAAACAAACAGGACAATTTCATCCAGTATTATGTGTTGTGAGAGGCCTTTCTGGAGAGGCAATATGAGAGTTGATACCCAAAGGGTAAGAAAGAGCTGGCCCTGGGAGGATCTGGGGGGGAGGGTCCCAGGCAAAGAGAACAGCCAGTGTAAAGCTGTGAGGTGGGAATGAGCATGGGCAAAACAGCAAGGTGTACAAGAAATGTAGTGGGAAGCTCTAAGTAGTGACAGGTAAAATATTTGGGGGCTGGGGAGTCATACTATGCATAGAGCAGATATGCCTGGGAAACTATTTCCAGTCTTCTCCATTGATTCCCTTACTTTTGAAACCAGATTCTCATAAATGCCTGTGCTGTTTTTTCCCCTCTCTTCAAAGACAACAGTTAAGAATTCCAAATAAGAGGAAGGCATCAGAGATGCAGCAGTGGCCAATTCTTAATATGTCTAACTCTAAGAGGACTGTCCCCCATACCAGTTTTCATGGAATTCCTTAACAGGGAAGCACGTCAAGGTGATGGTCAGGGGCCCAAGAAAGCTCTCCTGATTTTAAGCTGAGTTTTCAATACATAGCATTTTGTAGGACTCTACCTTTGCTTATTAAAGTACCTATTTCGGGCCTGCTTTGTACAAACATCTTCAAGTCTAGCATTAAAAACATACACTGACAGTTCCCAATTTCCAGCAGCAATTCTCAAAACTGGCTTTGTCAGATATGGCCTGGTACAGACATGTATTTCCAGGCCCCACCCCCAGAGGTTCTGACTCAGTAGGTTTGGGCAGTAAATCATAGAAGGTGATTCCAGTGGTTTCTGCAATGCCATTACAGGTGTCCTGAGTTCCCTGGACATCTTATAGTCTGCACTTTTGTATATAAATATGACTGTATATAATCTGTATATTTTGATACTGAGATGACTCCCATCTTTTTTAGAAGTGGATGTTATTTACTGAGAACTAGCTAGAGCCCTTAGAAGCACAGAAAGGAACTGGGAGTATAATCAAAAGGTGGTTTGGAGGACCATGGACAAAGGCCAACTGGCACAAGGAAGGGGTGGCCTGCTGGACAGGGCTAGGAAGTAACTACCTCCATATTTAATTGGTCACAAGTATTACTCCGTTAGCAGTATTCGAAGCCCATTCACTCCCAAAATAATTTCCTTTAAAAAGCCACAGGCCAGGGATCCCCGGGTGGCTTAGCGGTGTGCCTGCCTTCGGCCCAGGATGTGATCATGGAGTCCTGGGATCGAATCCCACATCAGGCTCCCTGTGTGGAGCCTCCTTCTCCCTCTGCTTCTCTGTGTGTGCGTGTGTGTGCATGTGTGTGTGTGTGTCTCATGAATAAATAAATAAAATCTTAAAAAAAAAGCCACAGGGTAAGATGCTGCTTTCTTACCACCCCCTGCCCTCCTCCCTGTTTCCTGCCACACCACTTCTGATGGGCCTACCAGATGGGGTATAACCAGGCCTTCCTGTCTCAGTACCCCTCAGGGCCCCCCCCACCAGTTTGAGCATCTCTGGTCTACAATTACTGCATAAAAGCTTGTCCTTGACAACTCCATTTTATATGGTATAAACAGAGGTAAACAACGTATTAAAAAAACAAAGATATTAATAAATTTACTATTCATTGAAATGAGGACACACCGAAGTGGCATTATGAACACTTTTTTAATGACAACAGATGGTAAATTCATACAAATTACAGGCTAGAATATAACGGATACAAAATCCATCCGGGTAACAGTTAGAAAAGTATCACTTACAAAAGTAAATCTGATTCAAGTGGCTAAAGAACTCAAGCCCCCCTTTTTGATAATTACACACAGCTTTCAAAATAGCGCATCTAAACCCTGCCCCTAGTCAGGGCACTATTCAAAGACTACAGCATACTCAATGACTCTACTGAGTTGAAGATTCTAACATCTTCAGTAAGGATGTCTGGAGACATCTCGTAACAGGTTCACTATGCAAAACTCAAACAAGAATATGTGAACGTTCTTTGCAAACTGTAAGGTGCTGTGCAGATGTTGTTAGCTATTGCTATCATTACTGTTCAGTGAGATTTCACTGAACTTGAGAAAAAGGAAGACTAGTCCGTGTAACTGACAAATATGGCTGATAGAACACCTTAAAAGGAATGCAGATACTACTCTCAAGTACGGGTAGTCAAGAAACAGGAAAGAAAGTGTGGCCAGGAGCAATGGTAGTTGAGGAATCCCAGACTATTTTCATCAATAGATAAAGGATTCAACTATTCATAAATTACATGTAATAGTTATGGTTAGATTCCCGAAGTCCCTGAAAATAATTTATTTTCTCAGGTGACCCTTTCCTTCCCTTCTGCAAAAAGAAAAAGGAAATCTTGCCAAGTTATCATCGTGTTGCTTCAGCCCAGCTCTTGCAAAACTTATCTTACATGTAAGAGTTTAGTCTGAACTAATTAAAGTTGTACTACTCTGTTGGAGGACACAGATCACTTGACTGCAGAGAAAATCTGCTGCTGACCTCAGACAAGTGACAAATTCTGTGCCACTGCTGAACCATTTATAAAGTGGACCCAACAATGGTCTACAACTCGATCATAAATAAAACAATAAACACGAACTTGTCTAGAGATGAGAAATACACACTAGATATTTAAATCCTGCATTTCATGTACCTTTGGCCAGCATCTTTGCCTGGGTACACCTTATTTAACTGTTTTTACTGGTCTCCTTGGGTGCTCTAGCTGTATTTATAAAATTTATCTGAAAACGGCGGATAAATATCAAGGCAATCAGTTGCCTCTTTTGACAAAGGGGATGAGATTTTTCTGATGAAAATAGTCGAATTATTATAATGTATATGTTCGATTTCCATCCTGTTTTAAAGATATTTAGGCTCCTTCAGTAACAACTCAAAGTTGAATTCTGCTGTTAGACGTAAAACAGTATCTATACACTTGAAGAGATAATGATATCAGATGCATTCTATAACACATTTAACTTTCTAGCACAATGGGGAAGAAAAAATTATATTCTGGGGGGCAAAATAGGAGACAAGGTGAGGAAGGTAGTGTCTTTATCAGTAGCCTGTGCTGACACTTCAAGTCACGCTTCCTAAATGAGGTTATTCTTGCAATCCATTTTCAAACAACAGTGAACATATTCCTAGCTTAGAACACGTATAAGGGCTCAATTGTAAGTTCCTTTCTATACATCCTGAAGTATGTACATTGAGCACAAGGAAATCAGTGAGACATCTTGAAAAATAAATCTAAGTGCCAAATACCGTACATCATCTCAAGAGCAGCAGAATAGTGCGTTAACAGTTAAAATTCCAGGAAAAATGAACTGGTTTGAAGACAAGCCCTATATTATAACAATCCTAAATATCAACCTTAGCATCCAATTCTAACTTTCAAACACTTGGGACTTTTTCCAAGAGGAAATTACAACTGCTTTTGCATGAATCTCTGTTTACTTGCAGAAAAACACCCAACCCATAATATTTTCTATTCAGCAAACGTCTGAAATCAAACAAAATAATCTACCGTTGGACATTCATATTTTACAAACAGCATGAGATCCGAAAAGTACAAAACCTTGGCATTACAGAAAAGCAATTAGGTGGAGAACAATTCTAAGTATGACAAGGCATCTAAAGGGATGACCATTTAGAAATTCACCACATAGTATCCCAGACTCAAACAAGGGTCTTCTACAATTTTATATTAAATTTGTTCAATTTTATACTCAAACTGTAGTCTTTAAGAAAACACTTTACATTTAGAGTAACTGCTTAAAGACATTTAAACTGTAGACAATATTCAACCATAAGCAAAAATAAATAGTCCTACAATAATCATCTTTCACTTTTTCTCAAAAATTAAACATAAAAGCCTACTTAGCCTTTATGCCTAACCATCTCCCTCTTCCTTTAGTCCAGTTGCACAACAAAAAAAGGTGAACAAACAAATCAGTAATGGCTAAAATAGCCAGGGCCGCTGTATTAAGAATTACCAGTAACAGGAAATTGGAACAATGAGATATCTATCTAGTAAGAAGAGTAAAGGTGGAATGTGCTTTTTCAAGAAATTGGCCAAAAAGCACTCATCCGGGGAACAAAAATGCAAATAGCCGTGAGGTAACAAAGGCAGAATTTGAACTAAAACCAAACGTTTGGTGTATTGAACTAGCATTAGGAAATGCACATGGGATGTCAAACAAAATAGTGCTTAACTCCAGGTGGCAACAACACAGGGAATTTAAATTCTCTTCCTGTTTCAATACACATTTTTCCAACTGTGTTTTTAGACTACATACAAGTAGTATCAAGTAGCTGTAAAGAACAGACTAAGGATGCTGAAGTAAAACCATAGGGTCTTTTTCTATCAGACAGGACCTCAAGAGGATGTAACTATAGATATCTGGGATATAACAGCTTTGATTAAAAAAAGACTTGACTAGCAATCCCAAGAATACTTACTGGATGATCAAAATAATCTTTCAGGATTGTTTATGCTTCATACATATGTGAAAATGGACACATTCAATTGTAAATTCCTATCACAGACATTATTAAAAAGGCGGGAAAATAAATTGAAAGGGAGCTGACAAAAACCCTGTGATTAAAGCATAACTTCATTGCTGAATGATAGAGCACAGGAGATCATTAAAAAGCCTAAAAGCACAGGGTAGCCTGCAAAAGCTGAGTGCCCAGGTAGCTATCTCTTTGCTTTGCTACCTAAGATACTTCAATAAACCAGTCCTTCGACATGAATAGGTGTGATTTGGCCTAGTCTTCCCATGAAATAATGTAATGAAAGATTCCTATGGACTAGGGATTACACTTTACGCAAAATTTCTCAGTGACATTCAGATGAAGTCCAAAATCCACAATTCAAGCAATTTTGCACAGGAATTTACAACCTAAAATCCAACAAACCAGGACTTTTGTGATAGTAAGGAAGAGTGTTTCAGCAAAAAATAGTTTAGATTTCTTTCCTTCACTGTGTGCATCTTCACATATCCAGAGAAGTAAGCCTTAAAACCAACCAAAAGAGAAAAATACTGTAAAACATTTCTGGTGGTGAGATAATCAAATTCTTCCCAGAACATGTAACTAAATTAACATACTTGTTAGTGACCAACTTAACTTTTCCAAATTCTCATTGGCAAATGAGGCTCATACAGTTAAAACTGATGATACAAATCATTGGATTAGAAGGACCAAAATTTACACTAGTCAAATGTGACTCCTTCAGATTGATTTTAACATGTTCTCAACTTTATTGAAATCATCAATATCCGAGACACATTTACCATTTTTAAAAATCAATTTAATGCTATCAAAAGGTGATGTTCAACTTAATCCTGTTTGCCTTCACGCCACTGTCGTGAGCCTTCATTCCAGGCCACATAAACAAAGAGGGCCAACACCACGTGGACGGCGACCACCGCAACAATAGCAGCATAAAAATAGCTGTCCCTATTGGACATCCCAAAGGCGCCTATCAAGAGAAAAAAAGTTTCCATTTTATTCCAAAATTTATCAAAGTGCAAAAAACAAAGCATACTAGTTTTTCTTAGCTACATATTTATTTAACATCAGGCAATTAAAAAGTAATACTTCGGGTGGTGATAAATCAAGAATTCATTTAAAGATCTGAACACCTTCTATGCCCAAAGAACATTATTCTGAGTGAAAACTATAATTATCACTTAAGGACTTTGACATAAAAAGGAGGACTTTATTTTCTTTTTCTAGTAATGTCTGCCACCAAAGGTACATTCCCCCAAATTCCTCCTCCCACGTCAGCCAGTAAAAGAAAGGACCTGCAAGCTATTTCACAGAAAACCATCAACAAATACACTGTCACGCTAAAATAACTCAGTGATGAACAAGTTAATTTCATGAAGGAAGATTCATTTGAACAACATGACTTTTGAGAAGCAAAACAGAAACAGATGGAAGAAGCAAATTAAGAATATCCAGCTTACAGATTAAAAGAGATCATAAAAACACAGAATCTTAAATATACTAAGAAGAAAAATGTCTTGTTTTTTCATCTAAGATTACCTTCAAAAACATAAGACTTAGTCGTGAAATATAACCCAATAGGTACAGTGATCATTAAAGCTGTGAAGAACAGGAGCGTCTTCAGGGTAGATGCTAATGAACTTTCATTTCTGGAATAAAGTAAACAAAGAGAAAATCAGAACCTGTACAACCATATCCAATTGTTTTTGTGTCCATAAACACTATAAATATCCACAGAGAAGATGCTGGAGACCCTGCCTCTGCCTTGGAAGCAGTGGCCAGAGGAAGAAGAGTAGAGTCAGGGACTCAAAACTGGAAGATCCTAAAGACCCAAAGAACACCCAAGAGACTATGATTCAGATCCAGTGTGAGAGGAAGTATCAAAGTATGAAAGTGGTTTGTAGTCTCCAAAGTGCTACGCAAGTGTACCCTCATTACAGAATTTATAATGGAGGTAGCAAAGGAGATGGACAGAAAACAATTAATGCATGTTCCTTCACAAAGCATCCTCTCAA
Source organism: Vulpes lagopus (assembly GCF_018345385.1). Lineage (NCBI taxonomy): Eukaryota > Metazoa > Chordata > Mammalia > Carnivora > Canidae > Vulpes > Vulpes lagopus. The sequence goes on along the minus strand of NC_054848.1, from coordinate 118,690,079 downwards.
GTGCTAGCTGGATACAGTACACACAAGGTATGAAAATCTCCAAAAAAAGCAGCCTAGAACAATTTGGATGCAGCTGAAGGAAATTTACTTTAATTTCTTTGAATTAAATAGCTATAAGTGCAACTTAGATGGTCTTCACGTAACATGGATGCATTAAAAATTTATGTCAAAACACCTTCTATTCAGTGAATTCTATTTGTCCAGAGATTATTTTAAAATCAAGGAAATATTCCAATGGAGAAAAGTTTTGCTTCAGAATACAATAAAACTATTCTGAAGAATGCAATCACACTTTTCAAATTACATAAAGGAAAACAAGGCTTATACTCTGCTACTTAAAAACATGAATACGAAGATTAACATAAAAAAAGAAAAAAAGTCTTCATGTTCTGTCTCCTAACTCTCCGAAACGAACTAGGGGTAGTGGAAGGGGAGGAGGGCGGGGGGGTGGTGAATGGGTGACAGGCACTGAGGGGGGCACTTGACAGGATGAGCACTGGATGTTATTCTGTATGTTGGCAAATTGAACACCAATAAAAAATAAATTTATTATTAAAAGAAAAGAAAAGAAAGAAAAGAAAAGAAAAGAAAAGAAAAGAAAAGAAAAGAAAAGAAAAGAAAAGAAAAGAAAAGAAAAGAAAAAAAGACGGACGCCTGGGTGGCTCAGTGGTGGAACATCTGCCTTCGGCTCAGGTCATGATCCCAGAGTCCAGGGATGGAGTCCCGCATCAGGCTCCCCGCAGGAAGCCTGCTTCTCCCTCTGCCTGTGTCTCTGCCTCTCTCTCTGGGTCTCTCATGAATAAATAAATAAAATCTTTTTAAAAAGATTAACATAAAAGCACAAACAAAATTGGATACAATAAAATGTCCATAATTAAAAAAATTCACAATTAATGTATATCAATATATGGGCCCATTAAAAAGAATCCTGACCATTACTCACAAACTATTCATGTGACAAATGAACAAGACAAACTATATCATATTATGTTTATCAGGGGTCTGCAAAATAAGGCCTAAGGGCCCAATGCCTATTTCTATAAATAAAGTTTAAATGGAACACAGACATACCCATTTGTTTATGTATCATCTAAGACAGCTTTGGAGCTACAAAGGACAAGCTGAGTAACAGTGCCAAACTGTATGGCCCTCAAGACCTAAAATATTTACTCCCTGGCCCTTTACAGAAAAACTTCACCAACCACTGACATATACCATTTCAATCATGTTAAAAGTGTGTGCATATAAAAAAGGACTCCAGATCAATATACAAAAATAACTTCCCCATTTTCAAAATGTTCTTTAATGCTGTTTCACTGACTTTTCAAAAAGTAAATCTACTCCAGCACTTGTCCCTTACATTGTCACAGATGAGCAGCCCTATGGAAAGTGAAGCAGTAGTAGGTTTCCAGAAACCCTGGACACATCTGTACCTCATACATACCACCACCTACATTCTAAAAGCAGTAAACCCTATAGTTTTAATCATTTAGCTTAAGGTCCTTTTCATCTCTTATATCTAACCATCCTCAGACTATCTTAACACACTTCACACTTTATGCTTATAGTCAACATTGGAGTTAATTTTGTTTCTGGCAATCCTCAGAGGCTATAATTTTTATCTGTATCTCTGGGAAGGAGACAGCCCAGCCTTCAAGGTCCCCCTCAAAAGAGCCTGTCCTCCAGGCACCTTTCCTGATCACTCGAACTGAAATGATTCACTGCTCTGGGACACAATCACACTTAGCTCATACCTGTTATTGCAGCACTTAATGTGCCAGCTTGTTTCTTATATAGTCCTGCACATTTCTCTGGAACCTTAGAAAATCCAGGCAAAGGGTTCTTACAACTGTGTAAATGATGAGCTAGGAAGTTTCTGGAAGCCCAGAAGGGAAGGGAACAGCTCAAGTTTATGGTTTACAAACAATGGTCTACAAACTTTTTTGACTTTGACCATCTAAGTTTTGAGCACAAACCCCATATAAAGGCATATTGATTTTTTTAAACAGATCATCTACACACAAAATACCAATACATCCCTTAAAAAAAGAAAACATATGCAAAAATAGATACTGAAAAGGATAATGCGAAAATAAACTCATGTAGAAGTTCTAGTATTTTCTTTCCATACTTCAGTGGATCATTTTTTAACATCCCACTACAGTGATCGCTGAGCTACACAATCCTCATCTGACCATACTTATGCTTCTTTAAACATTTCCTAGCAGTAAACGTTTGAGGAAATTTATTGTGTAATCTTCATGAAGAATATGAGTAGTTCTACAGTAGGGCTATAAAGATTCAATGTCAGTTACCTGACCACTTCTTTCATGAATCCCAACAAAAAACATGACTTTGTGGAGGTTTCTATGGTTGAGTCCAAGTATGCATTTTAGGTATGCAAAGTTAAGATATCTAACCTGATAAAGAAACAAAGCTTGAGATTGTAGAGAAAGAGTGTTAAAACATTCTTTCGTTCTTCAGATCATCTCTCTTGAGTATCTAATATCTGCCCTGGTTTTCAGAAAACATTGTTATTGAAAAGATAATACCATATAAAAATGTGTTAAGGCAAACAAAAGCATTTATAGTTCCACCACTCAAACATAATTTTTTCTTTTCTACATGTTAATTTCTAGCCCCACATGCTCTACGTCAGGCTTGGGCACATCTTAACAATTCATAGTTTATTTTCAACTTTTTTACTACCTTTACCTTAAGCTCCAAAACTCGTTTATTCTGGATTATGACCTCACAAGTATGGGACTATATATAAAGTATATAAAGCCTAAAAACTTCTGAAAACTACGTCAGGCTTGGGCACATCTTAACAATTCATAGTTTATTTTCAACTTTTTTACTACCTTTACCTTAAGCTCCAAAACTCGTTTATTCTGGATTATGACCTCACAAGTATGGGACTATATATAAAGTATATAAAGCCTAAAAACTTCTGAAAACTACGTCAGGCTTGGGCAGATCTTAACAATTCATAGTTTATTTTCAACTTTTTTACTACCTTTACCTTAAGCTCCAAAACTCGTTTATTCTGGATTATGACCTCACAAGTATGGGACTATATATAAAGTAAAGCCTAAAAACTTCTGAAAACTAGCAAACTTCCTCTAGTGTTTGCAGGACATTTTCTCTTTGGCTTCCAGCCACACCCCCACCATAGTTGGCAGTTCTGCTGGCATAAGCAAGCTTGGGTATGACAGGTGAATTATTCTAAAACAAAGCAACTGAGTGCCTGGGTGGCTCAGTGGGTTAAGCATCTACCTTAGGGCAGCTCAAGTCATGATCCCAGCATCAGGCTCCCTGCTTGGCGGAGAGTCTGCTTTTCCTTTTCTCTCCCTCTGCCCCTCCTCTGCCCCTCTGCTTGTGCTTGCCTGTGTGCTCTAATAAATAAATAAATATTTTAAAAAGAAATAAATACATAAAACAAAGCAACTGATGTTATTCAGTTGATTTCTTATATGTATCTCTCATGGGTGTTACACAGACTTGTTAGAAATAAACAAATAACTCAGAATGAACCTTACTGTTTCCCCACTCTTGAAACCACCTAGAGTTGACCCACTTCATAGGAACTTCTGCAGCAAGTGCTAGGCAGATACAGCTTACCACGTTTCCTTCTGTAGCAAGCAAGACTTTCATGTAAGTAGACTTCACTGTAAATTCCACTAGGAAACACTAGAATCAGTCTAGGAGGGCTACACTGTATTCTAAGTATACTTGACCAAAAAGACCCCAACAACTAGTCAACAGTAATTATAAAAAACCGCTACAGTGATATCATGAGAGAGAAAAGGGTCACGGGGCTCCAAAGATCAGTCTTTGGAATCAATGAGATTGGTCACACGCCAGCTTCAACACTTACTGTGTGATCTTGGGCAAGTCACTCAACCAGAGTAACTTCATCTTCTTTAAAAAAGGGGAGAGAGGGGAACTAAACACTTTCTTAGTTTGCTAACCCATGTAATAAAGAACCTAAGTTGAGTCTGGCATATAGTAGGTCAACATCGAATGGCAGCTAAATCCCTTCCCACCCTTTTGTCTACCGAGGTATCATTGGCTAGGCTAGTGGGCCACAATACCATTCTACTCAGCCACCTGCCCCCAAGTGAAGCAGTCTCAAACCAGGGCCAGCCCCTAACTCTCGTCCCTTCATTCGTTCATACAGCAAACATTTTAGCCCCGACGATGCAGGCCCCGTGGGGGGGCACGGAGATGGAGAAGGCCGGGTCGGGTTCCTGTCCTCAGGGAGCTCACCCTGCAGTGGGGAGAGATTGCAGAGAGCAGGATCGCAAAACAGACGACAGCGAAAGGAAGTGCTAGGACAGAAGCAGGAGCTGAAGGCCCGCCGACCTCTCCCCTACGACCCCGGCTCCCGGGTCCCGTGCGTGCAGACGCTACAGGCCCCAACCGGCTTCCCTGCTCCCCACCCCCCGACCCCCCGCAACCCGGCCACCGCAGGCCCGAGGGTCCAGACGTCACGCCCACCGCAGGCCCGCCCGCTCGGCTCGGGCCCTCCCTCACACTCCACTCCAGGCCGGGGCCAGGTGGCCTTGCGGTCAGGGCCGCTGCCGGGCCGGGGCGCCGCTCGGGGCTACCTGAAGTCGGGCGGCTGCAGCGCATTCAGCGCCGCTTTATCGAGGCGTTCCATGGTGCAGCCGCGCCCACAGCAGGGGCTGGGAGGCGGGCTGGGGTCGGGGACCGCACTCCGTCCGCTCGGCAGGCGACCGGTGGAGGCGTGCCACGCCGGAAGTGCCGGCTAGCGCCGGGCGGCGGGACGCAATGCGCAAGTGCGGCGCGCCAGGGTGACGTAGAGCGCGGGGCGCGGGCGCGCGCGCAGGCGCGGGCGCGGGCGCGGGCGCTCACGTGACTTACCGGCCGGGGCTCCGCGGCGTGCGCCCTGCCAGGAGCTGCCTGCGCTCGAGGAGCAGGCCGGGCGAGTAGCCCAGCCACTCCACGTTGAGCCGGGACTTGCCTCGCAGCATGGTCTTCCGCGGAGGGCGGCGGGGTTAGCGGCCCCCGAGCGCGCGTGAGCAGCTCGGTGCCCCTCGGGACAGCCGTCGCCGAGCTGCGGTTTCCAGGCCACCGGAGCAGAGGGGCCGCCACGAGGGACGGCCGGGCAGAGGACTGTGGTCCTGGGCAACCGAGCAGTTTCCAGACACAGACACACACACACACACACAAAGCGGTGCACGTTATTCCCCAGCCCTTGAGAAACGCCTCATTATTACCAACAGTGAAAGTCCAGCCGTGGGAAAGTGGGAGGAGTTAGTTTAACACTCACCCGAGTCCGCAAGCTAGTCAATGTCAGGGCTGAAAGAGCCCTTGCTGAGCGTGACTGTTCAGGCCTGACGACGCCGGTGACCCCAACTTCCACTTCAAGTTAAAAACATTTTGCAGCTGCTCAGCTGCCAATGAGACAACAGGGACTCAAATAGTAAGGGACAGATGGGCCTCCCGGGCCCGCGCAACCCGAGAGAAGTATAAACGAAAACAGCGCCGTAAGCCTGGGGTCAGCTTGACAAAATAAGGTTGCCACTGGCAGCTAATAAGAGGACAAGCCTTACATGGTCAACGCCTGGAAAGGGCCGCTGACCACACATCTATTTTCTGCACCACATGGATACAAAGACCACATGTGAAATCATAACTAAACACGGCCGCTTAGGACAGTGTTGGGCGCTCGGGGCTGGGAAGCAGGAAGCCTCGGTTTGAGTTCAAACTTGATTCCTCTCTGGGCCTCACCTACACCTTAGGGGGACAAGAATCGCCTAATTCCAGAACTGGGGCAAAATCAGAATTTAACTGTGGGGTTGGCAAACTGTGGCCAGCCGGCTGAATCCAGACAGCCTGCCTGCCCCCCTGGTGTCCTATAGCTCAGTGAGGAAAGAATGGGTTTTCCATTTTTAATGACTGAAAAAAATCAAAAGAAGACTAATATCTTGCCATACGGGACAATTATGTGAAATTCAAGTTTCGCTGTCCATAAATAGGATTTTATTGGAACTCAGCCACACGTATTTGTTTGGATCATCTACAGCTGCTTTCACAGTGCAACGGCAATGTTGTGTTAGTGGTGACAGAGACCGTGTAACCCACAAAGCCTAAAATGTTTACTATCTGGCCTTTTACAGGAGAAGTTTGCCATCCCTGCTCTAGCTCATCACCCAATAATGAGGTTCTTGAATCCCTAGGGATCCATAATTGTAGTAAGGGGGTTTCTGAGAATTATTTTCAATAAAAAAAAAAAACTAACGAACGTACTTACTCTTCATAGGGGATTAACAGTTACTTAGAACACGACCTTTCATTTTAGGCACTAATTGTATCACATCGATGAAGTAATCTTGGTTATCTCATGAGAAAATAGAGAAATTATTACTAAACTAACATAAGCCATAATACACTTGGCCAACTAAATCTTTTAAAACGTACAGAATGAACACAAGAGGAGGGAACTTGGCTTTGTGAGTTTGTATAACTCCAATGCCTAGAATAAGGGCCTGGTATATAGTAGGTGCTCAAAAAATATTAGTTACATAAATGAATTGGGTCCACAGGAGGACAAAGAGCAAAAAGGTTCTTGGTCGTGAAAAGACTGAGAACCACAGATATAGTAGTATTGCCTTGCTGGAGCTACCTTAATAATAAATTGCAAATTGAATTGTTATTGATGGAAGAGAGTCTGTGTTGTGTGAACGGAGGTCTCTTCGATCCCCCATAAAAGATTGACAGGAGGATGCACGCTCTAATAAAGACAGCCAGAAGGAAAGTAGCTAGCACAGAGCAGTTTTTAAGGACAGTACCCTCTCAAGGTGGGAAAGCAAGCAGGCCCAGAGGTGGCAACTGCACTGGGGCTAGGGGTGTCTTTTCTTTTTATATTTGCATAGGTTATGGGTCATCCCTGGAAGGGGTGTCTCCGACTGAGGTTGTGTCCCATCATCTAAGGGACTCCTCCTACCAGTTCAGGGCCGGGGTGGGGTGGGGGTGGGGGTTTGGTCCTATAATGTACTTGCTAGAATTGTCATGGCCATCTTCCCCCATGGGGTGCGGGGTTTGAAGCCACAATGTAAATATATTATAATGAAGCTATAGGTTACCCTGGGGTCAACGTTGAAGAGGAAAGCACATGGTCTCCGCCTGTGGCTCCTGGTCTGTCAGCCCGGGGGTGTTGGAAGCTGTAAAGCTAGGATGTTACAAGCCACAAAGTCAGGATGTTCTACCTCAGGCTTCTAATGTGTCATCTATTTATTACTGCCTCTGCCTCCAGCTCATGTCTAACTACTCTATCAGGATGGTTAAACAACAGAAATTTTTTTTTTAAGATTTTGTATTTATTTATTCGTGAGAGACACAGAGAGAAAGAGAGGCAGAGACACAGGCAGAGGGAGAAGCAGGCTCCATGCAGGGAGCCCGACGTGGGACTCGATCCTGGGACTCCAGGATAGCGCCCTGGGCCAAAGGCAGGCACCAAACCGCTGAGCCACCCAGGGATCCCCATAAACAACAGAAATTTTTTGTCACACAGTTCTGGAGGCTAGAAGCCTGAAATTGAGGTGTCGGCAGAGTTGGTTTCTTCTGGGGATAGTGAAGGAGATTGTGTTATGTGCCTCTCACTTAATTTCTGGTAGTTTGCAGGCAATCTTTGGTGACCCTTGACTTATAGAAGCATCCCCCGGATCTCTGCGTTTCTTTTTACACGGAATTCTCCCTGAGTCTGTATCTGTGTCCAAATATCTTCTTTTTATGAAGATTCCAGTCATATTCCATTAGGGGCCTACCAAGCTCCAGCCTGACCTCGACTCAACTAATCATATCCACCACCCAATTCCTAAATAAAGTCCAATTCTGAGATACTGGGGCTCAGGAGTTCCACAAAGGAATTGGGCTAGGGGCAGAGGAGACACAATTCAGCCCATATCAGTAGTCTAAACTTCTTGTACAGATGAAGAAACTGTGTTCTGGAGAGGGAAGGGACTTCTCAGAAGTCATACATTTATCTAGTGGGGCCTAGCTCAACTCCTGCCTCCAGACCAGCACTTTCACACTCTCATGTTAGCAGCCTGTGTGGCAGTTATGTGATAACTCCAACAAGAACCATTCATAAATGAGATTTGATGTGGGACAAAATGCCTAGTTACTCTCATTTACATATTAGTGTTTGGGGTTTTTTAGTAAACTAAAGCTGTCGTACCTCTTTTTGCTGCTGACTTCACACTCCACCATGTACTGTGAACTCACTGAGGTGTAGGTAGAACTTTTAGAATAAATTCAATCTGTAAGAGGAAAAAAAAGAAGAAATTAGCACTCTGGCCCCCAAACAAAGTCCTGCAACCTCCTACCTGCAGCAGCTGCTAAAGAACTGGAGGTCAGTGGAGCCCAAACAGCCGTTGCCATGGGAATGAAATGGCATGTCGGGGGCGTGGTTACGATGGAGGGAACCCTAAGGGGTGCCTCCTTTATTCCCTAAGAATCAGAAAATGATTCTTAAACAGCAAAAGCCCTGGTCAGGCCCTGTCAGTTCAGTTAAGAAAGCAGAGCTAAATATGGGGAGTGGCTTGCCCCAAACTCACTGGATTAGTGATGGGATTCAAGAATATAAAGTTCCTAACTGTCCGTTCAGTGTTTTGTCCATTGCACATACTGTCTTACACCTCTGTACTGTAAACCCAGTGACACGGCAACTGTACACCCAAAGTCGAGTTTGGCAATGCCCCCCAATTTGCTTTAGTGCCTCACACAGCAACCTCCCCCTCCCCGCCCGACACACCATAGTCCTCCTTTGGGTAGGCAGTGGTGGGGTTGGATGGGAATGGCCATACTTGAAACACCAACTGATCTTTCTGAAGCCAATCCTTGCACAGGTGTGGCATTTTAACAACTAAACCATGAAGAAAATAGAAATAAGCTCTATGATACAATCAATAAAAGTTGCCCTGAGACAAAGGGGAGGAGGATAAAGAGAGAGAGCAGGAGGGAGAGAGAGAAACTGTGGCTTCTTCATAATGTGGAGTGCAATGGTTTGTTGTTGTTGTTGTTATTCTCTAACACAAATTGGTAAAATATGCCCCCTGGTGAAATAACTTAGTTCCACTTGTAGAAAAAATAAATAAGCGGTTTGAGTTGGGGGTTATTTTAGTAAAAACCTCTTTTGTCAGGAACCCCTGGGCAATGAAATGCAAGTTTTGTTGTTTGCTTGTTTGTTGATGTCTCTTGCAGCAGAAAATTAACTACTTCATTTACCGAACACTTATTAATGAAATGCAAGTTATACTGTAGGATGATGATTTCCCTTTGCATCTGGCCTCTTTCCATTGTCATCTGCATCCACCTCTGGCCATAACCACTGCCCAAAAGCACGTGCCCCGTGCTTCAGTTTACAGAGTATATTCACAATCTCTAAATGTATATACCATCTCCGTTTAATAGGTGAAAAGGTGAGGTTGAGGGCAATTTTGAAGCTGGGTGACGGCCCTACAGCACCCCTCGTCTAACCAACTCTCAGGCTACCTCTCCCAACTCTATCATCTGCTGGAGAGCTAAGCTAGGACCTTAAAGCTAGCGAAGGGACGTGCCAGCGGAGCCAGGGGATGCTTGGGGTCCATGGAGGACGATTCTCACCTAGCTGGCCCCACAGGATCTGAAGTCCAGGAGCTGACAACTGTAGCACAGTAAACGGAGCCCTGGGTATCTTCTGGCAAAGGGAAAGTTGGCACCGGGGAACAGCGATACAGGTCCCACCACTTGCTAAGGGTGGTACCAGGTCAGCCAGGGTCTTGCGGCCCCTGGTTTGTTTCTACGAAGGGAAGTGCGGCCCACGAGGAGCGGCAGGGCGCCAGTTGCCAGCGCCAAGGTGAAGGGTCCCGGTGACACACCTACCACCGCAAAGGCCCCATGAGGACTGATGTGACAGGGCCACACCGAAGACAGACACATACAGTGCTCAACAAGGGCCAAGTCTAGAGAAGGTACTCGTGATCCTTTGGTTGAACGAAGAAGTCGGTGCCCAGCGTACGGAAACTGAGGCCGCGGCTCACCCAGACCCTGAGACGCGGCAACACTGCGCACTGCGTTCTTGTGAAACAGGGACCCGAGCCCAGCCTGAGCTGCGGTCCTAATATCCGTTGAATACAATTAATACATAATAGTTGAGCGAGAGAGCGAGAGAAGTGCGGGGGGCAACCCCAAGTTCTAGCCGGCTCACAATGCGCAAGAGCAGTTAAATGATGTTTGGGGTTAGCTTCGTCCTTGTTTTCCCCTTGTCCGTATTTTGTTTTACTGAGGTGGGTTTGAAGTGTACAAGATCATGATTGGTGTGGTCCGTTTTTTCTTTTTCATTTTCTATGAACGAGTTGAGCGAAGAGACATTCGAGGAAGGCAAAACGCAGTAGGAGCAGATAAATGGGATGCAGAAGAAGCCAGACTCAGAGGAGCTGGAGGTTTGGGCACCAGGCGAGAAACATGAAAAGGCAATAAAAGACAAAGCATGCCGGCCTGGCCACGCATAGCCAAGGCCTTCCTGGCTGAGCCGTGCCAGGCTGCTCTCCCCAAGCCTGTCCTGGGAAGAACACACCAACCACCTGCCAGGACGGGAGCACTGAGGGGGTGCGGCCGGCGCAGCCTGTGACCGGGCAGGAGTGTGGGTGTGTCGCGCGTGTGAGTTTGTGTGTTTGCTGGGGAAATAGTTTCCTCCCAACCCAGGACACCTCTCCACAAAGGTGTAAGAGAAAGCAAACAACTCTGTCGACTACTAAGCGAGAAACCAGAATGTGCAGCACGTCACAAGCAACCCACGGAAGGGATGGGAAAAGACGGAAATCTCAAATAGCTAAATGGATACAAGCCATTACATCTGAGAGGTTGAATACTTTGCAGTCAAGTGACAGCCAAAGGTAGGCTCATCTCCTCCCAGGAAACTGAGACCGGACATTCTTTTCCTTGATGATTACACTACAGGAGTTTGGCTCCCAGGCCCTTGAGGGAACTTTCTTGAGAGGCTGAGCCCTTAAAAAATTTACATACACTTGAAAAGGACAAAGGAAGCCTGAAAGAAAAGGAGGGAATGTCCTCTGTTATTTTTCCACAAGGAGAATTTAACCTCGTTCTTAATTTGCATTTGCCCTTATTATATTGTATTGCTAAAGACCAGGAAGCATGTGTGTGTGTGTGTGTGTGTGTGTCTCTGTGTTACATGCATGTGCACCCATAAATACATGTCTGAGAACCTGCCACCAAAACAAAGCTCTTTGCTGGCTCCTTTGGCTCCCAGGTCAGGGTCTGCACCCCCTCCCCATGACTCCACCATCCCCCGCCTTCCAGAGTGCTCTCTCCTCTCCCTATTCCCCTCAGCATACCCTCCAAACTCTTCTCCCTTGCCCCAACCTCACACAAACACTGGATGACTTTGTAGAACATCTAATACATGCTGATTGTGAAGCAGCTCCTGTAGCATCCCCACCTGAGGAGCCATTCCCCCATTTCTGCCACCTCGCAAGTGCCATCTGTCCTCTCAATATTTCCTATGGCATTTTGGGCCTACATGATAGTTTGTGATCTCTTCTATATCCTATGAATCTCCTTGGGGCTTCCAGTCTTTCCCCCTAGACCATAGATGAGGAGAGGAGGACATGGCTGCTGGTTTTTTCATGTCTGTACTGTCATCGCACAGGGCCCTGGTCATGTACCCTCAGTCAGCTGCACTAAGAATCCTGCTAGGGCCACTTCTCTGGCTTTTCCCCTCCCACCCTCCTTCTGTTTCTTGGCCTCCTAAACTCTGCCATGGATTTACAAGATCTGTTCCCAGAGTGATTCCCCTAAGAGGAAGTATAGAGCTGACCAAGTTTACTTAAAATGCATAAGGGCCAAGCTTGGTGCTTTCCCACCTTGCCTCCCACCCGCTAGGCTCTGAGCACCCCATTGTGTAAAGCCCTAGGAAATCTAGGTCCCCCCTGTGGTGGACAGGCGGGTACTTCTGGCCTGAGGAAACCAGAGTGGGTGAAAGAGGAGCCAGCTTCATGGAGAGTACCATCCAGGCAAGCCTGTCTGTGCGCCTTTGTCAACCGAGAAGGCGAAAGTTGACACCAAAAAAACAGCTGTTCTTCTGGAAATCTTGATTTGGAGAAATTGCGCACCCAGTCCTCTGATTCCAGGTCAGGCTGCAATCTGACTGCGAGAGAATAGTAGTTAAAAGATTTCCCCTAGAAAGTTCTGCGTCAAGAACAGCTGCCCGTCACCCACTTTCCTTGGGAGCATCACCTTGACATGGGTGCCATGTGTCCAGATGAAGCACTAGCATCAGCCTTTCCACGTGTCCCAGGGCCCAGCCAGGAAAGCCACTGTTCTCTACCCCCTTTTTCAAAAAGGCCCTTTAGCCCCACTAGACAAGGGGAGCCAACGAGGCCCCTGGGAATTAGTGGGGCAATGAAGGCTCACAGCATCACAGACAGTTGCCAGAATCACAAACTGCCAAGCAATTATCCAGCCTTTATTTCTCAGCTCCAGAAATCGATACTCAGTGCCTCCCGAGACAGCTGACTTGCTTTTCCAACCTCTGTAGTGGCAGAGGTCAGCCTGACTATCCCCCCCGTTCTGTGGACTCTGGCCTCTATGAACCTTGCCAACACTTGTTGGTGACCACATTTTACTGCTGGAACACATCCATCTATCAACTAGCCCCTCAAATCTTCTCTATGCAGGTGCTGCTGGATCTTCTCGGTACTGTCCCGGGTGGATTTTTAAGAGTCAAATGTGTGTTCCCACATTGGTCACTGTGGCACCTCACCTATGTGGCCACAAGGCAGACACACAAGGCCAGTGGAGGAAACAGCTGGGTTACCACTGGAAAGAACTAGACCTGGAGCCAAAGCCTGGAGGTGAATCTGGGTTCCTCCTCCACTTCCTAGCTGTGGGACCACACATGGGTCAGTGCCCCTTTCTGGGCATTAGTTTACCTTAACTGGAAATGGTTTGTTAGGAGAAGCTGATGACCTGATAAACTGCAAGGTCATGACTTGGCACAGGAGAAAGAGAGCTAGACTGAGGGTGACTCTGTCTGGGGCTCCCACATGCCCTAGAGCGAGCCTCTTACTTCCTCATCTGGTGGTGTCAGAACTAGATGTGGCTGGGACTGAATGGACCTCTGTGGCCCTTCTGGGATAAGTGAAGGAAAGTGGCAGTCGGAGAACTGTCTGTTTTTTTGAGAGCACATATTCCTTTCCAAGAACCAAGTCATTTCTTTATTCATTTTACAATCTTAGCACAACTCTCGGGTCATCTCCGTTCCACTGGCAACTCTGTGATCTGCTGCAAGAGAAAGATTTCGAGGATGAAATACAGGAAGCTGCTTCAAAGGAATGAGAGCAGAGAGTCAGTTTGGTGGACCGTAAGCTTGAGGAATGGCTTCAGGAGCAGGGTAGGTAGCCTGAGGAAGGGAAGTACAGGGGCAGCCCTGCCTTCAGATGTTTGAAGGGCTTTCACAGGGAACAGACGTGAAACTAGTAGTGAGTACAAAGCAGGAGGGCGTGGGGAACCAGGAATCCACGGCAAAGGCCACGGGAAGTTTGCTTCTTTTCATTCTAAAGAATCGCTTTCTACCTGCTGGCCTATTAGAGCGGCTGTACAAAGGCATCTGCCCCCTTGATGGGCTCTCACCCTGGGGTGGAGGTGGAGCTGGAGGGTGGATTGCTCGTAGGTGACTACTGCCTTCTTCCCCAAATCGGATGATTTTGTGTTCTCTGAGCCCGTGGTGAGATCAGGCATATTTTTTATAGCACCTAGTACAGATTTGTGTACACAGTTGGGCTTAGCCAAATGAGTGAATGTATCTTTCTTTCTTCATATAACAGGGAAGGCCTGTAATGGGGTGTTATCCTTGGCCCCTGACACTTGGATAATGATGGTGTCCCACAGTAAAACATTTTTGCATGTAAATATCACTTAAATCTGCACAGTGGTTGTCAAACAGTGAGGCCCTGAGAGAAGCCAGTGCACCAACCTGGAAACATTTTTATGATAATCATTTTCCTACAGAACTTGGAGCTTCAAAAGGAGGGCATTCAAATACCCCCCCTAGAATGTTGCAGCTGGAAGGAACTTTCAAGATCACAGAATCCAACCCTTTCATTTCCCAGATGGCACAGCCAAGGCATCGGCTGTGGGGGTGAGGGGAGGAGGATGCCTTTCCTGGCCTAAGGCCTGGCACATGGAAAGAACCTACCAGAGCCTTGCCGCCTGCCTGCTTGACAGTGGGCCAACCAAGGCAATGGCAGAGTGGGGTGAGAAAGCAGCCTTCTCTCTCTCTCCCAGGCAAGACAGCAGGGCTTAAACTAGACTCAGGGGCAGCTGGAGGTGACCCAGCAATATAGACAGGAGCGAGAAAAAAGCACCAGCCCACATCTCCCTCGGAAGTGACATGGAAGCTCAAGGAAAGACCGTCTCTGTAGAGGTGGTGCCAGCAAACCCCAAGCAGGTCCCTCTGTTCTGCAACTTGGGGAAGACCCTAGGCGTCCATTCCAGCTGACAAGTAGGGCCCACAGAGCCCAGCCTAGTCTCCACTCTGCATGGGGAGCACCCCAGCTGGGGATGCCATGTCCCGAATTTATAAACCTAACAGCCTTCAGGGATCCCTGAGCTTCCCATCACTTGGAATGCACTTCTCACTGATACCTTTTGAAATCCTGCTCATCCTTAATAGTTCATCTAAAAGGCCACCTCTTCTGAGAAGCATTTTTAAATGTCCAAGTATTAGTTTTTATTCCCAAGACTCTAGTCGTCCTCCTTATTCAACTCACCTCAGTGTGCTATGTATCAATCTGCTTTGGACCAGCGTTGGTGTGCTGGATCTCTCTCCCTTGCCTAGACCACCCTTCCCAGTGTTCACTTACTGAGCTCAGAGAACTTGCTTCGTGCATACTTGCCGCTCCTCTAGTCTCAGGCATTGTAGGCGCTCAGAGAGCCAGCTGAATGCACAGAGGAAAGGATGGCTGAAGAAGAGGCTGCTGTCTTAGCTGCACCCCCTTCACAGAGGAGCACTCTGCCTCTCACAAGGTCCAGAAGAAGGATGGAGCGAGGAGGGGAGGGAGTGAGAAAGAATGGAGGGATGAAGGGAGGGAGGGAGGGAGGGGGAACAGAGGGAGGAAGGATTGCTAAAAACAGAAAAAACACAAACTTTTATTGTCCTGAGAGGCTCCTAGGAAGAGAGACACACACCCAGGATGATGGTGTGGTGCTGCTGGTGGTGGAATAGTAGACCAGATTCCCCATATGAACGGAATGCGTCACAGTTCTGTTCATTGATTCAACCATTTGTTCACTTATGGAAAGCCTACTGTGGGCAAGGCGATGTTTCACTTGGTTTCTTGGTGGTATGCCCTAGTGCTTCGGGACACGCATGGGCTCACATATGAACTCTGTCATTTACTAGCTCTATGACCTTGAACGGGTACTTAGCTTCTCTGTGCCTCAATTTCTTTATCTGCAAAATGGGATCATAACAGTACCTTCCTTATAAGTTCCTGTGAAAATCCAGTGATTAAATTGACACCAAGTGCTTTATTTCTTTTTAAGATTTTTATTTATTTATTCATGAGAGACACAGAGAGAGAGAGGCAGAGACATAGGCAGAGGAAGAAGCAGGCTCCATGCAGGGAGCCCAATGTGGGACTCGATCCCTGGACTCCAGGAGCACCCCCTGGGCCAAAGGCAGGCTCTAAACCACTGAGCCACCCAGGATCCCGACACCAAGTGCTTTAAGCAGAGCAACCGCTATGTAAGCCTTGGCGATTGTTCTAGGCACCGTGAATATATACATCAGTGAACAAGACTGACAGAAATCTTTGCCCCCTTGAGCTTAAATCCAAGTGGAGGGAGATGGACGAGGAACGGCAACAACAAAAGACATCAATCACGTCAGGAGGTAATAAACGACATTTGGAAACAGAGCAGGTCAGGGAAACTGGGAGTAAGCAGATGGGGGTGGTGATTTTCGGTGCTACAGTCACTGTGGGCCTCACAGAGACCTGTTCGTCGACGGCTTCAACTTGAACCTGTGGCATGGGGTGGGAACAGGAAGAGATCTTTCGAGAGAACTCAGAGAGACCAGGTGCCTTGAGGGTGAGAGGCTGTTTGCTGTTGAGTTAGAGGAGGTGCAGAAGTCTGCAAGGAGCCAGGGCTTTGGTAAACACTTGTGGCCAAATTTGGCAGCTACTGGGCCTCTGCGGAGCACACCCAACCCTCGCAGCTGGCACAGAGGCAGCCCGGGGAGCCAAAGCCCTTCAGTGAGCTTAGCTAATGAGGGCCTGCAGTGCAAAGCTTGGCTCAGCCTTGCAGCTCCCTGGGACCTCATCACTGTTTCCCTAAGCTGGGTTTCCTCTTACCTGGGAAACCTGGTGGAACAGACTGGGAGTGCCCTGAATTTTTAATGATGCATGAAGTACAGAAGGTTTTGCTCTGGGTGATCCAGAGAGAGTCCTTTCTGCTTTCCTTGGGGGCAGTGACTCCAGAAAGAGCTAGAAGCTCAAAGTGTCCTCCGAGAGCAAGGTTTCCTGTGAGAAGCCTCTCAGCCTGTATCCCCCCCCCTCCATCACAACCCTAGTCACACAAAGGCCATAATCAAAAGCCCCTTTGCCAACCCCAAGCCCCCGCTTCACTTCTTGGCTCTCCAACTCCCCATCATTCTATCCCTCTGCTGCTTGTGGAGGCTCAGGGGGTTCATGTCCCTGCAGTTGGCTTATAAATTCCTCAGGATCATGAATGGGGTTTTAAAAAATATTTTATTTATTTATTCATGAGAGACACAGAGAGAGAGAGAGGCAGAGACACAGGCAGAGGGAGAAGCAGGCTCCCTGTGGGGATCCCGATGTGGGACTCAATCCCAGGACCCCGGGATCTCACCCTGAGCCGAAGGTAGACGCTCAAGCACTGAGCCACCCAGGTGTCCCGAGATCATGAATGTTTTTGAGGAGGTGACAAATTCTAGAAGCGTCACACCATAGGCTATATTTGACCATTTGTTCAATAAACGCTCATTGAGTACCTACTGAGTGCCATGCATCATTCTTGGTGCTTGGGAAACAACAGTGAAGAAAACAGACCAGAGTTCTTTCCTCACAGAGCTCATATTCTAGTGGGACAAAGAGGCAGTAAACATAGGACATTCATAAGACAATGTCACCACAATGAACAGCGCCATTAAGAAGAAAGGAAGGAGAGTAAGGGGAGCAAGAGTGATGGAGGCCTTTCCAGTCGTGGTAGACAGAGAAGGCTTCTCAGGCAGCGACATTTAAGCCCAAACTGAATGAAGTTATGGGCCAAGCCATGTCCCAAGCAAAAGAACAGGGAGGGAACAGCAAGTACAAGGGCCTTGAGACGAAGAAAAACATGCTAGTACAGTGCTATCAATTCACTGATACAGAGATTTAGGTCAAAAGAGAGAAAATGTCTTCCAAAATACACATCATCAGGAAATGAATGAAAGACATCCTCACACCCATGACTGACCACTATTAATGTTTCTTGAAGTTTCTTCCAGATATATTAACATATGTACACATGTATGTACTTGCACATATAAACACACACACTGTTTTTCCTAAACTGTTACTCTGCAAACTTTTTTGTCATTAGCCAGATGCAAGGATAATTTCCAATGTCCATAAACATGGATCTACATTGTCATTTTTTCCAACTTAACATTTGTACCAATTTGAAATATCTTTCTGTTTAGCGAGGTATAATTTACTTACAGTAGAATTGATCCTTTGTATATATACAGTTGTATGAATTTTTACGAACTCACACAGTTGTGTAGTATTCACCATCGAGAGAATGAATTTCTCTATTATCCCGAATATTCCTTTACTGTGCCTTTGTAGTCAAATTGCCTTCTCCCACCTGCAGGTGAGATCCCTGGCAAGCAGCGATCTGATTTCCGTCTCAATAGTTTTAATTTTTTTCAGAATATCATATAAATGGAATCATATACTATGAAGACTTTTGTGTCTAGCTTAGTTCACATAGAATGCTTTTTGAGAGTCATCCACGTTGCTGTATATCAGTAATTTATTATTTTTATATAATACACTCCATCGTATAGATATCCCACAATTTGTTTATCCATTCACTAGTGGAGAGACACTTGGGTTGCTTCCAGCTATTAAAACTATTAAAGCTAAAAAAAAAAAAAAAAAAAAAAAAAAAAAAAAAAAAAAAAAAAAAAAAAACTATTAAAGCTATTAAAAATAGCTTCCAGCTATTAAATAAAGCTATTATAAACATTCATGTACAGATTCTTTTTTAAGGTTTTATTTATTTATTCATAAAAGGCACACAAAGAGAGAGGCAGAGGAGAAGCAGGCTCCATGCAGGGAGCCTGATGCGGAACTCGATCCCAGGACCCCGGGATCATGACCTGAGCCAAAGGCAGATGCTCAACTACTGAGCCACCCAGGCTCCCCCAGATTCTCTTCTTAATGGGTATTTCTTTATTTCTCTTGGGTGTATACTTAGAAGTGGGATTGCTAGGTTGTATGGTAAAAGTGTGTTTAACTTCATAGGGAACTACCCAACTTTTGTCCAAATTGTCTGTACCATTTTGGATTTTCACCAGCAGAGTATGAGAGGTCTAGTTGCTCCACATGGTTATTTTTTAAAAAAATTTTGGCCACTCTAATAGGAGTATAGTGGTATCTCATTGTTGGTTTTTAAAAAATAGTTCTAAATTTTATTTTATTGAGTTTTTTTACTAAAATATAATTAACATACAATGTTATATTAGTTTCACATGGTACAATATAATGATTCACCATTTCTATGCATTACTCAGTGCTCATAATGACAAGTCTATCTTAATCCCCTTCCCCTATTTCACCCATTCCACCCCCCCCCCCACTTCCCCTCTGGCAACCACCAGTTTGTCTGTTGTTTTAATTCGCTTTTCCTCTAATGACTAATGATGTTGAGCGTCTTTCATGTGCTTATTTGCCATTCTTATTTCCTCTTTGGTGAAGTGTCAGTTCAAATCTTTGCCCATGTTGTAATTAGACTGTTTGCTTACTGCCGAGCTGTATTAATTTCCTCAGGCAGCTGTAACAAATTACCACACACTTAACAACTCAAAGCAACTGAAATAAATTCTCTCACAGATCTGGAAGCCAGAAGTCCAAACCGAGTCCTATGTGTGTCAAAGTATCAGTAGAGTTGGTTCCTTCTGGAGGCTCCAGGGGAGAATCTATTCTTGCCTCTTCCAGTTTCTGAAAGCTGCTGATAATCCATGATTTGTGGCCTTGTTGCTCTGATATGTGCCTCTGTGGTCCCATTGCCTTCTGCTTTTCTGCAGTCAAACCTCCCTCTGTCTCTTATCAGGACACTTGTGATGGCATTTAGGGTCCATGCAGATAGTCCGGGATGATCTCTCCATCTCAAGATCCTTAACTTCATCACATTAGCAAAGTCCTTTTTTTGTCATATAAAGTAACATTCATAGGCTCCAGGGGCTAGGACCTGAGTAACTTTGGGGGACAGTGTTCAGCCTACTACACAAGCTTAGAGAGTTCTTCAGATTTTGATTCACTGTCCTTTATTAGATAAGTGTTTTGCAAATAGTTTTTCCCTGCTTGTGGCTCATCTCTACATTTCTACATTTTCTTAACAGATCTCTTGAAAAACACAATGTTATCATTTTTATTTTGATGGAGTCCAATTGATAAATTTTATAAAAAAAAGTTTCTATTATGGCTTGTATTCTGTTTATTCTCATGAAATAATCTTTGCATAAGCCAAGGTCACAAAGATTTTCTCCTACATTTACTTCCAGAAATATTAGTTTTAGGTTTTACATTTAAGCCTTTGAACAATTTTGAGTTAGTTTTTGTAAATGGTGCAAGACACAGGTCCAAATTCATTACTTTGCATGTGAATGGTCAATTGTTCCAGCACCATTTGGTACAAAGACTATTCTTTCTCCTTTGAATTGCCCTTGTACCTTGTCAAAAACCAGTTGGCGGGGACGCCTGGGTGGCTCAGCAGTTGAGTGTCTGCCTTTGGCTCAGGGCATGATCTCAGAGTCCAGAGATCAAGTCCCACATCAGGCTCCCTGCAGGGAGCCTGCTTCTCCCTCTGCCTGTGTCTCTGCCTCTCTCTCTATGTCTCCCAGGAATAAATAAATAAAATAAAAATAAAATCTAAAAGAAAAACAGTGGGCTATGTTTATTTCTGAATTCTCTTCTGTTCAATGGAGCTACGTGTTGGGCCTTTCACCATACCACATTGTCTTGATTACCATAGGTTTATAATAAATCTTGAGATTTAATACTGTGAATGCTCCAACTCTGTTCTTTTTTAAAATCATACTTTTGCTATTTTTTGCTACTATGTAGAAATACGATTGCCTTTTTGTATATTGGCTTTGTATCCTGTTCCAGTAGCTTTTCTGTAGATTCCTTGGGATTCTCTACATACACAATCATATTGCCTGTGAGTATAGACAGCTTTATTTTCTCCATTCCAATCTGAAGCCTCCTATATCTTGTCCTTGTCCTTGTCTTACAAGGACATCTTGGCATCAGCCAAGGCCTTAGGTATGTTGAGTAAGAGTGATGAGAGTGCACAACCTATGCTCCCAATCTTACTGCAGGAGCATTTGGTTTTTCACTGTTAATTACGATGTTAGGAATGTTTTGTGTGGATGTTGTTGTTGTTGATGTCCTTTTTCAAGAAGAAAAAGTCCCTTGTATTCCTAGTTTGCTTGAGAGTTTTATTACAAATGGATGTATGATCATGTGATTTTGCTTCTTTAGACTGTTAATATGATGGATTACATTGATTTCTTTTTTGAACGTTGAACCACCTTTGCATTGCCAGAGTAAACATCACTTGATTTTTATATATTATTTGATCAACGTGCTAATGTTTGTTGATGATTTTCACATTCTATTCATGAAGGATATTGGCTTTTAGTTTACTTTAGTTTTTTTCTTATACTGTGTTGTCTGGATTTGGTGTCAGAGTAATGCTGGCATCATATAATAATTTAAGAAGTATCCTCTTGTCTTCCCTTTTCTGGAATAGTTTTTGTAGAATTGGTATTACATATTCCTTAAATGTTTGGTAGAAGGTGAAAGTGAATTCATGTAGCTTTAATTTGTGGAAATATTTGTACTCAATTCCCTTCACTTCATTTAGTAGAATAGAACTTCCAGTTTGTGTCCTTTCAACTTGTAATTCATTGAAGTTGATGTGAAGTTTCATTCACATTGAAGTGAAATTTAAGGGCACAGTGTGTGGTTTGTAGTCCCTTATTATCCTGTTAATGTCTATGGTATATTGTCATTGTTAATGGTTTCCTGGTATCACATTATATAAAGTAATATAATATATTTAGCCATTCTGTTATTGTTGAACTTTTAAATTACATTTGTATTTTCACCATTATAAATATGATAAAAACATATGTATATACATCTTTGTAGAGATGTCTGATTTATTTAGATAAATCCTACAAGCAGACTTTGTGTGTATTGCTCCATAAAAATTACCTCCAAACTCAGTGGCTTAAAATAACAAATATTTATTTATTTATTTATTTATTTACTTACTTACTTACTTATTTTAAAGATTTTATTTATTTATTTGAGACTGAGACAGAGAGAAAGAGAATGAGCAGGGGGAGGGGCAGAGGAAGAGAGAGAATCAGGCTCCCTGCTGAGCAGGGAGCCCTACAACAACACAAAGACATTGCGGGGCTCAATCCCAGGGTCCCGGGATCATGACCCCAGCGGAAGACAGACACTTAACCAACTGAGCCACCCAGGCACCCAAACAACATATATTTACTATCTCATAGTTTGTGTAGGTCTGGAATCTAGTTGTGTCTTGACTGGGTCCTCTGGTTCAGGGTCTCTGACACAGCTACAGTCAAGTGTTGGCTGCTGCTACAATCATCTCAAGGCTCAACTGGGGGGAAGAGGTGTTTCCCAGCTCTCTTACATGACTGTAGGCAAGATTTCATTCCTTCCAGGCCATTGGACACAAGACCTCAGCTCCTTACTGGCTGGCCATTGACCAGAGGCTGTGCTCAATTCCTTGCCACGTAAGCCTCCCTGTGGGGCAGTTCATAACATAGCAGAGGGAGTTCCTTCAAAGAAGCAAGGGACTAAGAGACCAAGAGATGGCCAACCTACTCTTGGAAGTATCCCATCACTCATGCTCAATTCAGACTTATTAGAAATAAGTCACCAGGTTTGGCCCACACTCAAGGAGAGGGGATTCTACAGGGCCACAGATACAAGTAGGTGAGGGTATTTAGGGGACATTTTAGAGGCTGCCTAGCAAGGAATATTGGTTTCAAGAGTTGTTTCATTGTTTCTTATAAAGAATTGTAATTATGGGTTCAATTCCAACTCTTCTTTTTCCTGTTCTTCAAATGAATACAAATGACTAGTTTTTACAGATATTTTAAAAGTAATGAGTAAATAACAAAATATTTATAATATATGTGGAGATAAAAAGAATAGTAATTCAGTGAACATACACATAACTACCACTTATTGTATTTTTAAAATGTATATCTCTTTCTCTCTCAGGACTAACCAATATTCGATTTTTTGGTTTTTGTTTATTATTCCCTTGATTTTATTTAAATAAACACTTATATTTATTTTAAGACAACATATTGCTTAGTTATGTTTGTTTTTAAACTTCGCACTGTACTGCATGTATTATTGTGATTTTGCTTTTTTTACCGAAAGAGATTCTCCTGAGATTCATCTATTTGGTTGCATCTAACTGCATTTTTTGTATCCACTATATAGGATCCTGTTGTTATGTATCTACTATAGTTTCTTAATGCTTCCTACTAGTACTGGATATTTGCTATAACCAACACGTGGTTATGAATATTCCTGTACAAGTGTATGTCTCCAGGTGCACATGTGCATGGCCTTCTCTTGAATAAAAACATTGCCATTCTAATGCACGTATGTTATGGACTGAATTGTGTTCCCCTGCCCACCCCTATGTTGATATCCTAATCCCCAGTATTCACAATGTGAATATTTGGAGATCAAGTCTTTAAAGAGGTAATTAAGGTAAAATGAGGTCATTAGGGTAGACCATAATCCAGCATTACTAGTGACCTTCTAAGTAGAGGAGATTAAGACACAGGCAACATCTAGGGGCAACCATGGAGGACACAGTGAGAAAGTGATCATCTGCAAAGCAAGGAGAGAGTCTTTAGGAGAAGCTAATACTGCCAGAAACTGGATCTTAAATTTCCAGCCTCCAGGACTGTGAAACAACAAATTTCTGTTGTTGAATCCACCGAGTCTGTGGTATTTTGTTACGGCAGCCTTAAGGAACCAGTGAAGTGTGGGTCTTTTGTTGTGATTGTAATTTGCAGTTATTGAGTTTGAGCATCTTTTCGTGTGTGCATGGATTATTTGGCTTCCTCCCCTTTGAAATGCCTAGTCATGTTATTTGCCCATTTGTTGTTGTTATTGTTGTTGGATCATTTGTCTTTTCCTTGTTAGTTTATCGACCATCTTTCTTTATGTATTATAGACTTGAATCACTTGGTGATGTATGTATTGTAATCTATGCCTTTTCCAATGTGTGGCTTCTCTTTTCACTCTTGGTTTTTGTTTGTTTTTTTTTTTTTTTTACCATCCTCACCAGTTTATGCTGGAATATCTTGTGTTTCATTTTTGTATTTTTAATACTTTATTTTTAAGAAGATTTCATTTATTTATTTGAGAGAGAGAGAGTGGGAGAGAGAGAGAGAACGAGAGGGATGGGGTGTAGAGGGAGAGCGAAAGGGAGAAGCAGACTCTCCACTGAGTAGGGAGCCTGATGCAGGGCTCCATCCCAAGACCTTGGGACCATGACCCGAGCCGAAGGCAGACACTTAACCAACTGAGCAATCCTGGCGCTGCTTATTTTTTTATTTTAATAATATGGTGACTACTTGTGAACCCACGGCCAATCCCAAAACTAGAACATGAGTGACTGACATTCTCCTATGGCCTCATCAGCCGTTCCATCCCTCTGCCATTCATTTCCTCAAAATAACAGTAGCTAACACTACGTGCCAGGGGTTGTTTTACACACTTTATAGGTACTCACTCTCTCAAACCAGACCATAATCCTATGAACCAGCTACATTTTACAGATGAGGCCACTAAAGCACAATGTTACCTGCCAGAGTCATGCCAGCATTTGATGACAAAGCCAACATTTGAACCTAGGCAGTCTATTTCTTAACCATCTTGCTATATTGCTGATTGTTAATCACTGTGCAAAATCTGGTGTATCTCATTTAACTGCCTTTTAAAATTGATATTACCTATTTGTGTATGTCTAAATAACATACTCTTTAGTTTTGTTGTTTTATTAACTTTATTAAAAAGGCAGCATGCCATATATTGTCTCTTGGAGTTATTTTGTTGAACAGAAGTTTTTTTTTGTCACATATTTTAAATTATCAGTCAATTCCCTTATTGCCTGTACTTTTTTGTATCTAATTTAAGAAATCTTTCCATACTCCAAGGTTTTAAAGATCTGGTCTTGTATTACCTTCTAAAAATCTATAACTTTGCCTTTCAATTCAGTGATTTTTAAAATTTTTATTTTGAAGTAATTTGAATTCATAACAATTGAAATAGTAAGGAGAGTTCCTGTACTCTTCACTCAGCTTCCCCCAAATGATGAGTTACCTAACCATAGTACAACAATAATCAAAACTAGGAAATTGACATTGGTGTGATATCATTAAGTAAATTACAGATCTTATTAGATTTCAACACTTTTTATGTGCAGACTTTTTAAATTTGGGGGTACATTTCTATGAAATTTTTACTCCGTGTATACATTTGTGTAACCACCTTCACAATCGGTCTACTCCCTTGAGTGACCTTCCCATCACCTCTAGACCCACTTCAACCAACCATTGATCTTCACCGTGACAGCTCTGTCATTTCGAGAATGTGATATAAATGCAATCATGGGCAGCCCCGGTGGCCCAGCAGTTTAGCGCCGCCTTCAGGCCAGGGCATAATCCTGGAGACCTGGGATCTAGTCCCATGTGGTCGGGCTCCCTGCATGGAGCCTACTTCTCCCTCTGCCTCTCTCTCTCCCTCTCTCTCTCCCTCTCTCTCTCTCTCTCTCTCTGGGTGTCTCTCATAAATAAATAAATAAATAAATAAATAAATAAATAAATAAATAAATAATATTTTTAAAAATGCAATCATACAGTATGTAACCTTTTAAGACTGGATTTTTTTACTCAGCATAAAGCCTTTGAAATCCACCTAAGTAGGTATGTGTATGAATAGTTTGTTCATTTTATTGAGTAGTATTCCATGGCATGGATATACCACATTTTCTTTATTCATTCACCCATTGAGTGACATTTGGGTTGTTTCCAGCTTTTGATTGCTACAAACAAAACTGCTATGAACATTCATGTGTAGGTGTATGTGTGAACATAAAGTTTCATTTTTCTGGAACAAATGGACAAATGTGGGATTGCTGGGTCAAATGGTAAGTGTATGTTTAGCTTTATAAGAAACTGCTGAAGTGTTCTCCAAAGTATTCATACCATTTTACATTCCCACCAGCACTGTAGGAGTGTTCTCACAATATTTTATTGATTTATTGTTATTTTGATTTTAGCCATTCCAGTGAGTGTGTACTGATGTTTCATTGTGGTTTTGTCTTGTGTTCTCCTAATGACTAATGATAGTAAGCATCTTTTCATGTGCTTATGTGCCATCTGTATTTCCTCTTTGGTCAAGTGTCAATTTGAGTCCCTTACCCAGTTGAATTGTTTGCTTTCTTACTGCTGAGTTTAGAGAATTCTTTATATATTCTGCATGTAAGTCTTTTGTCAGATTGGTATTGGTGTGTAAATTTTTTCTCCTTGTCTGTGGCTTCTTTTTATTCTCTTATCAGTGTCTTTCACAGAGCAAACTTTTTTTAGTTTTGAAGAAGTCTACTTTATCAATTTTTAACAGTTATGCTTTCGATGTCATGTCTAAGAATCCTAAGGCAAAATGATTTTCTCTTTTTTTGATAGAGTTTTATGCTTTACATTTAAACTTATTATTCATTTTGAGTTAATTTTTGAATAAAGTAGAGTCTGGTGGGGAGGAAAAGCAGTACCTCCTTATTTAGATAGGTCAGGATGGCCAATACAAGTCCATCTCTGAGTGTCTACAACACCTACTGGGGAGGAGTCATACATACCCATTAGTGTTCCTGGGTTGTGGACTGTTCTAGCACCTAGGTTATAAGGCAAAAAACAAACAAAAGAAAACAAAACAAAACTAACAATATCCAGAGAACTTACTCTTGGCCCATACATTGAATCCTGAGGTCCCTAGTCAGTTCTCTTCCTCTCAGTCTTCTGATAATTACATATTTTGTCCTGGGGTTTCAATTATAATTAGTGGGAGGAATAGGATGAAATGCATTTACTTCATCTGTTGTAGACCTGGAGACCTACATTTAAGTCACATGAAATTTATTTTTGTGTATGGTAAGAGATAGGGATCCAATTTCATGTTGTCAATATACATGATCAGTTGTTTCATTACCACTTTGCAAATAGTCCACTTCTTCTCTTTCAATGATCTGTAAAGACAGCTCTGATACTGAGAATGTCAGGTCCCTCACCTTGTTCTCCTTCTTTGGAAATGCTTCAATTTTTCTTGGCATTTGTTCTCTCTTTTATTTATTTTTTTTTTTGCATTTGTTCTCTTATATAAAGTTTTGAATCCACTTGTTAAGCACCGTGAAAATAACATGTTGCAATTTTTGTTAGAAATGCAATGGGGGGCGCCTGGGTGGTTCAGTCGTTAAGCATCCAACTCTTAATTTCAGCTCTGATATTGATCTCAGGGTTGTGAATTCAAGCGCTTGTTGGGCTCTGTGCCCAACTTAAAAAAGATAAATAAATGCATTGAATCTTGCAGATTAATTTGGAACTGAATGGCCATCTTTACGTGGTTGAGACTTCCAAACCATGACTACAGTATATTTCTTAATTGATTTAAACTTTCTTTAACGCACTTGCATATCTCTTGTTAAATTTATCCCTGATTACTTTACATTTTTGATGCTAGGAGACTCTGAAGAGCCCACTGAAAAATTACTGGTACCAATGAAAGAGTTTGGTAAAGTGATTGAGCACCGACTAAATATGCAAAAGGCAAAAGCTGGCAAATCTGGTTGAAAACATAATAGAAAAAGGCTTCCATTCACAATTGCAATATAAAATATATAAAATATCCAGGAATGAACCTAACCTGAGAGATATAGCTGGCAGTAAACACTTGCAACAAACATTATAGACCATGGCATGATATCCTTAACTTAAAACATTATCACTAGGCAACAAGAAAAATACCAGCCTTCCAGGAGGAAAGTGGGTGAAAGACTTGAATGGAATAATCACACAAGAAGTAATGTAAATGAATAGTAAATATTTTTAAAAGTTTGCCTCACTAGCAAAGAAAGAGATTAAAACAATGAGATATGTTCCACCCATAAGTCTGGGCAGTATTTCAAAGATTGTTTCTTTGCAATGTGACAGGGGAAGGGAAACATCTGCCTCCTATGGCACTGGTGGGAGTATAAATGCACATTCCTGTACATCGACTCTTCTACTTCTAGACATTTGTTCTAAGGAAGTCATCAGACTAGCATGTTTCACTTTCCTCACCTGCAAAATGGGGATAATAGTGCTTTCCTCACAGAATTGTTATGCATATTAATGAGAAAATCCCGTTAGGGATGCTAACCTGTGTGATTCTTTAAGGAAACTGGGAAGAGGTGTCCCCACTCTGTGGATAAACTGTGCCTTTTTCCAGGCAGATCTCCAGGACTTGGCAAGTGGACAGGACCTTTGTGCAAAAGAAAAAAGTGCCCCTTCCTCCAGATAGATGCAGTCACATGCCAGGGTACTTTGCCTTCAGAATGGAAAGTGAGCTTTGATTTAAGCACTTACTTTGCCCCCTAGCTGGCACCTATGTTCAGTGCACTTATATGGTGGCCTTGGATTCATGTGGGACCTTTTAGCAAAGGTCCTAGCGTTAAGTGAGAATTACATATCTTCTATGACTAGGTCCAAGGACACTCATAGAGTGATGTTTTAGTGGTGAAAAATTGAAACTCAAATGCCCAATACAGGAATAATTATGTTAATTTGGCACCTTCGTATAATGGTGCTGTTTTAATCCATGTATTTGAAGACTATTGAATAATGTTGGAAAACTCTCAATAAATATGAAGTTAAAGAAATCAAAATCCAAACTAGATAGTGATCCCAATTATATAAAAGTTCCAGGATATTTACATAAATACAGACCAAAACCTCTGCAATGGTTTGTACTGGTTGGGAGGTTTAGGACTAATTTTTCATATTTTACCCTTTCTCATGATTTTACAACTTGTCTGGAATGTGTACATTTTTTTCTGACAAGCAGAAAAAAAATCATTTAAGAGACCTCTTTTCTGCATGACCTGTCTTCCTGGTCTGTGGCCTTGGTCCTGAAGCTGCTGCCTGGGAGCAGGATGGGGGCTTGTCACCAGGCTCTGAGCCCTTCTGAACCTCACCAAGTTTAAGCAAGTTGCCTGTGGACCACCTGGGCCACTTTGTACATCCCCACATCAGAAGTACTGTGCTTTTGCAATGAACCCCAAGGAGACCTTGGCTGTGACTACTGACAACCAAGGAAAAGAAGATTGGGTGGAGCATTATCACCTATGTCTTGCTCTTGGTCTGCTTTGCAAAGTGTGCTGAGAAAAAAGTAGATCAGACCCGTTCATGCAACCATCTACCCCTAAGTGCCTATGAACAATAGTGGAATATCCTGTCTAGGAGATGAGGAGAGACATGTCTTGGGAAGAACAGATGATGGACTGGGGCAGCTGCCCAGGCTTGTTAGATTAATTCAGGGAGCAATTTCCCAATGATTGGTGGGTGGGTGGGAATAATGGCCCATTGCAAATGAGAGGATTGAAAACAGTTAAGGATGAGATCGTACCATTTCCTACAATATGGACGGACCTAGAGAGGGTATTATGCTAAGTGAAATATATCAGACTGGGAAAGACAAATGCCATCTGATTTCATTCATAAGTGGAATCCAGGAAAAAAAAAACCCCACAAATGAATAAACAAGCAGCAGATTCAGACCTATAGATACAGAGAATAAACTGATAGTTGCCAGAGGGGAGAGATGTGGTGGTGGGGTAGGCAAAATGGGTGTAGGGGTGACGGAGATACAGGCCTTCGATTATGGAATGAATAAGTCGTGGGAATAGGAAGCATAGCATAGGTGCGCCTGGGTGGCTTAGTTGGTTAAGCGTCTGCCTTGGCTTAGGGCATGATCCCGGGGTCCTGGGATGGAGCCCCGCTGAGCAGGGGGCCTGCTTATCCCTCTCCCAGTTAAGCCCCCCCTGCTTGTGCTCTCTCTCTCTGTGTCAGATAAATCAATAAAATCTTTTTAAAAAAGGCACAGCATAAGGAATATAGCCAATGATGTTGTAATCATGACGTATAGGGACAGAGAGATGGTAGTTACTACACTTGTGAGCATAGCATGATGTATAAACTTGTTGAATCTCTATGCTGTACACATGAAACTAATGTAACACCGTGTGTCAACTATACTCAAATAAAAAAGAAGAAAACAGAAACAGCTTCTCTATGGATCTAGCCATCAGGCAATAGAATAATGTGTTTTTGGAGAGAACATTCTGGAATCAGAGCAGCTGGTTTCAAATTGCCTCAGACTTGCTAGCTGTGTGATCTTGGGCAAGATACTTAGTTTCTCTGTGCCTCTGCATTCTTAGTTGTGAAATGAGCAGAATAATAGAGTCCACCTACCCCTAGAGTAGATACGAAAATGATATGCACCCTTGCTTATGGTAAAGCCTTTCCTGGGTAGGGCGGCAGTGGGTGGAGTCGACCTGCACTGGGGTGAAGTATCCTCTTCCTCCCCACCATCTATGGCCAGTTTCCAATGCTTTGATCCCAATGCTTCCAACCGGAAACCAAGCATGGGTTTCACATTGCACGTCTGAACTCTGGTGGCCCAGAGGTAGGTTCCTGAGTGTGGTAGGAAACCCAGCAGTCTGGAGATTCAAGCCCCAGGTCCCAGGTCCAAGTCTGCCACACACTTGATGGTGCTTTGGTAGTCACAGCTGCAATCTGCTCATCTCCCAAATGAGGATAATCATCCTGCCCTTCATCCCTCACAGGGCTGATGTGAGGATCAGATGAGATAATGGAAGGGAAATAATTTTGTAAAGGAGGGGTGATTAGTCTATGAAAAGCTTAGTGAATATTTTCGCATAAAATCTGCCTCAATTTTGTACTCAAAGGGTGTTCTTTTCTGTATCATCTCTCCTAGAGTGCTTATCTGGGTCTGAATCATTGTGATACCTAGTCACATGGATTTGCAATTATCTCCAGTTGATTCGCTTTCTTTCTTTAATTGAAAAAGTGTTTTTTTTTTTCCCGGAACCAGAGCTTTGTTGCATTTAGCCTTTATTTCTACCCTAAGTCTCTCTGTCCATAAAATAACTCAGAGTAGGGGCCTACATTTTCTGCCTTATCTTCTCTTCTACAGGAACCCATCTGGTAAAACAGGTGGAGGGTCTAATCCACATCTGTAATGGAGACACTGATCCCTGCCCTGTGGGCCTTCAGGTAGAGACGCTCTTTGCGCAGGGCTGCACTGCTGTCTGCCTGGGCAGCTATAGGGGTGAACTAAGATGCTGAGAAGTCAGGAAGACAGAGCTGTCAGAAGCAGGCATTGCAGCTACTCAACCAGAGTGTGGTGCTCTATGCACTTTCTCTAATTTGATTGAGTTGTCTTTGGGCCAGTGTTTTTGTTTTGTCCTTTACGTTGTACAGTTGAACTGTCATCTCCTTTCAAAAAATTACCATGGGGCACTTGGGTGGCTCAGTCGGTTAAGTGCTGGACTCTTGGTTTCGGCTCAGGTCATGATCTCAGTTCAGGGTTGTGAGGTCAAGCCCCATGTAGGGCTTCACATTCAGCAGGGAGTCACCTTGGGGATGCTCTCCCTTTCCCTCTGCCCCTTCCATTCTCTCTCTCTCTCTTACACACACACATATAAATAAATAAAATCTCTTTAAAAATTAGTATGGGCAGCTTCCTTTGAATATATTTTTCCTCAATGAAATCCTGGGGCCAACGGTAGATGCTTTCTTCCTGGGCTTCCTTTTCCAAAAGGGGCACTTACTTCATGGAGAAGTATGTCTGGCATCTTTCCCATGTAAGTAAGGCGGCTTTAAAAAACAGGAAGGTGGCCCCCTCCCAGGGATCACCTGAGTGATGTAGGACATGGCACAGATTCTTTGGGTGGGAATTTCCCACAATCTGAGAGCCCTCACCTAGGCAGGCACCTCTCCACAACGAGGGCGATGGCACGTGGGAGACAACTGTTTCTGGACTATTCATCTTCTGGGTGGGACTGTCACAAGCACAGAGCCCGTCCTCAAGCCACCACCTTCTGCTGCTAGGAGTCATCTGCAACTGTTTTAACAAGCTGGCTAGTGTTTTAAATTAAATGATTGTGTGGGATTCTGACTTGGCAGAAAGCAAACAAATAGAATGCTGCTCATTTTTTATGGGACTTGGTGTCTCAAACCTCAGGCATATTGAGAGGTCCCACCTGTTTGATGTAGCAACTTGGATATTTTATTTAACAAACACTTAGAGCACTCACTTTGAGCAGGGAATGTCCTGGGTGTTTTATAGCCATAAGACTCCCATTGTATCTGAGTAACCCTAATTGATGAGAGCTGAGTGGCTGCCCTGTCCACTGGGAAGCCTGGTGATATTTGTTTGGGTGATATCAATAATCTTATGAGAAAGCCTGAGGGTCAGGGTAGGGAAGTCATCAGTAGTAGATAGAACACCTGGAGTAGACTCCAGGCCCAATGGGGTATGCTGCTGTCCTGGGAGGTGCCAGGAGATGAGGCTGAAGAGCTGCCACAGGGAAGCCTCACCTTCCCAGCCACCAAGGTTTGCAGATGGTGGACACATCCATGTCCTGCAGAGTATGCCTACGAGAGGTGTCCAGTAAATGCTTGTGGCATATATGGGGGCATTAGCCGTTCTCCTAGGTATGGAGGAATAATAAAGGATAGAATTTTCAAACTGGAAGGGCCTGTGGAAACCATATAATCCACTCCTGCTGTTTACAAATGGGAAGACCAAGGCCTGGCACAGAAAGACACTTGCCCCTGGCTGCGCTGCAGGTTAGGGGCAGAACTCGGGGTGTCCTTACTCAATCCAGGACTCACTGTGGGAGCATGTGGTCCCCTTGGTTCTCTGACTGAGAACAGGGATGATGAGTGAGAAAAAGAGACAGTGCAAAACCCAGCCCTCTTGTAATTACAGCGAACATGCCATTTATCTTCCAAACTCATGTACTTTTTAGAACAGAAGGGAGAGCCGTTAATAATTACTGGGACAACAGCATAAATGGGTCTGTCCCTAGCAACCAGGACATATGTTCACCCTAATTAAAAATAATAAGATGATAGTAAAAAAGACCAAGAAGCACTACAAAGATGCTCCCTAAATTCCAACACTGGCTGAATGCTTTGCCTCCGCTAGCTCATTTAATCTTCCCCACATACCCACCAGATAAGTCTGCTCTGCACACTGAGGAAATTGAGGCTCCAAGATGTCAAGTCACTTGCTTCAGGTCACCTAGTGGTTACGGCTGAGTATGGACTGGAATCCAGGCCTCTTGCTGTTCACACCACCCTGGACTATCTCACATTTTGCTCATCCTTTTCACTCCTAAAACATTTCTACATGGCTTGGCATGGTGGAGGAGGGGTCAGAAGATCTGATGGGTGGTACAAATTCACTACCATGTGAGTCAGGTGTACAAATTTGTGCAAGTCCCTTTATCGCCATGGCACCCACTCCTAACCCCAGGATTCAATTTCCTTATCTGGGCCTCTCATTCAAGACTAAGGGCTGGACCCTGGTGATTGGTCCAGCTTTATTCCTATTGGCTCCCTGCTCTTCAGCTAGACGCAGCCCCAGTGCCGTCCCCTGACATTTTGCTTGGAGTCATATGCTGGCATGCCCTGCCCCAACTAACCCAGTGCAGAGCTCCTTTGAATTGGCCTCACCATGCCCACCCTTGGTCTTCCCCAGTAACAACAAGCTACCCCAGGGGCATCTGCCTCCACTCCTAAAGTGCAGCTTTATGAGATCCCAGAGGGACACTCACAGTGGTGGGTAGCTCTGTCTTCACTGAAGATCCTGAAGTGAAGCTCTCCAGATACAGTTGTAACTCCTCCACACGAGGCTTTCCCTGCTCTGGAGCTTGTAGTGGTACAACCAAGTCTAGACGTTAAGTAGGACTTGAAGGATAAAGCTGAAAGGTCTAATGCTTCAGTGTTACACTTGGGGCCAAAGCTGAAACACAAGCCTCTTGGAAACACAAAGTGTGCCCACTGTCCCAGGACCCAGGACAAACACTGGCCTCAAGATGGTGAGCCACATATCATTGTGCTCCTGCATGTTCTAAATCCAGCCAGACGAGAAGACAGAAAGAAAAATGCATATACACATACATAGGAAATAAGAAGGGAAACTCTGGAACATTCTGCCACAGAAAGGTGGTATAATTGTGTCTTTTTCTTACTTCTCCTTTTATGTTTACTGTTACATTTTTATGTGACTTGTGTCTATATGTTTTATGATGGAAAAGTGAGGTTTTTTTTTCCTTGAAATTGTCTTGGCAAATAGAAAAAAAAGGAAGGACATGAAAGATGTTAGCGAGTCAGAATCAGATTTGCTGAGTCTTCAGCTCACCTCTGTCTCCCACTCCCTGCTGGCCTTGGACTTGGCCTTTCCATTTTCTGGGTCTCCTTTTCCTCTCTGTAAAAGAAGGCAGGCAAATGGGGCCATCTTAAGGCAAACCTCCAGTGTTCATACCCAGAGGCAGGCTGTTTGGGTGTGGGTGGTGGGAGATTTCTAGGGGAGTTTTGTTTGCTTCTAGACCAGAGATTAAAAGGTGGTTTGTTTCGCTGCTCTAACTGTTGTTGTTATTCTGGGTTTTGTTTCTAGTTCTATTGTTGCTTTTTTCTATCAGTGTGACTAGAGTCCCAGCTTGAACCTCTGTTCTAACACAGGCTTCCCCTCTAAGCCTGGGCTTCTGGACTGAACAAAGCCACTGAAAGCCCAGAGTCCCTGGACCTCTTTTCTTTCATCATGGAGTAAGTGCTCTTTTCATCTGGATCTAATCAAACCCAGAAAACTCTCCAGAAATGAAGGTAGCTCCCAAGTAGAAAAGGTCCCAAATCCACACAAATGTGAACGAATGAGATCTTTTCCCACCTTCCCTCCTTTCTCCTTCTTTTATTTTCTGTTTTTTCAAGAAAACATTTTTATTATATTTCCATTATACAAGTAATACATACTCTTTGTAGAGCTATGAGGAAAGAATATTGGAGTATATCTGTCCCTGGTAACAATATACAGCTGTTGAAAGGCAGATGTTTTTGTTTTGAGTATAAAGTATATCTGTATGTGTTGACATGGAACAATGTCCATGTCATACATTGAGCGAAGAAAGAAAACCAAGTTACAGCACAGTGTATATAGTGTGATCCCATTTGTATTCAAATATACACGCACATGTTTATATGTGCATGCAAATGTATGGGAAAAACCTATGCCAACCAGTTCACAATGGTCTTCTCTGGGGGATGGAGTAGTAAAAGGGAAATCCTCTATATACTTCCATCTGGTTTGAACTTTTTAAAAGCTTGTATTATTCTTATAGTTTTTTTTTAATCTAAGGGAGTCAAGAAAAAGAAAGGCAACAAAAGCGCTACTACAGATATTTCTACGTTGAAATAAAAAGAAAATATCACTTATTGTGGGGAACATTGAGTAATGTAGAATTGCTGAATGTTGTATACCTGAAACTAACATAACATTGGGGTGGAGCCTTTTGGGTTTTCTTTTTTTTTTTTTGCCTTTTGGGTTTTCTATGTACAGTATCATGTCATCTGCAAAGAGGGAGAGTTTGACTTCTTCTTTGCCAATTTGAATGCTTTTTATTTCTTTTTGTTGCATGATTGCTGAGGCGAGGACTTCCAGCACTATGTTGAATAACAGTGGTGAGAGTGGACATCCCTCTCTTGTTCCTGATCTTAAGGGAAAGGTTCCCAGTGTTTCCCCATTGAGAATGATATTTGCTGTGGGCTTTTCGTAGATGGCTTTTAAGATGCTGAGGAATGTTCCCTCTATCCCTACATTCTAAAAAGTTTTGATCAGGAATGGATGCTGTATTTTGTCAAATGCTTTCTCTGCATCTATAGAGAGGATCATACGGTTCTTGTTTTTTCTCTTGCTGATATGATCAATCACATTGATTGCTTTGTGAGTGTTGAACCAGCCTTGCATCCCGGGGATAAATCCCACTTGGTCATGGTGAATAATCTTCTTAATGTATTGTTGGATCCTATTGGCTAGTATCTTGTTGAGAATTTTTGCATCCATGTTCATCAGGGATATTGGTCTATAATTCTAACATTGTATGTTAATTATACCTCAATAAAAAACATTATATGTTAATTATACCTCAATAAAAAACAATTAAATGGAAAAAAGAAAAATATCAAAAAAACAAAAGAAAAAATAGTCATGTATAATCCTTACTCTTCCTTCCTGGCCTTGAGGCAATCACTGTTATTTTGTTGCATAGCCCAACCTATTTTTTAAACATTTGATGCATATATTATCTTTATTTACATAAAGGGAATAAATTATACATACTATTTCCATTTAACCTGCTTTTCTCACCTAATATTATAGCATGAACATCTTTCCAGGTTGATGAAAATGCATCTCTTTGGATGCATGGGTGGCTCAGCGGTTGAGTGTCTGCCTTTGGCTCAGGGTGTGATCCCAGAGTCCTGGGACCGAGTCCCACATTGGGCTTCCTGCATGGAGCCTGCTTCTACCTATGTCTCTGCCTCTCTGTGTGTGTCTCTCACAGAATAAATAAATAAAATCTTTAACAATAATAAATAAATATATACATACATAAATAAAATCTTTAAAAAGAAAGAAGGAAACAAAGAAAGAAACAAAGAAAATGCATCTCTCTTATCATTTTAAATGGTTGTACACATATTTAGATTATTTCCTTTTTATGCCCCAATTTTTTGTATATTTTTATTGGAGTTCAATTTGCCAGCATATAGAATAACACCCAGTGCTCATCCCGTCAAGTGCCCCCCTCAGTGCCCGTCACCCAGTCACCCCATCCCCCCACCCACCTCCCCTTCCACTACCCCTTGTTCATTTCCCAGAGTTAGGAGTCTCTCATGGTTTGTCATCCTCTCTGGAAGTTCCCACTCATTTTCTCTCCTTTCCCCTTTATTCCCTTTCACTATTTTTTATATTCCCCATATAAGTGAAACCATATAATGATTGTCCTTCTCCAATTGACTTACGTCACTCAGCATAATTTTCTCCAGTTCTATCCACGTTGAAGCAAATGGTGGGTATTTGTCATATGCCCCTATTTAAAAAAAAAACAAAACACTATCAACATCTCTGGGCAGTTAAATCTTTGCCCATATCGAGCATTATGTCCTCAGGATAAATTCCTAAAAGTGAAACTGCTTGGTATAAAGATGTGTAATGTTTGTTAAGGATTTTAACCTATGACACCAACTTGTCTTCCAGAAAGGCCTTGCCAGTGCTCCCTCTACCAGCAGCATGTGGGCCCATCTGGTCTCCACATCATTCATTTCCTCCACAGGTTAGTCTCACTCTTTGAAATTTTTGTTCATTTGATAGCTAAAAAATATGTGATCTCTGTGTCTTTTTAATGATCATTCCCTTAATTACTACTAGGGATGGGCATTTCTGTTTTTTCTTTAAGTTTTATTTATCTACTTGAAAGATTGAGAGAGAGTGGGAGAGAGCACTTCAGTTGCGGGGGGAGGAGAGAGGGAGAGAATCTTCAAGCTGACTCCACACTAAGTGCAGAGCCCTATGCATGGTTTGATCTCCAGACCCATGAGATCATGACTTGAGCCAAAACCTAGAGTTGGAGGCTTAACCAAATGAGTCACCAATGCACCCCAAGGACTGGGCATTTTTTTTATAAATTTTTATTTATTTATGATAGTCACAGAGAGAGAGAGAGAGAGAGAGAGAGAGAGAGAGAGAGGCAGAGACACAGGCAGAGGGAGAAGCAGGCTCCACACACCGGGAGCCCGACGTGGGACTTGATCCCGGGTCTCCAGGATCACGCCCTGGGCCAAAGGCAGGCGCCAAACCGCTGCGCCACCCAGGGATCCCAGGACTGGGCATTTCTTGATGGTTCTCAGTCCTCTGTCTTTTGGTGAGTTGCTTGTTCATGTAGTGTTCCAATTATCCCACTGGGGTATTTCTCTTTTTCCTACTGATTTGTAAAAGCTCCTTATATATTAAAGATGTTAATCTTTGTCTCTCATATATGTCATTCTTCCAAGTATGTTATTTTGTTTTTTTAATTTAATTTATGGTGTTGGCGAGGGATGCCTGGGTAGCTCAGTGGTTGAGTACCTGCCTTTGGCTCAAGGTGTAATCCCGGGGCCCTGGGATCAATTCCCACATCGGGCTCCCCACAAGGAGCCTGCTTCTCCCTCTGCCTGTGTCTCTACCTCTCTCTCTGTCTCTGATGAGTAAATAATTTATGGTGTTTGTCAATCCACAGAAGCTTTTAATTTTTGAACTAAATTTATCAAAAATTTCCTTTCTAGTTTCTATCCAGAATACCCTTCCATTCCAAGTTTACAAAAATATTTACTGGTACTTTCTTCTAGTGTGACGTTAAATTCATTGATCTGTCTGAATGTTATGGGAATGCCGGGGGTGAGGTGGATTTATGTGTCCTTTTTTGAAATGGCTAACTATCCATCCCAATACTCACACTGGCTGTTTCTCCACTTCAGTTTGTGAGTACTATCTTTATCTCATCTACTGAACAACTCTTGCACAGGACTTGATCTCCTGTTTGTTTTATTTGGTCAAGACTAAAAGTTTGGAAGCAGCTCCTGGGTGACTCTGGAGCATTCCATGTCACAACAGCCATAAGTTTGTGCTCCACCAGGAGTGGAGAGGCAGCTACAGGAGACAGGCTCTGAGGGAACTGAATATACAGTCATATACTAAGAAATGACCTTCTCCAAATATAGCTCAGCCTGATGCACTTCCAAACCTCCAAAGTATCAACCACTGTCCAGCAATCCCCCCAAAACCCAAACTCAGATAAAAGCTCTCCCTGCTGCCTGGCGCCGTTGGCCTCTGGGTGGCACTGCAGAGCCGTTCTGTGCCTCCTGGAGGGTGCAGGATGGAGAACGCCTCTCCTGGGGGCTCTGGGGTACCCTGGTCCCTGTGGGGCTCTAGAAGCCTGGGAAGCGGGACCCAAGGAAAGGCTGCTGCTCCCTAAGGCCACCAGCTTGGTTTCACCGTTGTCTTTGGCATGGAACCACATGCTGCTTCTTCAAAAGGGCCGGCATGACTGACTCTCCAGGGGCAAGGCCATTACAGCCAAGGCTCTTTATAAATCACCTGGTTTTGCGTTACTTTACAAGGTCTTTCACAGCCAGGATATCCTTTAAGGAAGGCAGCTTCAAGCACAGTCATCTCTGCTTTCTGAATATCTAAAAAAATGGAAAAAGCCCTTGTGGGAACTTGAGCAAGTTCTTATCCCTCTCTGATGGACACTTTTCTTCAGTGTAGATAGCAATCTAGGGAGGAGAAGGCCAGAGCCTGACCGTCATGCCAGATGAGAAGAGTTCATAGCAGGCAAGCCAGCAGATTAGTGTTCACTTTGAAAGTGTTCTGGAAAGTCCCTATGTTGCAGCAGGGAATTATCATGAGGAGGCACAAGGGTGTATAACTCAGGAGCTGCTAGGGGGCTGTTAGACTTATCCAGGTAGGAGCAAGATAGCCTGCTGGCATTTGAGATGCACGTCAGAGGTAGTCCTTGGGATTATTGGTGGATGGAATTGGTAGGGTGAGTAAAAGAGGACAATCAAGGATGGGATGTAGATTTTGTCTTAAATATAGCCAAGGAATGACTGGGGAGGAGTGGATTTGGGGGTAAGAATAGGAAAACTTATGGTACTTCCTCTGTGCCAGGCATTGTTTGTTTCATGTACAGTAGTAAGTTTTATCCTCCTAACAACCCCATGAGGTAGGTCCCATTATGATCATATCTGCTTTACAGCTAAGAAATTAAGGCACAAAGAATGCTTTGGCAAGGTCATATGGTAAGTTAGCAGAGATGAGACACAAACTCAAGTGATCTACTCCAGAGTCATTATTTTAACTACCGTGCTATACTGCCTCTCCAGACTGATGTACCTAAGGATAGGGACTTAGGTTTGGGCCAGATTAAATCTGAGATGCCTGTTAAACATCCAAGTGAAGACTTCCGGAACACAGATTGATAATAGGCTTACCTGAAATGGTGGCTTCAATAGTTATGTATGGTTCCTCAGACATAAGCAGCCTCAGGAAATTTCCATGATGATGATGAGGATGATGAGGATGACGATATTGATGATGTTTGAAGGACACAGGACATACATAATAGGCTCAAAGATAATAGCTATCATCATCACTGGGATGTTCTACAGGTACCTCAAACACAACTTGTCCAAGTTATCCTCCTCAAAAAATAGGCTCCATCTCCTCTTCCTCCTTTAGCTGATCAAACTGGAAATGTGGAGTCAGCCTCTATTCTTCTGTTTCAGCTGTCACATCTAATTATCACCAAGTCCTGTCCCCGTGAACTTGAAAATGAATCCTGAATTCTTTTTTCTCCTCCTCTCTGTCCCCACTACCATTTCACCCAATAGATCCTCAACTCTTCTTGCCTATGTGATGGCCACAACCTGCTAACTGGTCTGTTAGCTCTCATCTTGGGTCACTAGTCCTCCTTCCACACATGGCCCGAGGTCTACATCTAAAACAGATATTCAGTCCTGTCACTGCTCTTCTGAAAATGCTTCAAGGCCTTCTCTAGCTGACACAACTCCTGCATTTCTTTAGGTCACAGCCCAGTGCATAGGCTACTTTCCACACATGTAGGTGATGACTTCCATGATCAGGAAAGCCCAGGGAATTGTGGGAACAGAGAGAAGTGTTACCTTCCCTAACCATGTATGAGAATGGAGAGGAACTGGGGAAGGCTTTCTGGAATAAGTGACATATAAGCTGAGCCTTGAGGAATCAGTGGGAGGCCAGCAAATAAAATAGAAGAAAGAAATTCCAAAATGTGAAAAAGCACAAGAGAAGGAGAAAACAAGCAAGTTCAGAGGGCCTGGTGCACAAAGGATCAGTGGTGTGAGACTGCGGAGGTCCACAGAACCAAGTTGTCCTCATCCCATAGCCCTTAGGGAGGAGTTTCAATTTTATCCTCAGGGCCACAGGAAGCCCACAGAAATTTCAGACAGTGGGAAGACCTGGACATATTTGTGCTTCTGGAAGTTTCATTCTAAAATGACATAATCCGGGGATCCCTGGGTGGTGCAGCGGTTTGGCGCCTGCCTTTGGCCCAGGGCGCGATCCTGGAGACCCAGGATCGAATCCCACGTAGGGCTCCCGGTGCATGGAGCCTGCTTCTCCCTCTGCCTGTGTCTCTGGCTCTGTCTCTGCCTGTGTCTCTGGCTCTGTCTCTCCTATCTCTCAAGAATAAATAAATAAAAATCTTTAAAAAAATAAAAAATAATAATAAAATGACATAATCCCTAGGAAGAAGAATTTGACAATATTTAACAGAATTGCATATTCCTTTCTCCTTTGAGCCAATAACCCTATATGTATGAGTCTTTCCCAAAGATACACCAACAAAAATATGAAATTGTCTATGCACAGGATCTTTATCCAGCAGTATTTGTAATAGCAAATGATTGCCAACAACCTAATGTCCATCATTAGGGGATTGGTTGAGTGAACTAAAGTCGCATCTAACTAAAGCTACACTGAAAAAAATGGAGGATACACAGCTATAGAATATATATAGCTAAGTAAAGAAAGCAAGGTGCGTGAGAATGTACATAGTATGCAACCATTTGTGTAAAGAAAATGGGGACTTGGAGATATAG
This sequence comes from Vulpes lagopus, assembly GCF_018345385.1. Taxonomy (NCBI): domain Eukaryota; kingdom Metazoa; phylum Chordata; class Mammalia; order Carnivora; family Canidae; genus Vulpes; species Vulpes lagopus. Next base: position 118,648,894 of record NC_054848.1, on the reverse strand, counting down.
ATGTACGTATTAATGAAAGAATAAGTGAAAAAGCAGCAAAAGTGGTTGCCTGTAGGGAAAGAATGGGGAGAGGAGAGTGACAGAAGTTAAATTTCTCTAACTCTAACTTGTTTTATAGTTTTGGATTTAGAAGCATTTAATATTTCATATAACTTAAAAGGAAAATTAAATCAAAGAGAAAAATCAATCCCTTAAAATTGAAAACAAATTCAAGTAAATAAAGGTATCTGTATATCAAGTTGATGGCATAATCATACGAAGCAGAATATTTTGAAGATTTTGAAACACAGTATTTTGACTGCAAATCCCTGGTGGAATATATACTGAAGACAAATAAAGAGAAAGAAGTACTAAATTGCATTCAATCTTTTGTTAGTAGTTATGATGGCATTGTTATTTTAACACACACATATCAGAATAAAACAAATTGTATATATGTATACATATACACATTTTAGAAAAAGCCAAATAAGTTATAATTATTTTCAGCATAAAAGAGATATTATAAAATCAAAGGAGTTAAGTAAAATGTACTATAATATTTCTTGTGAGTTGAAATCATTAGTATGAAGTCTTCAGTTTTGCTTTCTAAGAGGTGCATATTTCCTAACCTTACCCATTGAAAAGTTTAGGTAATAGCGTAACCCAGTAGTAAAGAACATTGATGTCCAGCTTGTAATCTTTAAATACTATTTCCCATTGAAACCTGACAGAGCTCCTTGGAAAAATTGTTGGTTACAGATCTCTGGCAGAAAATATACAACAGGAGCTTGAAAACCTCTGATGGCTTTATCGAAGGTTACGGGAGTCAAATAAAAAAAAAAAACATAGGAGGATGGATATTCCCTTCTGATAATGCCAGAATAGGTTGTTGAAGACCAACTTTTCTGCTGATAACTAGAATAGTTGAACAAAATAGGGGGGGAAACTATTTTGAGACAATGGGGAACTACCAGTGCAGTGAGGACTTGAATAACCAAGATGTTGAAAAGAAGGAAGACATAGAGAGGTGAGCCTGACACTGGGCACCACTTTTCCCTTCAAGGCATTTGCTGTTTCCAAGACGTGGCTAAGAAACCAAGAAGCTGAGCAAGACTTCCATAGTCTTTTGGGATTGAAAGGTCAAACACAGGCAGTCAGGGCCCACCAAGGAGGATGAGTCTGGTAAACAGGCTCTAAATTTGTATCCCCAAAGGGATATTGGGTGAGGAGGTTTGGTCTGTGAGGTGGCAGAGATGATTTCAAGACATGACACACCTTTCTTAAAGCCAATGGGCTCCTCCCCCTGTTTTTCTGCCTCTCAGCTTTCTGACCCTTGGGCTATGTCTCCTTTGATGATTCTGTCCAAAGCCTCAGTGGTTCTTCTCCAGAGATCTTTTAGATCCATTTGCATACTGGGCACTTGTGTCCCAGGGCAAGTTCCCCTGGAGACAACTGCTGCACCACATCAGCGGAGGTTCTGTTGCTAAACCCCATCTCATCCACAATTCCTTGAGCAATTGGCTCTTTGGAAGCAGCTTCCCTTGTCCCTGATAAATCTCCTGTTAATTGATTCAAACAGCTCTTCTGTCCATCAATAATTTTTAGGATTTTGAGTATATTAGACCATGTAGTCACAAATCAGACAAGGATGTTTTTTTATAACTTAATCCAAGAAGATGATAAGCATGTTAATCATATAAATCACTTGCAGCACACTACAAGGACCTTTCTTCTAAATTTTTATTAGCCCAATATTAGGTTCTCTTTGGGTACCAGTTATTAATCTACTTAATTGTTCTGGCATAAAATAACTTACTTCCCTTTTATCTACATGGCTACTATGAGACACCTTGTTAAAATCTTACTGAAATCCAGATCCACTATATTTATCTCCCTGATGTACTAGCCTAATAACCTTGCCAGAGAAGGAAATGGAACATGTGAGGAATGATTTGCTATTGGCAGATCCATTCTGGGTCCTGCATACAATTTCTTCCTTTTCTAGTGGCTCTCAAATCAGTCATAAATAGTGCCCTTCAGACCTGGCCCTCAGTGTAGATGGTAAGCTACTTGATCTGTGGTTTAGAATCAGAAGACTGGGGAGGGGTAAGAGGTATTACAGTACGTACAGTCTGTTCTCCACAGGTCCTCATTTATAAGACTCTCCATGTTCTGGGGTAGCATCTTTTACGACTGAACCCATAACTGAACCCATTTAGAGAATGCACAATACCCTCTCAACATTGACTTTCTGACTGCCCACTCCTTTGGAGTCAGTCCCATAGACATGTTTGGCTCCTCAGCTCTTGTCTTCCCTCACCCCATGTTTCTGTATTTCCCCACCAGTCCTCCATTCATGTCAGAGCATGACCATGTTATGAAGATTGGCTAAAGGTCATGTTCATTATAATGATTTATTTAGGTCACTTACTATCTGTGCTTATAATAAGTGGCTTCAGTAACCACTCATCAATCATTGACTACATACCACATTAACTTTGTATCATGTAATTACAGTAGCAAAATCTACATATGAATGGTCAATCTTTAGAGTTTGGTGATAGTTTAAGATTTATGCATAAAGTAGATGATTGGACAAACCAGGTTCTCAAACATTTTTGACTCCAGTTGTGGTAGCCACCTCCAAAATGGCCTCTGATAAGCCTTGTCTGCTGATACTCATACCATCCCTGTATAGTCTCTTCCAACATTATAACAGTGTTAGTCTGTATCACCAGCCAAATATGGTCAAAGTGATGGTATGTGATTCTTAAGGCAAGGTCATTTCTGCCTTGCTTTCTTGGGTTGCTTCCTCCAGGGAAGCCAGCACCACATTGCAAGAGCACTCAAGCAACCCAACAGAGAGGGCCACACAGTGTGAAACAAACCTCAACCAATAACCAGGACCATCTTTTTAGCCATGTGAATGAGCCATCTTGAAGTAAACCCTCCAGTTCCTGACTGACATCTTTTTTTTAAGATTTTAAAATTTATTTATTTATGAGAGACACACAGAGAGAGGCAGAGAAATAGGCAGAGGGAGAAGCAGGCTCCCCGCGGGAGGCCTGATGTGGGACTCAATCGCAGGACCCTGGGATCACGCCTTGAGCCAAAGACAGACTCTCAACCATTGAGCCACCCAGGCATCCCTCTGACTGATATCTTGACTGCCATCTTATGAAGGACTCTGACCCAGAACCATCTAACTACATTGCTCCTGAATTCCTGACCCTCAAAAATGGTAAGATAACAAATGCTTATTGTCTTAAGAAAGTAAGTTTTGAAGCAATTGTTGTGCAGCAATAGATACTGACATAGTAGCTCACAGTAAGAAATAAATTGTATATCATGACCCAATGTGCACATACCTACATATGTAAAAGTATAATAAACTTTATGAAATGGAATAAGATCAATCTGATATTTTCACTTTATTTTAATTTTTCGAAGTTGCTGCTCATGGCCCACTGAATCAATTTTATGATCTGTTAATGGGTCATCATACAAAGTTTAAAAAGCACTGCAGTAGGTGACATTATTCCTCTGCTTCTGAAATCCTATGGTTTCATGTGGTATGGATACATGGTCATAACACGAACAAAATACAACATTGACTCCAACGAACAAAACATGTAGGAGAGTCAGTGGGAAGAGAGGGTAGGTACAGAGGGTGCTTGCCACTCGGAGGCTGTTGTAATTCTCTTTTGTGCTTCCCATTGTCTCAATCCTTTGGACCTCTGTGTTGGTTTTAGATCCTTTCCTGTGGAATAACTTGGATTTCTCATATAGATATGTCCTTCCTGCTTGGATGTGTAATTCTACATCTGCACCATTTGGAGAGATGTCAGTCATCTACTGTATTTTGTCTTGTCCTTGGCTTTTTCTGAGCATTTGTCAGGCAATGATAGCCTGCATTCATACTCCCTGCAATCAATTCGGGGGAATTCCTTGAATGATTCAAGATTCTCCTTCCCCTGCGCTACCTTAAAGGAAAACATTATCAATGAATTCCTAAGATAATTTCCCATACTATGGCATAAGAGCACTGTAGCCTGCATACACGGAATCAAAATAGGAGCCCATTATTGACATCCAATGGAAATATTGATTGTCATAATGAGAGACAGACAGAGTGGAGAGGGAGGAAAGGGAGGAAGGAGGAAAAAAGCAAGGGGAAAAGGAGGAAGGGAAGGAAGAAAGGAAAGAAGGAACAAGGGGAATGAGGGAACGAGAAAAGATACAAGCAAATCAATTTGCTATAGAACAGCATCTGCCATCTGGGACATAAGAACAGGCATATTTTAAAATTTGTGCTATAACCAGGTGGAACCGTACAGCTGCTAGGAACCACAGAGTGACAAAGCTGGAGGAGATATGCCTAGTTTACAGATGGAACACCTATGGTACAACTCTCCAGTTTTCACTAACAGTTACATGCTCCCTCTAGAAGAACTTGTGGGCAGGAATTTAGCAGCATGCTCAGGAGATTGGTGAGGGGTTGGGCCTCAAGGGACATTTAATCCTAAAGCCGGAACCCAATCTTCAAATTTCCTGATCCTGGGGGATGAACTGCCAACTTGACTCTTACTTGCTCCCATCTTCAACCAAATAAAAAGGACACAAACAAGAACAAAATATTAGAAATAAGAGGCCCAACAAGCAAGATCCCAAATGATCTAAGATCTAAGCAACACAAGAATCCCCCATTTGTCTAATCACTCCCAGAAGCCCTGTTTCTTTCTTTTTTTTTTTAATTAATTTTTATTGGTGTTCAATTTACCAACATACAGAAAAACACCCAGTGCTCATCCCATCAAGTGTCCACCTCAGTGCCCGTCACCCATTCCCCTCCAACACCCGCCCTCCTCCCCCCTTCCACCACCCCTAGTTCGTTTCCCCGAGTTAGGAGTCTATGTTCTGTCTCCCTTCCTGATATTTCCCAACATTTCTTCTCCCTTCCTTTATATTCCCTTTCACTATTATTTATATTCCCCAAATGAATGAGAACATACACTGCTTGTCCTTCTCCGATTGACTTATTTCACTCAGCATAATACCTTCCAGTTCCATCCACGTTGAAGCAAATGGTGGGTATTTGTCATTTCTAATTGCTGAGTAATATTCCATTGTATACATAAACCACATCTTCTTTATCCATTCATCTTTCGATGGACACCGAGGCTCCTTCCACAGTTTGGCTATTGTGAGAAGCCCTGTTTCAATTTGTGTCTGGACCAAAAAAAGAAAAGCAACTAATAATCATTGCACAAATTATCGTGTTTAAATAAGGAGATTTGGGGGCACCTGGGTGGCTCAGTCAGTTTAGCACCCGACTCTTGATTTTGGCTCAGGTCATGTACTCAAGATCCTGAGATTGAGCTCCTCCTCAGGCTCTGTGCTGAGCGTGGAGTCTGCTTGAGATTCTCAATCTCTCTCTCTCTCTCTCTCTCTCTCTCTCTCTCCTCCCAAAAAAATTAAATAAGGAGTTTTTCACAATTACATAATAGATCGTTAGAAAGTAATGTATCCATATACTTGTGCAGTCACAGGTAAACAGAAGGTCACACCCTATAGATGTTCACCTAAGGTTCCTACCATGTGGCTACCCAGTCAGGACTTGAGCTTTTCAATGGCAAGGAGCTCACTACTCCCTGGAGTAGCTAAGCAGCTAACTCTATCTAGCCTTTGAGGGTAGTTAATAACACGGACAGAAACAAGTTCATTTGTTGCATGTTCATCTGGTAGTGGAAGTTCCAGTCTCTTCCTCTTGGAAGAAATGCCACGAGTTTTCTTGGTTTCTGCAGCTCACTTGTATGTGCAATGGCAATGTACCCTCAAAGCATTGTCAGTCTGTCTCATGAACCAATGTGCCAGCAACCAGTTCCAGGCTGGTCTCAAAATAGTAGATTGCTTCATTGAATTCAAACAGTCAAAAAAATATTTGCAACTGGTTTATGCATGTACTGTTAGGATTAATGGTCTATCATTGTAACTGAGACCATACCCATCACTGAAAAAGACAGAGCTGCTTTGGTACTCAGTTCAACAGGTGGCAGACAATTGTGGTTACCACTCACGTCATCTTTTATTTTATACACAAGGTTCATTAAAATACTATGCAACTTCCATGTTTATTTCTTCCAAAATGGGACCTTCACATCTGCCAGGGCTAATGAGTGCTTTTCAGCAGTAGTATTGCACAGTCATTCAGTTATTCCAGGGTCCCTGATGTGAATCAGTTACATGCGGGTTCTCAGTAAGGACCAGCCTTTCTAGTCATCTTGATACCATGGGGATATTGACTGTGCAGTCCATGGTTGAACATGAGGCTTCCCATGATGTCCCCAGACCATAGGATTACTTCATATGATCTGGTTCATTTCAGTATGGCCCCAGACATCGCAGTACCATTCTATGATTTTCTGCAGTTTTTGGATGTCCAGATATGGAGAAAGTTATTAGGAGTGGGGTATTTACTAAGGAATGAAACAGAACGTTAAAAAGGAAGATCTGAAGATGCATAACCAAACCTGGGTCCTCATTATATGCTGTGAAGTTTTCCTGGTTCCATGTACTTGTCTTTAACTTAAATGGTTTCTCTTTCCTTTCACCAAGTCTAAATTAAATCACACCCTTATTTGAAGGTTCAACTCATAAGCCGCTTCCTCTTTGAAGTTTCAATTGTGTTATTAAAAAGGTTTAGTAAAGGGTTTCCTCTAGTGACTGAAAACTCCTTCAGTAAGGCTCAACTGTGAGCACATGAGCTTGAGGTGCTTAAGGGACATATGAGTTAGGCGACCAGAAGACAGCTGAGTGTGTGGATCTGGATTCTCATTGCATTGAAACTAAAGATCTGAGAATCAGCAGCATGTAAATGAGAGTTGAAATCATGAGAGTAGGTGAGAGAGATTGCTCAGAGAGACCAAGAAGAGAAGTAGGTGTCGTGTAAAATTTGTTTTCACAGTGCAAAAAAAGTCTGTTGACTAGCTCTGAATGACATGAGAATTGAGTGAGTAGAAACTCAGGCAGCTGCACCCCAGGTCTTGAACGATTCTAATAATGACAACACGAACTTGTGTATCCTATGTATTGGGCAGTCTGCTAAAGATTTTGCACGCATATCTCAGTGAATTTTCTCCAACCATGGTCTAGGGTACATACTAACATCCCCACTTGATGGATGAAGAAACCAAAACACATGGATAAAGCAACATACCCAGGAAGGTCACACTGCCAGTGAGGGGTGAAGCTGGGATGTGAGCTCAGGCCTGTGGGACTCAGAAGTCCAATCTCTTTCTTAATAGCTTGCACCATAGTGCTTCTCATTATGTTAGTTGCCAGTTGCCATTTTCTTGCTAATTATATTCTTTTTCATCTGATCTAGACAGTATCTGTCACTGAGTCCATCTCAGAGATGAGACAATGACAAGAAAACAAGAAATGCTACTTGACAGATGAGTAACGCAGACAGAAGTCCCATTCTCAACATTCTCCCTGTAACAAGGCTTCAACCCCCTCCCTCCTCGACCAAGACTCATCTCCAGGCTCGCTAGCCCCCACGCATGGACCACTGTGGAGAGGCAGCTCTCAGTGTCTCTCATTTCTCACAGTTTGGCTGTCTCCTACATGTAGATGACAACAGGAGATAAAGTGAAAAATAGAGTGGCACTGAAGTGACCAATAGGGGCTTTCTCAGATCAAGTACACCCTTTCATTTCCTCAAGTCTTTGCTGAATTTGGGGGGAAAGGTGTATTTTGATATACCAAGAAAAAAAAACTGAAAAATCTTATGGGCTACAGACTTCTTATATTCCCCCAGTAGGAACGAGCCTCTGCCTTCTCTGGGTTCCTAGAACACATCATTCATTTGTGTCCCTATTTTTTTAAGATTTTATTTTATTTATTCATGAGAGACACAGAGAGAGAGAGAGAGGTAGAGACACAAGCAAAGGGAGAAGCAGGCTCCATGCGGGGAGCCCAACATGGGACTCGATCCCGGGTCTCCAGGATCACACCCTGGGCTGAAGGCAGGCGCTAAACCGCTGAGCCACCCAGGGATCCCCATTTGTGTCCCTATCAATGGCTCTTCTCACTGTCTTCCATGAATCCCAGTTATCTGTGTCTCGGGTGGTCTCCCTTAATAGATTATGAGCCCCAAGAGGGAAGAACTCTGCCTTACTAACCTTGGCAGCTCCCACAGAAGCTATTGCTGTGCCCTGTATGTGGTGGATAGAGGGAGGCACTCACTAATCAATGCTTGTTGAAGTGGGGAACATGTGGTTGATGACTGTGATGCTTGCTCTTCCTCAGAGCAATCAATGGAACACCTATCCTGACTCGTGGGGACCACGATCCCCATCTCTTCTCGACCCTTCCTCTGCTCTTCACTGGTTCCTTTTGCTTTCCTCAGTCACAGCATTACCACATGTTGGCACTGTCTATTTACTTGTCTATCCTGTAGACTAAAAGAAAATTAAGAGTAGGGACCCTGCCTGAGGGGGTCCCTCTGTGCCCCTGGTACCTCGAACAGAGTGCCTAATGAGTGTGTGATAAATGAGTGAACCAAAGGAAGGAAGGAGCGAGGGAGAGAGGGAAAGGAAGACGGAGAGATGGAAGCAGAAAGGGAAGAAAGGAGGGGAAAAAAGAGGACATGAGGATTTTTAAGTCTTTTGGAAGCTAAGAAAATAAACTAGTGTGGATGGGAGGAGGGAGAAGTGACGAATTCTTCTGCAAGAAAACATGCTCCAGAGCTTTGTAAGAAAATAAAAGAATGCTAGTTTACAAGAAGTGACTGAATCCTTGATTTAACAGCAAAAATCATCCAGCGTGATATGCTGCTCCATTTATGTAACACCTAGGATCCAACTTTGTCTAACTTAAGGTCTCCGATTTGATGAGACACTTTCAGTCAGACTCCCTGGAATTGATCTAGGGTGTGTGGTGGCACATCTCTTATCACATACCTAAAACATACTGCCACTTAGCAGTAAGTCAATTGCTGCTTTTAGGAATGCGAAGTGTTAAGCATAGTGTTGATGATTTGGAAATATGTAACGAATGGTTGATGGGCAGAATTTGCTCCAAGAAAGAACATGTCAAGTCCCAAACCTAAAGAAAGGTGGCAATGGGGAAAAATACCTAAGAAGTCATTAAAAAAAAAAAATCAATGAGATAGCAGAAGAATCTGTTCACTTGGAGGCATGTATGTTTCATTTTCCCTGCAATCAGATAGACTGGGACCTGAGGAGGATCCTGACCAAGATAGGCCCTTTATTTTTTTTAATAATAAATTTATTTTTTATTGGTGTTCAATTTGCCAACATACAGAATAACACCCAGTGCTCATCCCGTCAAGTGCCCCCCTCAGTGCCCGTCACCCATTCACTCCCACCCCCTGCCCTCCTCCCCTTCCACCACCCCTAGATCGTTTCCCAGAGTTAGGAGTCTTTCATGTTCTGTCTCCCTTTCTGATATTTCCCACCCATTTCTTCTCCCTTCCCTTCTATTCCCTTTCACTATTTATATTCCCCAAATGAATGAGACCATATAATGTTTGTCCTTCTCCGATTGACTCATTTCACTCAGCATAATACCCTCCAGTTCCATCCACATTGAAGCAAATGGTGGGTATTTGTCGTTTCTAATGGCTGAGGAATATTCCATTGTATACATAGACCACATCTTCTTTATCCATTCAGGATAGGCCCTTTATTAATGAAAAGTCAAATAAAAGAAAATGAGCTTTTAATGAAGCAGTCCTCATTTTGGTTAGACATAAGGGAAAACTTTCTCACCTCCAGGAACAATAAAAAGATCCTCTAAAGAGGTCATGAATTGTTTGGCTCTGAATGTCTTCCAAACAGAAAGAGACCTTCACACATTCTGGTAGTTTAGCCTGTCACTTTCCTGGAGTAAATGTTGCACTGGGCAGGGGGTGGCGGGGGTGCAGACAGTTTAATATAGGGAGAGTACACTCCACTGGAGGTCAGTAATGCCAGAGTTTAGGGCAAAATCACCTGTTTACAATCCACATATCCTTAACCAAATCCTCTCATTATGCTGAATGTTTGTTTATCCAGTGTGAAAATGAAGACAATACGTCACAGGTTTGCAGCAAAGATCAAGTAAGAGGCTATGTACGTAGTGCTTTGTAAACTGTAGAGCAACGTATGTGTTTTCATTATTATTTTGAATTCTAGGGGTTAAAATAATAATCACCACCCTTATCTCAAACTCACAAGGCGGGCAGCTAAAGCAGTCTTTCCAGGCTAAAAGTAAAGTCCAAACACGCACATATGTACACGCACGCGCGCGTGCACACACACATACACACACACACGCACATTATCTACATCTTCTCCTCCTAGATCTTCTATTCTCTAAATTTCTTAATGATGCATTCATATTCCCCATATCTTTATATTCTCCCTCATTAAGGTTGATTTTCTTATGTAGTTTGTGATTTTTCTTTTACAGTGAGGCCATATTTAGTGAAGATTATTTATTATGTTGGAGGACACTATGTCCTGGTTTGTGACTCACTGCAGACTGGCTAGGTGCTTTTGTTTGCTGGAAATCTCAGGGGTTTCAATGGTTCTAGACCAAATTTTATAATAATACCTTTACTGTTCGTTCCTGTTCCGTGAGAGCAGTGTATATTCTGACCCTAGATCCATGAGGAATGTGAAATTTGGAGCTTTGGATTTTTCATAAGGGACATTTTTTTCTCATCCAAAGCTTGGAGAGACATTAAGCTTCTTCTCACTCCTTCCTGGGATGTTCACATTTTTTCTAGTCTGTAAAGAAGAGGAATACTTCCAGGGCCCTGGGCTTCACACAAAGGGCTCAGTCCTAACCCCCAGCCCAATGTGGGCATGTCTTCTTGCACATGTGTCTTCTCTATGCCTGGGACCCAATAGCCAGCCCCTGGGTCCTATATCAGGTTCAAATTCCCTAAAGACCAGGATTAGCTCATCCTTACTGTGATGGCTTTGATATTTCTTTATTTGGGGGCTTCCTAGAGAATTCTGTGGGGTTTTTTTTTGGAGTTTGGCAATATATTTTTGTTATATTTTTGAGAATGTCTTTTAAAAAGCAGAAACAATAGTATAATAAAGACTGGGATATCATATCTTAGATTTAAAAGTGAGGAGTTTTGCCACGTTTACTTCATCTATTAGGTCTCTTAACTATTTCAAAAGAATTTGCAGCCATCATGGTGTCTGGCTCCCAATTACTTTAGTTTGGTGCCTCCTAACTATAAAGATAGTGTCATACATAATCACGGTATCATTAACGTACTTAAGAAAATCAACCTATTATCAAATACCATTCGTTTTTCAGAAATGGTTTCCAAACTACATTTTATAGCTGCTTTTGAAAAAAAATCAGGATCCAATAAAATATCACACATTGCACTTTTTGTTATGTCTTTTTATTGCTTTAATCTGGAACCATCCCTATGACACTGAGTTTTGGAAGAAATCAGACTGGTTGTGTTGTAAATTGTCCAATATTCTGCTTTGTATGATGATTTCCTTGTGATTGTTTATCTTAATCCTCTGTCCATATTTTCCATAAATTGAAAGTCGGGTTTAATGACTTGATTTTTTGCAGTGTATTTCATAGGGGATGCTGTGTCGATCTTTTTATACAACATTAGGAGGCGCATATGCTCTGATCGTCCCATTATTAGGGATTTGGTTTAAGGTGACGACAGCCTGATCACCCTATCTTGCACCTTGTGGCACAAATGTAATCTGTGAGGTGTTGACTATATATTAAAAGCAGATTGGGGTTGTGTTTGAGCCATGCTTCCCCGAATTTGTGAGAAGAGGAGGTATCCAAGGAGCTCAGTACTCCATGCTGGTGAGATTCTGACTTGGGTGGGCACAGGGCTAGGCTTCTGGAGAATGTGGGGCCCAATCCCGGCTGAAGGAGTCCACGGTGCCAGTGGACAGACGACACAAGGACACAGAGATATTTCTGATCCCTGCTTCTCTAACTGGAATGGCTCACCTCCCTCCTTATAGAGAAAACCAAAGTGCAGCTCTTTTGGAAGAAGCTTGCCTTTACTCGCTCAGTTCAGGCAAAGCTTTCCTGAGGCCCTTCTGTGTGGGGGGACTGTGGCTGGCCCTGGGAATAGGGATTTGAACAAAGCATGCCCCTTGCCCTCTCAGGGCTTGAGGTCTAATTGGAGAGACAGACACATAAACAGACAATTGCAGTCCAGCATGCTGAGCGCTGGGCCAGAGGAGTAAACAATGTGCTGTGGGAGGTCAGGGAGAGCAATTATCGAAGCCCCCTCTCCCCTTGGAGGAGCTGCCAGGCCCCAAGGCCCCACCACTCCAGGTGGGAGCAAGCACTCCTCTTTTGAATGCCCCTAACACTTTCTCTGGGCCCCCCTTGTTCTACTCAGCATTAAGTATGTTTTACTACTGTAACTCTCAGCTCCTTACATTGAAAGATGGCTAACAATCAACAGGGTTTCCCATGGAACCTCACACTCTTTCCCATACACTCAGTAACACTTTCTTGGACTTCGCTGCGGCCTGGATGCCCCCAGCCCTGGGAGGGTAGCCCATAGAACACCCCCACGATATTCCAAAGGGCAGCCAAAAAGTGCATCCACTTTGGGGTGACCACCTTGCCTCATTGCTTCAGGTCAAAGTGGCTGTGAACAGAGCTCCTCCAGTGGTTTTGTTGTTTGCATTTCAGCCTCCTTGAATAGCCCTCACTGTAGAGGCTCCAGCCTTTACCCCCAAACCTCCAGAGCAATCCAATCCATTTCTGATTAAGAATTAAACATTTTCTGCTTCAGCCAGGCTCTGCTAATCCAGGGCAGTGTTTAGTTTATTGCCTTTCAGACTTCATGGTTTTCTGACTGAGTGGGCAGACATGTCCATTCACTGTGGGGAATTTCCTGGAATTAGCAGTACAGTAAAGAAAAACCTTGGCATAAAGGCATTAAGGCAACTACAGCTAAAAAATAAATTTTAGCCATGGTATAAAAGCAAATGGTTAATCCCAGTTTGCAATTAATTTCAGCTTCTAATCAATTCCTTCTGTGAGTAAAGCACATGAGAAACATGATCTCCAAACGATTAATTCATAGCAAAAGGTCACTTCTTTGAGGTATGAGCAGTGTCTGGAATCTTTCCCTCCTTACAGGTCTCGACAGGGCTAACTTGAGCACGTTCTCTTCCGGCTACTTGCCCTGCTTTCCTGCCCGGGTCTCAACTTTAATCAGGGAATCACAATTTATTATTTATTCTTCACACAGAAGAAAAAGGAGTATAAATATATGAGTCTGGTATCATCCATAGATCAATTAGGGGGAAAAAAAACAACAACAGATTTTACGAAGCTGTGTCGTCTTCCTACAGTCTGTGCCAACATCAACACACTCAAATGTTTATTTAATAATAAAATGGGCACTTCTAGGAGAACCACTCATGGCTAACTAGAAAGGTAGCACTCAAGCAATCATGTTCTGTGCCAATTCAAGAATAAAATAGATGAAGAAAATGCTCTGGTAGCACAGAGAGAGCAAAAGGTGGAGAAGGAAGAGTGGCCTTTAAAGCAGAGAAGTGCAGAAACCACGTGGCCAGAGTGCCCCCTTTCCACACGGATGGCCACCCCTCAAAGTGGAGCAATCTTTGGACCATTTTCAGGACTCCATCTGGGGATAATGGCTGTACTTTTGAAGGCCACCTGGCTGTGCCTGCTGTGGAGGCTACTTTTGCACCAGCGCAGCCATGCTGGGTGCCAGGTTGCCAGTGGAAACCAAGAAGTTTGAGGTGGTTCCTGCGCATGACTCAGGCCCGGGTGCTCTTTAATGAATGGCTGAGCCCGACGCTCATGATCCATTGTCCAGCCCTTCAGGCTGTTCACATTTGGAACCATTACTGCCCACCACAAAAGAGCATTCTTAGAATGTCCCACTGTCCTTTTTTGAATGCCATTAATGCCCCCCATCCCCATCTCCACCACCAAACAGAAAAATGGAAAAATATTCCAACTTTTAGGATAGCTTTTGTTTTGGTGGATGATGTATGGATGGTTTTTGTTTGCTTTGTTTTGTTCTGCAGGGGAGAGGGGAACAGAAATCATGTACTGTCTATCTATGCTTTGCTGTGAGAGAGAAACATCCTTCCTGTTGATGTCAGACAATGGGGAAAAACCCATGAATTTCCATTTTGCTGTTCGCCTGAAGTACCTCATGAGTTTTCAAGAAGCCTTCAGTTGAGGACCCAAGAGAAGCTGACAAACACTAGTTCTGAAGCAGGAATGTGCCCTGTCCCTATGACAGTGGCCTGCAGGGTCACTGTCTGAGAATGGAGGATGCAGAGGGGATGAGGACACATGGATAGATCAGAGACTGTTTGCTCAAATTGACATTTCCCTTAGACCTCATGCAGGAGAGACTTACCCAGTGCCTTACTGCAACCCTGTTGTAGAGCTAGAATTGGGCCTCAGCCCTACACATTCCTGGTTCAGTGTTCTCCCTGCCACCACTGCCAACCTTCTCTTTCAATATGGGATCAGTTCTGGTCAGATGCAAACTTACCCTTCTTCATCCACATTCTGCATGCCCCCCAAAGAAAACCTGCACCCATCTTAAACATCCTGAAATGGGAGGAGAGTGGTGCATTTCTCATAGACACCTTTACACCTTTGTTTATTTTTAAAGATTTTATTTATTTATTCATGAGAAACACACACACAGAGAGAGAGAGAGAGAGAGAGAGAGAGAGAGAGAGAGGCAGAGGGAGAAGCAGGCTCCATGCAGGGAGCCTGACGTGGGACTTGATCCCGGGTCTCAGGATCACACCCCAGGCTAAAGGTGGTGCTAAACCGCTAAGCCACCAGGGCTTCCCTCATAGACACCTTTAAAAAAATCTCCCATTAATTTTCAATACAGCTATTTCCATAGTCTATAGCAGGAGAGAATTCTTTGTAGGCAAACTTTAAAGTTTGCACAGAGGCATGGTGAAAACTTGGCCCTCAGCAATCTGAGACCACCAGTATGAAGACCAAGGCTGTTAGACGATACAAAAAGTGACATTTGCAAAAAAAAAAAAAAAAAAAAAAAAAAAAAAAAAAAGTGACATTTGCGAATAACCCAGGTTACTTTTAACTTTTTCTCCTGAAGAGTGGTTTCTCCTGAAGAGTGAACATAATTGCTATGTCTTAGCAACAGTGAACTCTGAAAGGATGGATGAGCGAGAAGGGGAGAGAACATTCTAGTCTATTTTAGAATAACTGAGGTGAAGAAGCTGTCATTCCAAATGCTAAAACCCTAAGAGTGATATGGCCCAAATGGCAACTGGTGACCCAGAGTTCAGGTGATAGGAATTACCCAGAGGACTTGTGAAAATAGCAGCTCTCTGAGCATACCATCAGCGACTTGGATTCAGTAGAGCTTAGGGTTTGCTCAGTTATCTGTACTTTTGTGCATGTGCTCCTGGGGATTCTGACATGCAGCCAGTTTGGGAAATAACAGACTGGTCTATCAGCCTCCCCCCAACTCTGCCACTTGGGTCAGAGGTGGAGGCCAAGGAAGAAGAATGGATCCTGGGACAGAGATATGCTGAGTCTACAGGATAGGCGTGTTCAGAATTTTGGGAGCTGCTTTCTCCGGAAAATTAAGAGCAGAAACATGCTCTCAGAAGAGTCCCAGTCTCCTCCAGATGATGCTCAGTGCATGTGCAAAGAGCTTCGAAGGCCACTGGAAGAGGAAACATGGATTCGTGTTGACAGAGGAAAATACAGAAGCAGCCATAGGGCCATAGGATGCCAGAAATTTGGAAAGCGAGGCCCAGAGTAGGAGACAGGCTTGATTCCAAGTCACATGGACAGCATGAATGAGCCACAAATATTGATCAAGTATTGTAGGAGAGAAGCGAAGGCAGAGACAAGAATCAGACCAACCCTAACCATCAGGGTACTCCCAGACTGCTAGAGGAGATGGCTGGAACACAAGGTTAGACAATGCCTGAGGATTGATACAGATACAGGGGTAGGGAATCCACTGAAGCAAGTGATTGCTTTGCCCTGGCAGGAAACTCTGGAGCTAGTCCTCATGGGAGACACCTTCTTCCCATATTGTAATGTAGATATCCTAGCCACTAAAGTCCCAAGCAACAGAGCTAAGCTTAAGCCCCTAAACTCTACAAAAGAGGTGGTACAGAGGTGCAGAGACTGGAGGTGATTTGCCAAAGGTCAAACAGCCAGCAGGTGATGGAGCCAGGACTTGATCCCATATATTCTCCCTCCTAGGTGGTCTGGTACTCATACCTCTTTCCCACAGGGGTTCTGGAGTCAAGAAAAGGAAACCATGCTGAGAACTCTGCTGAGACTTACAGATCAAGATGAAAGAGTTGTGTCTCCTTCTATTAAGTAAGTTGTTGCCTTAACCAAGGAAATATTCACAGACGCCCTGGAAGCAGGGAGGACAAGGTGTCGCTCTGGGCACAGTGGCTACTGGTGCAATCCGCCAGCTGAGTTGCTATACTCCCCTCTGCATTGAGTGTGTCAGAGGCAGTTCCTTCTGATCGTTTCCTCTCTAACTGGGTGTGCTTTATTTTCAATTGACCAGAGAATGAAAAGCAAGACAGGCAGAAAACATCTGCTTCCAGGGGATCTGTTGCTGTTTGCAGTGGAGGATGAGATACTTGCAGAAATACTAACCAGTTGTCTGATTATGTCTAAATCACAACAGTTTATTCCACTGCTCACTTGTGTGAATTTTTCCTGAGAATATCCATGTTCCTTTCCCACCTTCTGAACATAGGGGCAATAATGGTACTATAACGGCAAATACTCACATAGCACTTACCAATGACCAGGCATTGTACTAACCACTTCGCAAATACTAACTCATCAAATTCTCCCACAACCCTATGGGGTGGGTACAAGTATAAGTGCCATTTTACACATTATAAAACAGAGGCAGAGAGAGGGTAAGTTTCCTGGCTAAGATCAAACAGCTAGAATGTAGTGGAGTTGAGATTTGAACCCAGACAGTTTGGGTCCAGAATCTGTGCCCTTAATCACTATAAGGAGAGCCTCTCCAGATAGAAAAGAAAAGAGGATGAAAATTTAGAAGAGAACCCTTCCCTTGCAAACAGGTACTGACACAACCCTAAGACAAAGTTCTTAAAACTCTGACTACAAGTTTATATGCTGGATGGAAGGGGAAAAAAAACCAAACCTGACATCTTATTTGATTGATCTTCATTTTAAATGTGGAACATGAAGAGCCTGGTGCCGTACCTGGCATAGCAGAGCCTTTCATTAGTATTTGCTAAGTAGATATTAGATGAATAAATAAATAGATGAACATATGGATGAATTTTCCTCTGAGTTTACATGTGAAAAATGCATTGTCTGCACCCTCTGTCTTTGATAACTCAAAACTCAAAACTTATTTGGATCATGGGAAGAGTTTCCACAAGCCTGAATGAATACTTGGGTATAAGCTCCACAGCTGTCTCTTATGAGCTATAGATTTTATTTTATTTATTTATTTTTGAGCTATAGATTTTAGAGAAGTCATTCAAGTCATTCAATTTCCTTACTTTCCTCTTCTAGGAAATGGATATGATAAGCTCTGCCTGTCAGAATGCCTGGATAGATAAGGTAATTTATTTGAAACCACTTTATAGATAGCCAAATGCTATCCAAGTATAAGAATTAGTTAGGAACCCCCTGCCCCCTCCCCTGGGCCCCATCAAAGACCAGTCACATTGTTTTTTCCTCCACATAACTAGGAGCTACTGAAGCAGCTTCATCCACATCAAATTGTGGTAGAGACCAGGCTTCCTCCCAGTGGCATAGCTCCAGGGGGCATTGTCCATACAGAGTGGTCAGTGATGGACAGTTGACATAGTGATTTCCTAGTGGTGGCTTTAGCCTCTGATGGTCCTGATGGCCCTGTGAGTTGAGCCAGTAGCCAGGCCAGGTATGCCATGACCCTGATTTCAAAAAAGAGAACTGAAGGTCATAGATGAGAAATGACTTGGACAAGGTCATGAAGCTGGTAATAAGTGGTAAGTGTGGGAGGTGAATGTGGAAACCAGGTGCCACTTTCTACTTACCCCAGGGCTCTCTGGATTTGTGAAAGTGAATACACCCTCTACATGCAAAAGCCCATGGAAAGGGGACTATCAAGACAGCTTTGAAGGATACATTTCATGGTTTTATTATATGGAAAATATTGACAGAATCTTGATTCTCTCACATCTGTGTTAATTGACGTAATTTATAGGAGTTTGTATAAGAAAACCTTATTCCTCTTTTTAGTGAACAGATGTCACTAACTTCAATGCGGAAAGAACACTCATAAAAAATCAGCCACAAGAAAACATCTATTTATTTGAAAAGAGATAAATCAAGCTCAGATAACTGGACAAATAGTTATAAACCATCTCCAGGAATTAGCTCCAGAGAGATGCACATGTGTGTGGTGTGCATATGGATTGTGTGTGAAGGTCGGAGTGTGGAGAGGGCCACTGGAGTCATGCTCTTCAGGCCTCAGTCTCTCTTTCTCTACCAGAGGAAAGGTCTATTCTTTGGTCTTAGGTTTCTTAGGTAGCAAGGTTAATGGAGTCCTGGGATTGAGACTTGTAGGGGCTGGTTGTTCATTGCAAGTAATTTGTCCAGAAACTAGAGTTAGGGAGTGGAGTGAGATCAGCAATTTCTAGTGTAGGAGATACTGAAACTCACAACTTTGTTTAAATTCAGCTTGGTTTTGACCTGTGCAAAGCAGTTTCATTAATGGAGAGGTAAAAAGACTAAGTTGTAGAAGTGTCTTCAGAAGTCACTTGGTCTAATCCTTCATTTTATAAAAAAAAAAAAAAAAAAAAAAAAAGAAAAGAAAAGAAAAGAAAAGAAACCAGAGCCCAGAGAGGAAAGAGTTGTGGTCAGGGTCACACACCTTGGTAATGATCCAGCTGAGACTAGAACCTAAATATACAGACTCTCAAACCCAGGATCTTTGTACCACATGTATCCCCTAATTTAGAAGGAATAGAAGTGCAAATGCAGAGGTGAATGCCCTGCTCTCCAATAAAGCACTCCTTTAGTTATGAATGGAGGAACAATTGTTTTTCCAGAAGATTGTAAAGCTATCTGAAAAGCATTTGGCATGATTCACATCCATTAGAGCCAACATGACTGACATGACAGCTGCAGTGTGATAAGACTCATGCTGCAGACCAGTACTAGGAAGGGCTTGAAGGGCTTAAAGTTGGAGGGACAAATGGAAACTGCCTGTTTTCCCATCTGCCTTTTCCTTCCTTCCTCTCTTTCTTCTGTTCTTCCTTCCATCTCCCACAAAGATTTCTTGGTGCTTGCTCTGTGCCAGGAGCCATGGCATGGCTGAAGAACACTTACCTGGGGGTCAGTCTCCTTCAACTAATTCCCCAGGACAAAGTCTGCTGAATATTGAAGAGGTGGCTAACATCAGTCAAATTCTAAGGAACTGATTTATAGAATCTCAGAGATAAAGACCAATGGAAGGAAGGAAAATCCATTGATGTGCACCTAAAAGCCAATTGTCTTGCCATATCATGGCCCACCAAGCAGCATTCTTGGTACTCCTTAGGATTTTAAACACTTGGAAAGAATGGGTCCCCCTGCCCCGCTCCAGCTTTGCCCTACCTTACTCCCAAGTCTCAAGCCCAGGTCCAGTGGAGAGCAAGCTCTGCTTCCTGTCTGAGCTGTTACGGCTGAATTTTATATCCAGAGCTGTGGCCCTGTCTTAGGATGTGGTTGGTTCCTCTAAAACAAGAGCCAAGCCATCCTTTTGCCCAGCTGTCTTCCATGGCCTGAGTCCTTCTTTCAAAGCCGACATAATGAGTGAGCCCCCTTCTATTTGCTGACAAGTTGACCAAATGCATTTTGTTTAGTGAGCCCAGTGTGAATCCTACTTTGATTTTCCTAAACTCTAATTCCAGTTACCAACTACAAGACTGGTGAGCCCTCCATATTGTATTAGCTACCTGGCTATTTAGTTTTGTTTTCAACGTCTTCTAAAACATCAGGGTAGATATTTCAAGTAACAAATCTCAAATATTAATCTGTTCTTTCTCTCCCCATCAGCCCTTTCCCCAGATCTTGGCTTCAAACCTGTTTTTTTTTTTTAATTTAATTCTAGTATAGTTAACATCAAACATAATTGTTAAAGAAAATCTGGTCAGTTTGTCCTGAGACTCTGAACTTGCCTGTTCCTAAATTGTCATGCTTACCTGGGATCTGTTTTTCAGTGTGAATGGCTTGATGTTCTCCTGGCACCATGCTCCACCTTTCTGTTTCTGGAGCTGGCCCCCAAGCCCAGCCCACTCATGGATAAGGCTTGTCTTCATTCCTCTTTTCTGGGGCCTCATAATCCAGTAAATTCCACTCGCCCTGGTTGGGGCGTCATCAGAAGGCATGACAGTGCTTCACACTGCTATACCCAGTGAGCAGTTACAATTCCATTCTCAGGAAGGACAAAGACTTAAATGAGGTTAAGGAGGGTGGGAGCCACCAACAACTCAATCGGTATGTTTTCTTCTGCTAGTGTAATTTTAATCACATGCTGTGTTTCTTCAGTGCCCAGCCAACCCTGCTCATTAGACAAATTGCTTTTTATTAAAAAAAAATGATCATTTACTTAGGAGACTACAATGGCATTAAGGAAGTCATTGGAGCCGAGAAAGCAATTGTGTGCATTGTGTAAAGGATGTATGTATGCCCATCACCACAAATGTTATCAGCTTCACATTTTATTTTTATTTTCTGCAGTTTTATACCTTTATTTGACAATCAGCGATTAGTTCTCATCCACATTAACAGTCTGTAGATTTTTGAAAGTGGTGACAGGTATGTAGGTAACCAGCGTGTAGAGCTTGTCTGGTGAATCTTCATCCTCGTTACTTTTCTGGACAACTGCACACAGATATGGCATGGAACATTCCTTATTCCTTTGGCTCAGACAGCTTTGTTGAGCCTGGTATCAATGCACACATCTGGAGTTCCCATCTCCTTCATGGCAAATTTCCGGATCTCTTTGAGTGCCCTAAGGGCACGCTTCTTAAAACCTACTCCATGGATAGGTTTGTGAATGTTGATGGTGTATTTTCTGGTCACTACCTCCTTGATGGCGGGACGGCCCTTCTTCTCACCACCCTTCTTTGCAGGAGCCAGGCCCTGCAAGGCCCTGGCCCTAGTTGGAAAGGAAGTCAGCTTCACATTTCAAAGACATCTCTAGATGTCTTAGGAGACTCATCAGCTCTTCCGTGTATAGGATACACTTATGCCTCCAATCAATTTTGCCTGTGTTCTAAAACCAGGGGATGAAAAAATCCTCTAACTGTAGCCCTAAAGTCTTGTTTTGGCACCATGTGGCTTAATAATATTGAGCTGCATGGAGGCTAAAGTAGCTTTCTATTGCTAGAACTTTCAAGAGGTCAAATCTCTTTAGAAAATATTCAAATAGTATAAGTTGAAAAATTTTGACAAAGAGCTAGGATTTCACCTGAGTCTAAGGTAGTTTTTGCCAAAAGCCTGGGGGACGTACCTGTATACATGCACATTTCACTCAAATTGTCCCATTTGTCTATCTCTCAAGGTTGGATTTAATGTATATGTCATAATTAAATAGGGTTTTGGTCCTTGTATTTAATAGTTTGAAAATCCAAATTTTAATTTCAGCTGGGACTTGGGTATCACAAAGGAAAAAGGAAAGATTGATGAGTATTGAGAGTACCATATGCAGGCAAGATTCATAATCTGATATTCTACTCCCTTTAGCTGTTTCTGAGGAGAGATTGACCTCTGCCTTTGAGTTATAGGTTGGGGAAAGCCCATGGTTTTAACTGAGGAAGACCTACACTGCCTATGGTTCCTTTCTACATTCAGGGCTTATGGCCTCAGGGTGAGGGATGGAGGCCTTTGGAGGATAACAGATTTAAGTAATTTTTGACCAAGTAGGTCCAGGACTAGGATGAGGTGAAGGAGGCCCTCATCCTTGGGTGCAGAATTTAAGATGGGGCCCAAAACCTCAGTAATCAAGATAGAATAATATTTTAATGCAATATATTGAAGTCCAAATTAGTGCAAAGAAATTCATGGTGAACAATGCATCAAATTCTGAAATAGCCAGTCTTGCACTTGCACACTCATGCCTTGTTCATCTCAGCCAATCAAACTCCATTTACATTCAGGGGCAGAGTTTCCTAATTTGAAGTTTTTAAAATTTTGCATTACAGTGTTATTTATCCTGACACACCCTTAAAAGTCCTTAAAAGTTGTGCCTCACTCACCTTACCTTAGTCCCAGCCCAGCAACCAAGCAGACAATTTTTTTATACTGCTCTTTGCCATTGGATGGTTAAATTTTATGTTGGTTATTTCTGAAATGCTATGTTAGATTGGGTTAGGTTAGGTTACGATAGTTAAAGCAACAAGTCTCGAGAGTTTAAAAGGAACTGAAAGAGCCTTTTCAAATAACCACTGCAGTTGCAGTTTACATTTTCTTTATGACAAAGTGTGGCAGAAACCCTGAAGACAAGTACAACGTATGTAGCTCTCTAGGTGCATTTTTAACCATTTAAACTATTTCATGGCTGTATGTTTATCAAAGCAATTCTAATTGAGATATTATTAGAAAAAAACCTCTAAATGTCAAATTTCAAGTAAGTGAGGGAGTCAGCTCATTCCTTGATTCACTCAACTAGGCCGATCAAAACAGACAGAAGCCCCTGCTATGGAAAGTGGTGGTCCAGGTCATACTGTTCCAGCTAGAGCTCAAGCCACACCAGTGACTCATGGTTCATAGCTCCTCAGACAGCAGTGGGGCCATGCACAGCTTCCCAAGCCCTTCCCTTTGAAGGAATGTCACCATAGGGCACTGAGAAGAGCATGGGCCTTCCAAGACCTAGGTGTCCCCCACACACCACACTGTTGTATAGCTCCAAGACCTTACTAATGCTGTTCCTTCTTTCTGAAATTCTTTCCTTCTGGCTTCTTCTGGTTTCTTCTATTAGTCATTTTCATCTCAGCTTGAGCTGCAGGTAAAGACGATAGAATAGCCATGTACATCAAATTTCACTCCCTTTCAAAAGCACAGTAAAGGCTTAAACATGTAAATTTGGGACACCTGGGTAGCTCAGTGATTGAGTGTCTGCCTTTGGCTCAGGGTATGATCCTAGTCTGGGGATCAAGTCCTGCATCAGGCTCCCTGTGAGGAGCCTGCTTCTTCCTCTGCCTATGTCTCTGCCTCTCTCTGTGTCTTTCATGAATGAATAAATAAAATCTTAAAAAAAACACATGTAAATTCACAATGACAGGAAGAATGACAAGGGAGATAAGCATAGCAACATTTGAGAAGCTGAAAGATGGACCAGCACTAACTGATTTCCTACACCCAAGGAAGCTGAACACAGGTAGGCAATGGGAGACAGCTGAGAGCCAATCCACCTTATATCACAGAATTTTGAATAGGCTCAAGAATAGGCAGCCTCAGCTACCTCTGGAACTGTCATGTGGAGAAGTGATAGTCTGGAGAGGGTTAAACAGAGGATCTCTGAACTAGGTGATAGCAGGAACAGTTGAGGACAGTAGTGGCTACCCAAAACAGGGGATTCTGTGAATGTATGCAATCCCAGTCCTGAAAGCAAAGACCCCTACCACCTTTGCTCCTCTTGGTTCCCAGAACACTGGCACCTAAACCCTTATCTTCTCAGGCAGAGGACTGGAAAAAGTAGGATTGGTTGGAGTGTGGTACGTATAAAAGGGGAGGGTGGGTGTGGCCTTTACTCTCTGTGAAGTGAGTTGGCATTAAATCAATCAGGGCGATATCATGAGAGGAAGAGAGAAAAGATGTGTATGTTAAGTTCAGTGGCATTAAGCACATTCACACTGTTGTGCAGTCATCACCACCAGCCATCTCCAGAACTCTTCTCATCTTCCTTAACTGAAATCTGGCCACACTAAACACTTACTGCTCAATCCTCCTTTCCCCAGACCCTGACAACTTTCTGTCTCCATGAATTCGACTCCTCTAGGTATTCATGTAAGTGGAACCATATAGTATTTGTCTTTTTATGTCTGACTTCTTCACTGAGTATAATGTTTTCAAGGTTCACCCATATTGTAACATATGTCAGCATTTCCTTTCTTTTAAAGGCTAGATAATATTCCTTTGTATGGATAGACCACATTTGCTTGTCCATTCATCTGTCAATGGATAGTTGGGTTGTATCCACCTTCCAGATATTTTTTTACGATTTTATTTACTTATCATGAGGGACACACAGAGAGAGGCAGAGACATAGGCAGAGGAAGAAGCAGGCTCCCTGCAGGGTCCTGGGATGGCCCAGGACCTGGGGATCACACCCTGAGCCAAAGGCAGACACTCAGCCCAACCGCTGAGCCACCCAGGCATCCCTACCACTTCCAGCTATTGTGAACGATGCTGCTTTGATCATGGCTGTGAAAAACATAAAAGTATTCCTTTGTCATGTAGCATTTACACACTGTGATTCCAAGGAAGCCTTAATTATAGCAACAACAACAAAAAGACAAGTCTTTTGGAATCTCCATGTAGTCCCAGCATTGCCAAAGATGCAGGAGGCAGCTAGGACGCCAAGGACCTGGTGTTGACTTTTAGCTCCTCCCCTGTGAGTGTACTTTCAGTTCTGTTGCATACCTTTCTAAGTTTCAATTTCCTGTTCTGTAAACTGGGTCCCTCTGCCACCCACTCAGAGGTGCTGAGGTCTCATGGGCTAATACCTGCAAAGCCTTATAAATCCACTGTGACATTCATATGGATGTTACTACTGCCTAAGGGAGGTACCAAAGGAGCCGAGGACAAGAGTAGAGCTGCTGGGAGTGAGTATGGGCAGGTGAGGCCTTAGAAAGAACTGTGGGACTCTTTCTGGGAGAAGGAGCCTGGGGCACAGGGATTTTAGAGGCCTGGGATACAAATTAAGGAAGTTGTGTGCATTGAAATGTCAAAAGCAATCAATTATCTTAATTGCTCCATAGCTAGCTTGTTCCTTTATTTCTTAAATAAAATAACCTGATAAATATGCACTTATGATAATTGGGACCAAAATCCAATAGTATACAGAGGATAAATGGAATTAGGGGCCTCACAGAAGGCGCTCTTGCATGACATGGGATGTTTCCCTTTTAGGGCAGAGACTCAGGAAATAAGGGCTTTGCAGCTGAGCTGCCTTTGCCTGTGGTCGGTTGCAGGATGCTGTCATCTAGGAGATGGCCCCTCTCCTTGATGAAGGGTGTGGAGTCAAAGCTATGTGTCTGGAGGGAGTAGGATGCATACTTGGCCATGTCTTGCACTCTTTTCTCTTTTCTTTCTTTCGATTAAAAAAATCAGCTGCTCCTTTACTGCCTAAAGACCGTTGGAAGTTTTGGAAACTGAAATAGGTAAATGAAGCCCAGTTCTCTCATTTCCTTCCCTGGCAGAGAAAGGAAGGGTGTTGGCAGAGGCTCTTTATTTCTTGCAAGCAGCCGCCCAGCCCGTTCCTGGCTATACGCTCTCAGTGTGATGATGCCAGCTTCACCAGGTGCCACATGCAGCCTGGGCTCATGGGCCATGTGCCCATGTTCATCACTAGCCTCTGGCTTTCTTGGTGAATTTGGGCAAGTGCTTCCTTCTCAGAGCCTCACTTTCTCTATCTCCCTGGAGGTAGGGGAGCCCCTGCGCTCACACCTGCTGCAACAGCCTCTCATCCTAAGGGGTCTGCAACCTGTTTTCTCCTGTCCTCCTATTTATAATAACCCTGAGGAGTAGGCATGACTATCCCATTTGAAGAGAGGGAAAAGAGAGCTTGGAGGTGTTAGGTCAAAGACAGTGTCACCCAAAGGCCTTGTGGCTGCACTGGGACTGGACCACAGAGCTCTGGTCCTCCCCTCCTGGCTTGGGTTCCTCTTGCCTCACTGTGCCCCTTCCCTGAAGTAGAACATGACAGATAAGGACTGTTGAGGCAGAGCTATAGTGCATGTGTGTTTAAAGAAAAATAAGAAAAGACCTTGTTTTCCTTTCCTCTGCAAAGCCTTCTGTCCAATATGTTAAGTTTCCTTATAGACTCCAAGAATGAATATTCACTCAATGGAAAATGGTCCTGCCTTCTCACATTTACCTTAGATGTGACATCTCTGTGGCCTGCATCTCTGAACCAAGCTTTTCCTTTCCCTGTGAATTAGTGAAAGATTCAAGTCTGCAATCAGTGCTTCCCTCCCCTAGTACACAGAGGAGACACTTGGAAGCGCTGCCACAGGCCTCTACTCAGACTAGCTTCTCATGTCCCCAAGTGTTCTGTGTGGTCCGGTGCCCACAATTATCCCTAAGACAGGGAGGTCAGAGCAGTCCTGATGCTTCTAGGATATGCCTCCCGGGCTCCGTCAGTACCTGGAGGCATTGTGCTTTCTGTCTGAGGGACATACATCATCACCAGAACCTTAATTCCATCCTAGTCTAGGAGAGCTCAAGGTTGGACCAGGGTTAATTCGGCCTCAATGTGTGCATGAGTGGGGAGTTACAGTGGGGTATGTAAAGAGAGAGGGATCCCTCACTGTGCTGTGCTGTGATGAGTGGTTAATTACTTGGTGCATGTACAGCCCTACTCAAGGTCAATTCATTTTGAGATAAATGAGTGTGCAGAGAAGGGCTTCCACCCTAGAAGGTGGACTTTTGTCTAGTCCATAGTCCAGCCATTACATGATTATGGGGAAGCCATGTTACTGGCCTCAGTTTGTCCACCTGTAAAAATGGGGGCAGGTAGTATCCTAACCACCTCATGGATAGTTAAGGATGGTTTAACAATCTACTGATCTAGTGGGTGTGAACTCACTTTGCAACTCCCAGACCTGATTCCAATGTATAGCTTTTCTCTTGGCACCTTGTGTGGTGGCTTGAACTTATCATTCTTGGATTCAATGACAAGGAACTGATTCTCCCAACTCAGGGCCACCCTTCTTTTCAGGTGCCAAGCAGGTTGTTCAATGCCCTATCACTGCTGTGCCTCAATGCTTCAA
This sequence comes from Vulpes lagopus, assembly GCF_018345385.1. Lineage (NCBI taxonomy): Eukaryota > Metazoa > Chordata > Mammalia > Carnivora > Canidae > Vulpes > Vulpes lagopus. The sequence goes on along the minus strand of NC_054848.1, from coordinate 118,621,865 downwards.
GAGACTGCCTTAGAGCCCATCTCTTTTGCTTTAGATTCTTGATCTTTCTTTATTGCTTACAAAACTCTAAAGATACCTAATTGTTATTTATCCACTTGTTTTTATATTAAATACACTCTCTGGCACTATTGTCAATCCTTGGGGGCCCTAACATGTCTGTTTCCGAGTCTTCCTCCTGTCTATTTCTAAATGTTAACATCTCTTAGCCCATCTTCTCCCTCCCTTCCCCTCCTTGCTCTTTGCTTATTTGTTTCCTTTTCTTTAGGGATTTTTGCTTCCTCTATGTAATGATTTCCTTTCATCTTTTCTAGTATATTATTTCTCATCACCCTTTCTAAAATACTTATAATGATTACCTTTATTCTAATTCTTTTCTTGTTAGGGGAAAAGAGACAAAATATTTTTCTCGTACGTTTGATAGGTGGGTGTTTTTCATACCATTTTTATGAACTTTTATTTTTCATGAGTTGGACACATGAGTTCCATATTTCCATACAGTTTTAAAGGTGCATTTCTAATTGCCTTGTACTTTCCCTGGTAACTAAAAGCCATAGACTTTAAACTAGAAATTTATGAATGGCACTAGCTCAGGCTCCAACAACAAATCAAGCTTCTCAAATTAGTTTGAAATATGACCTGTTTTGGCATACAGTTGCAGAATGTATGGGTTGCTTTTTCTCTTGTTTTATTTTTTAAATAGTTAAAGTAACAAATGCTCATTATAGAGCACTTGAAAAACATGGAAGGATGAGACCAAAAACATCTCTAGTTTCACCTATCAAAGTAACCATAGTTATTAATACTTTGCATTTCACTTGTGGGTCACTATTTAAAAGAATCCATAACAAATCCACAGGACTGTAAGCTTGGTGGTATAAAAATCATATCTTATTCATCTAAAATACTTCATGGTACAAAAAGAGGACTTCATAAATGTCTGCTGAATAGTAAAGCTTATTTTTTTGCAGCTGGGTTTGTAGCTCATGGTGACTGCTCCTGGTATCTTGCACATGTTCACGTTAAGTTCATATAGAGTACCATGTGGGACAGAGTAAAGCACTCTGATAAGGATGATTTCAGAGAGGCCACCCTACCCTCTGCTGCGTGGGCTGGAAGAGCATCAGGGTAGCCCCTTCTCTGTGTTCCTCTTTTCACAGCTCACATCAGTGAAAGGCAATCATGACTGTTTGTCTTTGAAAATAGTGAAGCTGTAAAAGTTGGGATTTTTGTCTGTCTTAGTCACTGCTACCCCCAGTACTTGGTGGGACATACTAGGCAATTCATAAAGATTTGTTGACTGATAGAATAAATAAATGAATGAGCAAATGAGAAAATAACACTCCTTGAAATTAAGGAGCTTGCATTGTGGTCAGGAGGATAAGATCAGTTCCTAGATAAACCACAAGGCAAGCTCCTATCTCTTCTCAGTGCTCTTTTAGAATGGTCTGTGAAATAGGCTGTGCAGGCCCCTGCTTTCTTTCCCTAAAACGGAGCTGAGGAAGCTGAAGTTCAGAGATATAACAACACTGATGGCTCTCAGAAAAGGAACTAGTCTGGTTTCTCTGACTCCCGATTCAATGTACTTTCTACAACACCTCACTGACCACCTTCCAGTTCAGCCAAGTTTTCCTGAATCTACAACTTTTTGACACAAGTGTGTTTGGTTAGAGGCTAGCATTTGGATGTGATGTCAGACACCTGTTTGTGGATGACCTTATCAGCTGGCCCTGGACTACGACTACCTCAAAGAGGATGAACATAGGATCCTTGAGCAGATTAGGCAGTTTGGGATCCTATCTTCATGACTTTCAGTCCACTCTGAGGGGAGCCTCTAGTGAACTGGAAATAGTGTTGTTCTTCCTTCTAGGAGTTACTTCAAATATCTGATGAGGGGATAGGTGGATGTATAAATGAATGAACAAAAAATGCATAGGATTTGGAGACTAATTGGATGAATAAAGAGCTATAAACCAAAGACCAACTCTGGGCCTCTGGCCTGGGTAACCGAAGTGAGGTGTCATTAACCATGATAGGAAAAATGAAGACTCAGACATTGGCTGAGTTGAGGCTGGAAAGATCTGCAAGGGCCTACTTGGGGAAGGCGATGTTAACATAAGCAGAATTAAAACATGAAAGGCCCTGAAAGTCAGGTTATAGAGAACTGTGAAGAGTTTTCAACAGGAGAGTGATATTATATTGCATTTTGGAATGTTCAGTTTGACAACTATATTAAAGTAGGATCTGCAGAGCAAGTGCTGAAGTGAAGAGGATGGAGGAGTAAAAGATGATCCCCAAGTTTCTTGCTTGAGCACCTGAATGGCTGGTGGACTTATTCATGGATATTGGGAACACAAGAAGAAAGGCAGATTGAAAGGGGGAAATGTTTATTTGAGAGAGAGACAGGGAGGAGAGGGAGAGAGAGAATGAGCAGGGAGGAGATGGAGAAGCAAGCTCCCTGCTGAGCTGGGAGCCCAATGTGAGGCTCCATCCCAAGACCCTTTGATCATGACTGAGCCACAATTGGGATTTCATAAAGATAAAAAGCTCCTGCACAGCAAAGGAAACAGTCAACAAAACTAAAAAGAGACCTACGGAATGGGAGAAGATATTTGCAAATGACATATCAGATAAAGGGCTAGTATCCAAGATCTATATAGAACTTATCAAACTCAACACTCAAAAAACAAATAATCCAGTCAAAAAATGAGCAGAAGACATGAATAGATATTTCTCCAAAGAAGACATATGAATGGCCAACAGACAGATGAAAAAATGCTCAACATCATTGGGCATCAGAGAAAAACAAATCAAAACCACAATGAGATACCACCTCACACCAGTCAGAGTGGCTAAAATTCTCCAACAAATGTTGGTCTCTTGGTGGGAATGCAAGGTGGTACAGCCACTCTGGAAAACAGTATGGAGGTTCCTCAAGAAGTTAAAATTAGAGCTACTCTATGACCCAGCAATTTCACTACTAAGGATTTACCCCAAAGATATAAATGTAGTGATCCGATGGGACATCTGCACCCCAATGTTCATAGCAGCAATGTCCACAGTAGCCAAACTGTGGAAAGAGCCGAGATGTCCAACAGATGAATGGATAAAGGAGATGTGGTGTGAATGGAATATTACTCAGCCATCAGAAAGGATGAGTACTTACCATTTACATCAATGTGGATGGAACTGAAGGGTATTGTGCTGACTGAATAAGTCAATCAGAGGAAGACAATTATCATATGGTTTCACTCATATGTGGAATATAAGAAATAGCACAGAAGATCACTGGGGAAGGGAGGGAAAACGGAATAGGAAGTCATCAGAGAAGGAGACAAACCATGAGAGGGTCTTAACTATAGGAAACAAACTGAGGGTGGCTGGAGGGGTGGTGGGTGTGGGGATGGGGTAAATGGGTGATGGGCATTAAGGAGGGCACGTGGTGGGATGAGCACTGGATGTTATACATAACTGATGAATTATTGAACACTACATCTGAAATTAATGATGTACCATCTGTTGGCTACTTGAATTTAAATTTTAAAAAGGAGAGGGGAAAATGTTGAGTTCAATTTGGGACATGTTGAGTCTAGGAAGTCTATGCTATATCCAAGCAGAGATTCTAGGAAGTGATGGGATCTATAGGTCTGGATCTCAAGATGGAGGTTTTGAATGGAGTTTTATATAGATTCAGTGTATAGTTAGAGTCATTGATGCCGTGCAATGCTAGTTCTCCCATAATCAAGGAAAAAAGAGTCAACAGCACCCCAGAAGACAAATATTTGGAAAGAAGTGTAAGGACTTCTAAAAGAGACTGATAAGAAGTTGGAGGAAAACCAGGAATATGGTTTTATGAAGACAAAGGAAGAAAGAGTTGTTTCAAGAATAAGGAAGTTGTCAAGAACATTAAATGCCACAAAAATTAAAGCCTGCAATGTGTCCATTTGACTTTTTTAGTTGGGAACTATAAATGAGAGTTACGTTAGCAGAATAATAAGGGACAGCCTTGTTACAATGGGTTGGAAAGTGAATAATGGAAACACACAATTAGATAATATAATTTAAAATATGCCATTTATAGTAGCAACAGAAATTATAAGGTGCTTAGATAATAAGTCTATGAGAGTATATGCAAGATACTTAGATAAAATTGTTGTAGATAAAATTCTACAATATTGTTTAAAGAACCATAAAAGATGACCTAAGTAATGGGGAAAAAGATACACTAGGTTCATGGATGTAAAACTCAATATCATAAAGATGACAATTCTCCAGATTACTCTATATATTCAATGCACTTTCAATTTTTTTATGGTACATGAGGAGCTAATTTTAAAAATTCATACAGAAGAGCAAAGGGCCCAAAATAAACAACAAAATGCTGAAGAATAAAATAAGGTGGGAGATTTTCCTACCAGATATCAAGGCTTATTATAAGTTTACGTGATAATGTGATATTAGGGATAGACAGATCAATGAGACCATATAATGAGCTCAAATACAAATCCACACATGTATGAAAACTTGATATACAATAGAGATAGAGCTACAAGTCATTGGAAAAATGAATAACTATTTAATAAATGATATTGGGAAAATTGATTAAGCACATTAAAGCTAATGCGAGTATAAATGTATATATCTGTACCTCAAACCAAGTGCAAAAATAAATCTTGGTGAACTAGAGTCATAAATATGAAAAGCAAATTTTAAATTTTTATGAGAAAATATAGGTGAATATCATTAGTGGCCTCAAATTTAGGAACAGATTCCCAATCAAATAAAAAAACATAAACCACAAAAGAAATGATTGATCATTTTTTACCATCTTAAAAATATGATAAACTATCTACTCAACTAAAGGCATCATAAACAGAATAAAAAGCCACAGGAGGAAGAAAATATGTATTATGTATATATAACTTGTAAATATCAATATCCAGAATTAATAAAGAACTCATAATATCAATAAGAAAATGATAAATAACTGAAAAAGGATAATGAATATTAACAGGAATTTACCAATAGTAGAAACTTAATGGCTACTGAACTTATAGAAATATGGCCAACCTTACTAGTAATCCAAGAAATACAAAGTATCTCAAAGAGATGGAGAAACAGAAATTCTCATAAACAGCTGGTAAGAGCAGAAACTAGTACCACCTAGGAAGGCAATGCAGCAATAGCTGGTAGAGTTGAAAACAAACACATTGCAATTCCAGGTCTAAGAAAGAAATATCCTAGAAAAACACTTGTTCACAGTGCTCAAGACGTGTACATAAATTTTCATTGCAATGTTTCATGGCAAAATATTGGAAAGAAGAAACAGAGGAATGGATCAATACATTGAGACGTATTCATAAAACAATTAAAATGAATGAACAATAGGCTACATGTGTCAACATGAAAAATCACAAGAACAAACACTGACTGAAGAACATGACCTTTGCAAAGGCTAGAGTATATTGCCATTTACATAAAGTTTAAAAACACACAACAGAATATTATATATAGTTTATAGATATATAATATTATGGTAAAATTAGAAAAACATACATGGGAACAGCGAAAAAAGATAGATCTTAATTTTCACACCACAAAAGGAAATAATAGTTATAGTTGTGTGATATGATACAGGTGCTAACTATCTACAATGGCAACCATAATACAACATAGTAATGTATCATATCAAAATATTGTACACCTTTTTAAAAAATTTTTTTAAAGTTTTTTTAATAATAAATTTTTTATTGGTGTTCAATTTGCCAACATACAGAATAACACCCAGGGCTCATCCCGTCAAGTGCCCCCCTCAGTGCCCGTCACCCAGTCACCCCCACCCCTCGCCCTCCTCCACTTCCACCACCCCTAGTTCGTTTCCCAGAGTTAGGAGTCTCTCATGTTCTGTCTCCCTTTCTGATATTTCCCACACATTTCTTCTCCCTTCCCTTATATTCCCTTTCACTATTATTTATATTCCCCAAATGAATGAGAAGATATAATGTTTGTCCTTCTCCGATTGACTCATTTCACTCAGCATAATACCCTCCAGTTCCATCCACGTTGAAGCAAATAGTGGGTATTTGTCGTTTCTAATGGCTGAGGAATATTCCATCGTATACATAGACCACATCTTCTTTATCCATCATCTTTCAATGGACACCGAGGCTCCTTACACAGTTTGGCTATTGTGGACATTGCTGCTAGAAACATCGGGGTGCAGGTGTCCCGGCATTTCACTGCATCTGTATCTTTGGGGTAAATCCCCAACAGTGCAATTGCTGGGTCGTAGGGCAGGTCTATTTTTAACTCTTTGAGGAACCTCCACACAGTTTTCCAGAGTGTCTGCACCAGTTCACATTCCCACCAACAGGGCAAGAGGGTTCCCTTTTCTCCGCATCCTCTCCAACATTTGTGGTTTCCTGCCTTGTTAATGTTCCCCATTCTCACTGGTGTGAGGTGGTATCTCACTGTGGTTTTGATTTGTATTTCCCTGATGGCCAGTGATGCAGAGCATTTTCTCATGTGCTTGTTGGCCATGTCTATGTCTTCCTCTGTGAGATTTCTGTTCATGTCTTTTGCCCATTTCATGATTGGATTGTTTGTTTCTTTGGTGTTGAGTTTAATAAGTTCTTTATAGATCTTGGAAACTAGCCCTTTATCTGATAGGTCATTTGCAAATATCTTCTCCCATCTGTAGGTTGTCTTTGAGTTTTGTTGACTGTATCCTTTGCTGTGCAAAAGCTTCTTATCTTGATGAAGTCCCAATAGTTCATTTTTGCTTTTCTTTCTCTTGCCTTCATGGATATATCTTGTAAGAAGTTACTGTGGCCGAGTTCAAAAAGGGTGTTGTTGCCTATGTTCTCCTCTAGGATTTTTATTTTTATTTTTTATTGTTTTTTTTTTATAAATTTATCTTTTTATTGAATATTGTACACCTTCAATTTACACAATGCTATGAAACACATTTCAATTTAAACAAGTAAGTTTGTGGTTAACTCTTGAGAGAGAGAAGAATTGGGATGAAGAGTGGATTCCTAGGGCTTCAACTAGATCTTCAATATTTTGTGTCTTAAAAAAGGATCTGAAGCAAACTTGTTAAAATCTTTAGGATCTGAAAAAGCCAAGTGGTGGACACATGGATATTTTCAGTGTATTTTTCCACATTTTTCTCCATACCTAAAATATTGTATAATTTTTAAAAGGTTAATAAAGTTGAGCTGTGGGAGATAATTTAGGAAATAATCAGGAATGAAAAATAGGAGAATTTAGACTTCATTCTGTAGGAAATGAGAGGTCATGGAAGGTTTCTGAACAAAGGGGTGCTCAGATCAGAGTTGTGCTTTAGAAAGAGTCCCATGAGAAGAGGCTACTGCAATGGTCTAGATAGAAGATGATAAAGGCCCGAGCATGAACAGAGCCATTGAGATTAGAGAGGATGATGAATTTGGGAGACACTGCAGAGATATAAGAAATGGGATTTGGCTTCCACCTTAGACCTAAGAGAGTCTGCCAAAACTTTTTATATCTTAAAAACCTTAGCAGAAAGTGAGGGAGAAAACATTGTCATAAATTATGGAACCAAGCCCTGGGTCTCTGGTAGTTGCAGTAATAAAAAGGGATATTTATTGAACAGCTCAGTTTTAGTCTGGCAATTTATTATACAGAAGCAGGAAGAAGAAAAACACATGCTTCCTTTGCTGCACAGGTAAGAGGGCCTGCAAACAGCCTAAGAACACAGCAAACTACCCATCCTCTCCTGAGTAAGTTTCCAGGCTGAGCACACCCAGAAATCAGTTCCATGAAAGGAGGAACACCTGAAAGTAAACACTGGCCAAAATAACCGGTTCTTCTTGCTAATTACCTACCCAAGGCATGACATTGGTTGTAGTTTGTTTTTTCAGATGTTTTGGATTTCAGTATTTCAAAATTACTAGGTTTTTGTACTAGTCCAAATTAGACTCAGCCTAGAAGACAGTGCAGCTGCTTTCTAGGGCCAGTGCCACATGGCATGATTTGTAAGCATTCTTCTACAATTTTGCGACAGGCTGGGGTTTTATGAATACTTTTGTGACCAAGCATCAGATTAGCTTATTTGAAATGACCTTGTTTTTATTTGCCAGGTTTTCCTGATTCCTGTTTTTACAACACCACCAATACCATTGTCCTGATGGAGATGGCAAAGCCTATAGATATGCTATGTTTTCTCCTAGGTCATAGAGTGAGTTAATGGCTATACCAGAACTGGGTATCCCAACTCCCTATCCAATCCTCAGTTCACCAAGCACAGTATCTCCACCTTATGTCTTTCATCATAACTCTTCAAGGGAGAACAACGAAGTATTCCAATGTAGGGTATGACTTATCTAATAACAAGTCATCAATTAAACAGTGACAGGAAGTGATGACAGGGCAACAGGGGCCCTGTAGCCAAGCAGTTCTCCTGGTGATGGACTCAGGCAGGTAGGAGACACAAAGGAGGTCTGGAAATAACATTGTCTCCCCTGGGAAGGACCTTCAAGGAATATCTGAAACAGATTCAACTGCAATTAAAATTCAAAGTGGCATTTTTTATTTCTGTATTCATTCCTTCCTTCTTCTGACAACTCAGTGACGGTTTCGTAGGCACTTGTAGGAAGTAACTATTATTTGACTTGAAATGTGCTGTCCTTGGAAGATGTACATTTGAATCACTTCTTTCGCCACATCTATTGATAAATTGCAATTATTTTATGTATTTGACTGGTTACTTGCTTTTGTGCATCTCCTCATTGCCCTCCTCACCCCACTTGCACTATATATACCCTTGGCTGTAAGCTTCACAGAGATAGGTACTGTGATCTGTCTTGTCTGCCACTGCAGCCTCAGAACGTGAAACAGTTCTGGTACATGATAAGTGCTCATTATATAATGTAAATAAATGATGGAAATGATCCCCCCAAAATTTTTTAAAACATTTTATGGGGCACCTGGGAGGTTCAGTTGATTAATTGTCCAACTCTTGATTTTGGCTCAGGTCATGATCTCAGGGCAGTGGGACTGACTCCACACCAGGCTCTATGCTCAGCAGGGAGTCAGTTTGTCCCTCTCCTTCTGCTCCTTCTCCCTGCCCCCCATCTCTAAAATAAATACATAAGATCTTTAAAAATTATCTAATCCTGTATATTTTTTTAAAAAATAAAATAAAAATCTTTTATCTTTAAGCAAAACACTGACTAATGTTCAGTATGAACCAAGAGAAGTCACAGAAGGCCCACTGAGATTTAACCTTTTTGAGTACCTATGCTGAAATCAAATGGGTTCTGCTAAAATTGAAGAACAGTATTTTACAGATGAGTTTTATTTTTTTTATTTATAAATTAATTTTTATTGGTGTTCAATTTACCAACATACAAAAAACACCCAGTGCTCATCCCGTCAAGTGTCTGCCTCAGTGCCCGTCACCCATTCCCCCCCACCCCCCGCCCTCCTCCCCTTCCACCACCCCTAGTTCATTTCCCAGAGTTAGGAGTCTTTATGTTCTGTGTCCCTTAAATCTCAGCTTCCATTTTCTATTAGCGGTAGCCATCTTACAGAAGGTTCAAAAGTTTAGGCAGGACATTGGGGAAAAACACTGAGATGGGCAGAAGAAATTCAAAGAGGGGTCTGTAAGAGAGAAAAGGAAACAACAAAACCTCTTGGCAACATGCTAGAAGATAAGGGGATAGAAACTTATCATTCTACAGTGTGATGGTGATATAAACTGGAGACTCTGACACCCACAAGTGGGGCCCTGGCTTTTTGAGAGCATATCTAAGGGTCAGTTTTCTTCAGAGTGCCTTAGCCCTAGAATATGGGGCACTGCTGAAATTCTCCCAGCCAGTTTCACCAGATCACCTTTCCAGCCACCTCCATGTGAGCGGGGAAGGTGGAGAACAAAGGTGATGGCTTAGTAATAATGGCTACAAACAACAACAGAGTAACAGCACATGAGCACATACACCCACACACCAAACTCTCCTTGAACACCCACTAAGGTAGGAGAGGATTGAGAGGCAGTTACTTAGTTAATTAGTATTATGGTGGTTAAACTCATCAGCCAACTCATTCAATTATGCATGCATTCATTCACTCCAGCTATATACTGAACACTGAAGACGCTGAGATAGATTAAATCCATGTATTAACTCTCTCTATAGATGGGGAGTGGGAAAACCTTTAGGAAAAAATAAAGTAATATGATATGATTGAGATTTTTAGAAAGTTGGGAGAAAAAGTTCTAAAAATGGAGAGAACAATTATTTATACAGAGAAGGTAATAATTGATCAAGACCTTGAAAGATGAACAGGAGGTAAACAGGAAGGGAGTAAAGGACAATGTAATCACAGGCACTAGTATGAGCAAAGACATAGAAGGATGAAAATAACTAGGGATGGGGCATCTGGGTGACTCAGTGGTTGAAAGTCTGACTTGGGCTCAGGTTGTGATCCTGGGGTCCTGGGATTGAGTCCCACATCGGGCTCCCCGCAGGGAGCCTGCTTCTCCCTCTGCCTATGTCTCTCTCTCTCTCTCTCTCTCTCTCTCTCTCTCTCTCTGCATCTCTTGTGAATAAATAAATAAATAAAATCTTTTAAAAAATATCTTAAAAAAAGAAAATAACTAGACACAATGTCATTCAGGGAAGGGAGTAGCCAGCATGATCAAAACATGTTGTTTGTAGGGGAGAGTCACGGGAGGAAACTAGAATAGTGATGGGAGTAAGACTAGAACATTTGGGTAGGAGAGATCAAATTAGGAAGAACTTTGAATAGAGGGTAAAAATTTTGAAATTTGTTCTGGAGGAAAATGGAGGAGCCATCAAAGCTTTAAGGTATTCATATTCTAAGAATACCCTGGTATTATGAAATTGGTGATGGTTGGTGGGTAGTCAATATGCAGAAGAGCATGGGGATGGAAGACCAGTGAGGAGCACTACAGCAATACAAGAGAGAGGTAACGAAGCTGGGACAAAGTGCTAGGGAGGACAGAGAGAAGACGCAAGTCCAGGCCATCTTTAGAAGGTAGCACTGGAAGCATTTGGTAAAAGGTTAGATGTAGAGAGTGAGAGAAAGTTGGACTTAAGGTTCTGGTTTGGCAGGTTAGATACTGTCTAATTCTGTTTGGATTTCAAATACCCAGTTCAGTGCCAAGCACTGTGTAGGTCCTTACTAAATATTTGTTTAATGGGTGAATGAGTTAACACATAATGGTGAACTTTGCTACAACAATTCAAGAGTGGAAGAGACGAAAGTCAGATTGCATGAATGAAGAGATGAGGGGGAGCTGAAGAGGTGAAACTCATTCCTGCTGCCTCTGTATTGCTCTGTGGTTTCTTTTCTTTTTTAAGATTGTTTTTATTTATTTATTTATTTGTTTGTTTATTTATTTATTTATTGGAGAGAGAGAGAGAGAGATTGCGTGCACAAGTGGTGGGGGAGGGAGAGGCAGGCTCTCCACTGAGCAGGGACCCCAAAGCAGAGCTCAATCCCGGGACTCTGAGCTGAAAGCAAACATTTAACTGCGTTACCCAGGCGCCCCTGCGCTGTGGTTTCTATAAGAAACCTTACATAGGACTGATTCTTTTACATTTGCATATAGGCAGATTTGCAGGTCAACTTTGCTTCCTCCTCTTCTCTAAAATATGCTTGGTCCTCTTGTCCACTTCAGCTGCTGACACACTCACACATTTCTGAAGTTCAGTATTTGAGATCATTTCCCCCAGTAGCCTGATTCTTCTGTCTTTTACATTTTTAAAATTGAGATAAAATTGACATACAGCACTATACTCATTTCGAATGTACAACCAAACCACTTGATATTATATATATTAGAATATGATCACCATAAGTCTAGTTAACATCTATCACCTTGCATAGGTACAAACATTTTTTTCTCGTGATGAGACCTTTTAAGATCTACTTTTTTTTTTAGCAGCTTTCAAATATGCATCATAGTTTTATTAACTATAGCCACCATGCTATATGTTACATTACTTGGACTTATTTGTGTTTTTTTAAAAGAATTATCTATTTATTTTAGACACAGAGAAAGTGAGAGTGCAAGTGGGAAGTGGGAGAGAGAGAATCCCAAGCAGACTCCCCACAGGGTGCAAGAGCCTAATGCAGAGCTCTATCCCACAACCCTGAGATCATGACCTGAGTCCAAATCAAGAGTCTGATGCTTAACTGACTGAACCATTCAGGCACTCCAGGCCCATTTGTTTTACAACTGGAAGTTTGTACTTTCTGACCAACTTCACCCATTTCACCCACTGCCACCACCACCACCACCCTGCCCTGGAACCACCAGTCTTTTATCATTTTAATTCTCTTTAATAAGCTCTTTCTTTTCACTGAGGACTTACACCCTTTCTATTGCATAAACTTCATCCACTGGCTCCAAAGCCTCTGAGAGCCTCTGTATCAAGTATCTTTCTGGTGATCCTCTTTTGGAGGAAGTCTTGCTTCTTTTGTTGGACAAATTCAAATTATTACCCAGTAATTGGATCTGCAAGAGATTTCACAGAGTATTTCTGCTTTGTACTGGTGCTAATTCCATGGAACTACTTTCAGGTTCATTAATTGCCAACTCCCTTTTTTTTACCTCAATTCTCTTTCCCATCTCATTGTATGATCCTTCATGATTTTCCATTTCTTTTTTTTTTTAAGTTTGTATTTATTTATCCATGAGATACAGAGAGAGAGAGAGAGAGAGAGAGAGAGAGACAGAGACAGAGACAGAGACAAAGACACAAGCAGAGAGAGAAGCAGGCTCCATGCAGGGACTCGATTCCAGGTCTCCAGGATCACGCCCTGGACTGAAGGCGGCGCTAAACCGCTGAGTCACCAGGGCTGCCCTGATTTTCTAGTTCTATATCCTCATTCTTCCTCTCCAGTCTGTCAAGTTCCCCACCACATCTTTACTGAGTGTTGATGTCAGTCCTTGACTGGATGAGCTCTTCTCAGCCATAGAATTGAGACTTTCATTCTTAAAGTCTGACCTTATTCAGTCCCTGAACCATAGAGCCAAGCCTGGTAACAGGGATAGGAGCTTTAACCATCTACCCACCCTACCCTCCACAGCAAGTGGAATCTGGGACTAGTCTTATTGACCTGTTCACTTGGTCCCTAGGCCACCCATCTACCTGGGTAAAAAACTTCATTTACTCTCACCAACACAACTACTGTTTCAGGTCCTGCTTCCACAGTAAAAATCAGCATCTCACACAACAGTGGCCCTACATCATCACTTTTACCTACCTTTTTAAATAGTCCCTTTAGAGTGTTCAAAATCACGGGCAGCCAGGGTGGCTCAGTGGGTTGGTGCCGCCTTCAGCCCAGGGCGTGATCCTGGAGACCTGAAATCGAGTCCCACATCAGGCTCCCTGCATGGAGCCTGCTTCTCCCTCTGCCTGTGTCTCTGCCTTTCTCTCTTTCTCTCTGTCTCTCTGGGTCTCTCATAAATAAATAAAATCTTTAAAAAAAAGAAACAAAAGAAAATCACAAGCCAGGGAAGATTATGCTCACAAGTATGTGAAAGTCATGAAATATACAAAACAAATCAACTCTTCCTCTAAGTCTGGATTTTATCTTTTTAAATGATATGAAAAAAATAGAACAATTTTCCTAATGAGGTCATTTTTGATACTTAATCAACCTTCATGAAGAATGATAAAATGATAAAATGTTAAATCTTATTTCACTATACCCATTTGCTTAATCAAATTCACCTAGACTGGCCTGTGAATCTTCAGGGCCACAGTTTGCCATAACCATCATTCCCAAGTTCCCAGAAAATGTCCACATTTGACAGGAGACTGATATTGCCCAGGATTTGGTGTGGGTGTGAGTATTTGAGCCGCACTGATTGAACTCCTGCCAGAGTTTGTATGTATATATATTCCCAGAAAAGGCTATTCCAGACCCAGGGCTGGTTTCGATCACTAACAGATCTGAGTTTTTCATGGCAAGCAGGGTGTGTATATGTGTGGGTGTGGGTGCAGTGCAGGTGGGGAAGAGGAGGTGCTGGTGGTGGTAGTAGTGATATTTTCTCATTAATTCAACTGATTAATAGCTATAATGTAAGTGAACCTTTGGCTTTCACAATTTTTGTTTGTTTTAAACAGAAACAAAAGTGTACCTTTACTTTACCTTTCTCTTCCACTAAGGTATTGTCACACTTTTAGCATCTAGATGTAAATAAGTGATATAAGGTTCCAAAAGAAAAAGATAGAGAATTAGACTTGGATTGGGAGTTGGAAGGCTTAAGTTGTCATTTCACTGAGACCTTGGGAAAGTCACTTCACCTCTGTATACCTCAGTTTCCATGTGTATAAAATTAGGGTGTCAGACTAAATGATCCTTAAGAGCTCTTCCAGATAATAAGATATATATATATATACATATATATAGATATGTATATATATGTATATACATATATGTATATATGTATATATATACATATAGATATATATACATATATACATGTATATATATACATATATGTATATATACATATAGATATATATACATATATACATATAGATATATACATATCTATACATATATATACATATATACATGTATATATACATATATGTATATATATGTATATATATACATATCTATACATATATATATATATATATATGAGTGAGTGGAATATACAACCTAGCTTCTTTTTCAAAGATGGTATTGTTTACATATGGGATAATCCACTTTTGAGAACAGGTGCAATAATAAAATCTATAAATCCAAGATGTCTCCAGAAACATTGTGTTGATGAAAGTTGAATCTCTTGGAAAGAGAGAGGGGGAGAGAGAGAGAGAGAGAGAGAGAGAGAGAGAGAGAGAGAGAGGAAGAAGAAGAAGAAGAAAGAAGAAGAAAGAAAGAAAGAAAGAAAGAAAGAAAGAAAGAAAGAAAGAAAAAAGAAAGAATTTCTGTGTCTGTGAGCTGAACTGAGGACCTCAGTGTTCAATTTTATTCCATTCTCCCCTTTATTTTCATTGCCCCTGGAGTTATCTAAGAAAATGAGATCCAGAGCTACCACCTTCCAAAGAGTACTCATTGACTAGGTGCATTCTCCCCCTAATTCATCTGGGCTTTTCATCATCGCTATATGCCCTGCTCTCCACCATAGCAGTCATGAGAAGGTGCATGGTAATGGATACATTGTTTTGTAAAGTGCACACCAGAGGGGCACCTAGATGGCTCAGTGGTTGGGCATCTGCCTTTGGCTCAGGTCATGGTCCTAGGGTCCTGGGGTCCTGGGATGGAGTCTCGAGTCGGGCTCCCCATGGGGAGCCTGCTTCTCCCTCTGCCTGTGTCTCTGCCTCTGTGTGTGTGTGTGTGTCTCTCATAAATAAATACAATTTTTTTTAATCTTTAAAAAAAATAAAGTGCACACCACAGAAAGGTACTTTGCTCAGCTCAGTCTACATGGAAAATCTTATAACAACAGAATAGAGCCAGGGATTTGAATTCATAGGATTTGCAGAACTGGTCAAGCCATTCTATCCTACTACCTCAGACTCCATTTAATTTGAAAAATAGGGATGATAATATGTATCTCAGAGGTATTATTTCATAGGGGGAGATAATATGTGTAAAAACACTGTATAATCTCTACAAACCAACAGAGAAATATTGATTATCCTCAGAACTTTATCCCTGAGAATGACATTTCAGATGATCTGCTGGGGCCTCATTTAATAGAGAAGGAAACTGAGGCCCAGAGAGGGCAAGGAACTTGTATAGGATAATCGTCACAAGAAGTGCTTTTGCTTTCTTCCTTCAACACAGATGATGATCATGGAGTGGAGGAAGGACAGTCTGGGGTAAATATGTCTTTGGCCTTGTCTTCCCCAGATGCAGTCTCTGGCAGAGCAGAGGGGTGTAGGCAAATGTTGACAGCTTTGAACATTTAGGTGGAATTATCACTGGAAACTCTCCCCTCACAGGACAGAGAAGGAGAGACAGTCAGAGTTACAGATAAACAAAAGCTTGGCAAAGAGCTCTATTGCATAAATAAAAATACTGAAGGGACACTAGAGTACCAAGAGTATCCCTTCCTCTTCATAGCTGAGGTTATCCTATGATATATTATACCTTCAAATCCAGAGGACAAATCTAGCATTCCAAAAGTCTGCCTCATTCATTCAGCATTCAACAAATGCTTGCTGCATGCTCACTGTGTTGGGTACTGTGCCAGGTGCTAGGGAGGGGACGGAGGTAAAAATAAATATTTGGAGTGCAAGTGGGCAAGCAGCTAAAACTATATATGAACAAAAGTGCCTATGGGAGTACAAAGGAGAGAGGGACCAGACTACAGCACTATTAGCCAAGAAAAGCTCCATAGAGGAGGTGCTATTTGACCTGGGCTTTAGATTGGGACTCCTTCAGTAGAGAAGGCAGGGACTGATAATAAGTGGTCATGGATCCTACCTCATTTATTCCTACACATTAGGCATCTTTGTTACCTCCAGATAAGAGATGAGGGAAGGGGAATTCATAGAGATTAGGTAACTTGACTCAACTACTTCAAGTAGAAGGCAGAGCCAGGATTTGAACCTAGATATATTTGATTCCAATGCCTGTTATCATAACTACTACTAGCCCATATTGGGAATTTGGTCATAAGGTCCAAAAGCACAGAGGTCTGAAAGAACCAGGATGATTTGTTCCAGAAATAAGAAGTCTCCCACTGGTGGTGGGTGAGGGGACAAGGCTGGACTTAATTCTATAATTAGTGGAGAAGCAATGCATGTTTATATAGAAGAGGTTATATGATCAGATTGTGTTTGTTTTGTTATTTGTTTAGCAACACCACTCTGGATGCTACATGCAGAATAGATTGTAAGGGGTTGAGAGGAAAGTGGAAGTACAGGCAGGATAGGGTGCTTTGGACTAAAGGTAGTAACAGTAGAGAAATAGAGAAATTAATAGAGAGGGCACTCAGAAGATAGAATCAATAAGAGTTGATAATACATTATATGTGGGTGTTGGAAAAAGAGGCATCTAGGATGACTTCCAGGTTTCTGGTTTGGGTGATTAGCAGAAGATGTAATTATTTAGGACCAGAAATACAAAAGAGGATTTAGGGAAAAGACATGCTGAGTTTGGAGAACATTTGGATAAAGATTACCAGGTGGCAGTTGGGGTTATAAGGTCATACATGCAGTTAGTAACTGAAGCCACAGAAATGATTGAGCTTGCCTTGTAGAATCTAGTCTGGATAAAGAAGAGAGTTCAGGGCAGAAGAACCCTGCGAAACATTGGTATTTAAGAGTTGAGCAGAGGAAAAGAAGCCTGCAAAGCAGGCACTTTCCATGAGAATTCATCCATCACTACCTCCATACCCTATGGCAGGAGCATGGCATACATCCTGAGATCAACAGTAGAGAACCACTGAGTGTTACAGTAAACCACAGATGAGTATATAAAGGAACTATAGGGCCAGTAAAGTCCCCCCATCCCACATACCTATCCCCAGATATACTGCAAATGATGTAGATATTGTTACCAAAATATATTTTATGTTCATCCAATAGTGTTTACATTGGTGACCCACCAGGAAAAGTTTGATTAAAACTTTTTATTAAACATCTGATTTAAAAGTTTAATTCCTTCTGTTGACTCAGATGGTCTTTTGGCTCTCCCCAGTATTGTCTCCATAAAATTCCAAGAGTCTATCTTAGCAAACTGGAAAATAAAAAGTGATTTCATGTAATGTATCGGAGAAGCCATTTGCCTTCATCAATTTTCTACATTTTGGAAGTCAGTATAAATTAATCTTTTAAAAATTACCAGTTAAATTTGGAAGCACATTGACTATTCACTATGTAACACTCTCCCCCATTCTAACAAAAATCTTCTTTTCAGGAAAAAAAATGAATTCAATGTAGAAGGTAAGCAAGCCAAAAGAATCAATGTTGGAGTTGCACTCACATATTGCCGAAGGGGGTGGATTTGGGGTTTGTCATTCTTTCAGACAACTAGCTCTGTTGCAGGACAAATCAATGTTGAGCCACTCTTAGTCATCATTGATCAATTGTTCCATGATCAATTTAGATTTGTTCTCCTGAGAGTTTCTAAATAAATTTAGCTAAAAGGGAACTTGCTGCCTGTCTGTATTAGCTTTTGCAGAACAATCTTTGTCCCTCTCTCTGTGACATGGTGTTGATATATGACAATAACCAGAGACTTGCTTATTTTGAAATCAGAAACTCTAGAGACTAGCTTTTAATTTCAGCACCTTTGTTATGATAAACTCATTTCAACAGAAACTTTCTTGGCCATGTCAAACTTTTCATCACCTCCAGGAGAAGACTTTTTTTCCTTTTAGCCCATTGAGGGGAGGGAGTCAGGGCAACACATAACAGACCTGGGGCTATGTGCTCATCATCAATTCCACTTTTCCAGATCTTGACTGATGTTGAGTCAACTACTGAGCCTATAAGCCTATGTTGGGTCAGTGAGGTCAAGGTTCAGGCATGGTTCTTGCCTCCATGGGGGCTCTCTGTATGTGAACTGCAGACTGTCTCCCTCCCTCAGTCTTGTGTGTATGTGTGTGTGTGTTTGTGTGTGTAGGTATGTATGTATGTTGCAAAAGAAAATGAGAAAAGATGAGGATATGACAGATGAATCAGCCAAATCCAGTCCTTGACTTTTAAATTGTCGTCTCAAGGACTTTCTACTCCGGCTTTGCCCCTATGCACTAGTTGGATTTCCATTCAGCTGTGGTGGAAGTGACTTGATGCTCTCTCAGAGCATGTAGGTTTGGCAGGACAGCAAAGTAAGAGGAGCACCCAGGAAGTGGATGGAAGGCTGAGTTGAGCTACCTACTTGTTAGTTCCACTTTCAAGGTGAGAGTAAGGGTCTCCTTTTCATTCTACTCTCTGAGAGGAACCTCCTACTTGCATTCTATAACTTCCAGTGGTGCCCTGATGTGTGAATATTTGCCCTATTGTGGTTTACATAGTTTTTGACTAGTCCACCAATAACTTAATATAGTATCTCCATGGACAAATGTCTTCAGAGTTCTAAATATGGGATGTACAAATAAGCTTTCAGTGCACAGCCTATTTATTAGTAATTTGGTAATGACTGAATGTTACTCAGATACTTTTAATTAGGAAAAAATGCTCTTTTTTGGTCTACCTCTTGAAGCTGTGAGCAATTAAAAAGCAGGGCATTTATTACCTCAGAACGTGGTAAGAGAGAAAAGTATATATAGATGAGCTTTGACTACTGTATGTATGACATAAAAACAATGCCAAACACATAAAGAGTGCATCTTGAGTCTCAGGCTCTGTTGTGGATGCTTTACATGTATTAACTTATTTAGTCTTTGTAAAAAACCTTGTAAGAAAGATACTATTATTATCCTAATTTTAGAGATGAATAAATGTAACACATAGTGGCTAAGCAACTTGCTTAAAATTATAGCTACTAGGTGGCCAAGCTGGGATTCAAATCCAGCATGCCTGGTTCCAACTTGGCATTACTACACCTCAGTTTTCTGCCTCGAAATCTTTGCTCATACTGCTCCTTATTCCTTTAATGCTTTCCCCCCATTTGTCAGAATTTCTCCCATCCCTTAAAGTCAAGGGATGCTACCTCTTTCATGTGACTTTCCAGATCCTCCTCATTGGCATCAGCCTCCTTTTCTGCCCTCCTAGGGTTTTTCAAGCTTCTCTCATGGCACTTTTCATAGTTTACCTTTGATTCATGCTATTTACAAACTTTTTATCAAGTGTGCTAACCACCTTCTCTCATAAGCCATAGTGACTTTCAGAAGAAGGCTGGGCTTTTCTCACCTTTATATATCCTCTATAAGTGCCCAGTAGAGTGTCTTGCACAAAGTAGGTGAATAAGACATGGTCCCTCCCTTCAAACAATTTACAATCGCCAACTTAAACACATCGTTCCTGTTCAAGAAAAACTGAGACCCAATGTACACAGTGCATAATAACATTGGCCATTTGAGGGACCAGTTATATATCTTGGAACCCTTATGATGGTCTTTTCCTGGGTAGTCCCTGGGATAGAGGATAAACTGGTGTGACTTAGTAATCATAGCAACCGTAGAATACTTAATGAAAGTCTTTCTGGATTTGAGCTAGAATCTGCCTTTCTCTCACCTCTGGGACCTTATTCCTCATTCCTCCTTCTGCTCCTTAAAATCAAACCACAACAAATATGTCTTTTTCAGTCAATTATTTGTCAGAGTGATCCTGATAAACTCTTCAGTGCATGACGCAAATGACTCAGACAACTGTACTTCGTCATCACACTTACCACATTGGATTACACTTTTAGCTATTTGATGGATTACCTAGCAAATGGCCTCAAGGAGCTAGAAATAATTCATTCTTACTTTTATGTAGAGATATTGTCAAAGGGAGAGCACTGGCTTGTTAAATGCCTAAATGGTAAGATAACATCTGTCTACTCATAGTGCAGAACTGTAGCCACCAACTTCTTAGACTCCATGGATCTTTGTGTGAGCACTGTCTTCTTCTTTTCATACTACACAGTGTCCTGGTAGCACATGCTTCTTGCCCATCTTCCTTTGGAGTTTCCCATGATGGGCCAGCCCATACTTCAGGGATATGGGGCAGTTGGTGGCCTTGAGGCTCTGGGCAGGCTCAGTTTGCTACCAAGAAAGCTGTCCTGCTTCCCTGGAACCTCTAGACCTCATACACCTATATCTTCCAACTCTGCCCCCATGAAACACAGAGGGACTTATGCAGGTCTGGCCTGCTGACCAGCCCTGGGATTCCAGAGCTCCCTAAGGCACAGCCAGCTCCCAGTGTGCCCCAAGATTATAAATGGATCAATTGATTTACAGATCTTTGGTAATTTTTCTGAATATTGATGAAGTCTTAAGTGTTAGAATAATGACTCCACCTCTAAGATTAAGGCCTACGAAGGAAATGTCCAACTTTAAACTTTGAATAAAAAGTTTTAAAAGCTGTTCATCTGTACATTTTATGTACTCAATGTAAGAGTTATCTTAACAGATGTCCTAAATTCCACTGATTCCTTTTTATTTGCAGCTCTAATTTGTGTCTGAGGCAAAAGATGAAGATTGAATCAGGAAAGTGGGTCTATTGAATGAGGTATTATCAAAGAGAGATTTGAATCCAGTTTCAAATGTGACTTTCACTCTTGACTGTTTAGTCTTGGGCAAGTCACTTAACCTCTCTGAGCCTCAGTTATATCATGTGAAAAATCAGGACAATAATCTCTGCTTGTCTACATCAGGGCTGGACTGAGGATGCTGTGAAACAAAATATGTGAGGATTCTGACTTGTTTCCCTTGAGAAATATCTGGAATAACACAGGGGCTGCTTTCTGGGGCTGCCAGTGAGTTATGGCTGAGCAGTAGAATGATGTCTGGGTCCCAATTCCCCCAACCCACTCCTGAAGAGAATAGTTGCTATGAGGTGGAGGGAAAAAGGGCCTTGGCATCTTCAGACCCTCTTTCTTCATGGTCATTTAAACAGAAAGTGTGTGTTTGTGTCTGTCTTCCTGAGTGGTACCTTTATCCTTAAAACTAGGCTTGCCTGAATGGCATGTGGCAGGAGTCACTAACTTATCATCCAGCCATCTGTAATTCCTAATGTCCATCCTAAGGGGTTGGGGCAGGTAGGAGAAGGTGGCAGACAAGCATATATTTCTATGGGGTTTTACTTGTGTGAGGAAACAGCAATCTGTTTGATAGTTTCTGTTCTGTTTGAACTGTTTTGTTGGAATTCACTAGTCTTCCAGTCACATCTTCTCATATTCTTTCATTCTCTGCCTTCAATCATTTCCTCTCTATCTTGTGGTGGATTGATTAGCCCATTAGCAGTCTCAGACTCTGTTCTGTCCCTGCCTCTCAAGAGTCCCCTTCAGTTTTCTACCATTCGAAGCACATTACATATGGCAATTGGCAACACTCTCTAAATTTAATGAGGTTTCTGGACAATTCCAGAACATCTCCCCTCTTCAAAGTATGTGCTGCCCAATAACAACTCAAGTATAAATTCTAATGCGTTGATTTTCATGCTTCTCCTGAAATAATATCACTAATTACTTTTTGTGACTGTTGGAGACCTTCAACTAGAGGTCGAATTAAAACACTGGTAACAAATATCCATGAGTCATGTAAAAAAGTCCAAAATTAAGTGTTCATTTTGCATACAAAAACAATTTTATTAACATTTCTTTGATCAATACATCTGATATTGTCAAAAGAGTTGTGTTAAGGGAAAATTGTTTATAGAATTATATCATATTATATTTCATTTATATTATATCCCATTGTCTAACACTACAAAAAAATAAGTGTTCCTGATGGGAAAGAAACAATTTATTCTCAAGAGTACATTTTAGAATATAACAAGATTTTTTAAAGATTATGTATTAAATAGATTTACTAACTTTATTAGCAATAAGTTCTATAATAACACTGGGGGAAATGTGCTAAATATTATGACCTCATTCTGTGAATCACTGATGGGTATTTGAGATGGATTTTTCCTCCCTCAAACAGGCCCCTAAGTGAGCTATTCAGAATGTTTTCTGGTTCATCTGGGAAATCTCCTAGGGCTTCTGGAGTGTTAAACAAGATGCTTTTAACAAGGATTTAGAAACCAAACTTGAACCAGAATGTGTTTTTAGAATGGATGTAATTTGGATGCCAAAATGATCCCTTAAATTAGAACATTCACTCGCTTATAATATTAAATGAATGATTAAATACACTTTAAAACAAGAGCACCTCCATCGGGCAAGGAGGATAGAAAGTAGGACAGGTTTGAGGCAACAAAAGTAATTATCAACAGACTCACGGTCTTACAGTCCTATTACTTTATGACAAAAATAGATAAAGAGTCCCCAAGGGATGGATCAGTGATCCTGAGAGAGTCATTAATTACTTCTGAGTCCTCCTCTTGGTGAAAAGTGGCTTTCTTAACTTATTGTCACAGGGGACATCTTTGAATCAATCATCATAGAATGTTGGCATTGGAAGGGCCTTCAAAGCCAGACAACATATCATGAGCATCAATGTGCCAAGACTTGCGCTAAATGCTGGAAAAGTAAAAGCTCAATGAAGCATAGGCCTATCCTCAAGAACCTCTCTATCTAGTTTGACTTCCTAGTTCTGAACATGGAAAACTGATCCACAGAGTAGAAGAGGTTTATCCAAGGTTATCCACTACTTAGAAGCAAGAGTTTCCATTGAACTAGGGTTCAGATGGTCTATTTCCCTCATCATGTTGTTGCCTTACAGCACTGTCTTATGAGATGTTACCTTTATTCTGGGATTTGTCTTTGTGGAAGGATCAAAATAGCTTGAAAACACCAGAAAAAGTTTTGAACCACTCTTTGTCCTTAACCGCATATTGGGCTGCAACATCAGTGAGGAAAAGGAAGACCTTCTGTCTACATCACCCGTCACCCTTTTGGAAGCTGTGGGTTCAAGAAACTCTGAGAGGGAGAGCCGTCCAAAAGCAACAGAAGACAGGGGAGGGCATGTGTCTCTTTTCACGGTCCCATGTCATTTTCTGTAGTTATTTCTGGCTAACCCTTGGAGATGGAAATAAGGAATTTGAGAAGTTCAAGAATTTTTCTTGAGAGAGCATTAAATGTGCCCAAATAGGGATGCCAGGGTGGCTCAGCGGTTGAGTGTTTGCCTTCAGCTCAGGGCATGATTCCAGTCCAGGGATCGAGTCCCACGTCAGGGTCCCTGTGAAGAACCTTCTTCTTTCTCTGCCTGTATCTCTGCCTCTCTCTGTGTGTCTCTCATGAATAAATAAATAAAATATATTTTTTAAATGTGCCCGAATAAGTTCACTGGTAGGATCTCTGAAGAGCAGAGAGGGAGTCCTCCCATACAGCCTCCTCCTCAGAGAGACCCAAAATGGTGAGAGGCATGGAGGAAGGCACAAGAAGCTGTTGGGGAGATGCCAGATAGAACCAACACTGGGGAGGAGATAAACCCAAAATATCAATAGAATCATCACCATATAGTAACATACAGGAAAAGAGTGGGAAAGAGGTGAAGGAATTGTTTTCCATAAGGCAAAAAGAATAACAGATTTCAAGCTTTGCCACCCCAAAACATGGGTTAATGATTAGGATGAGATGTTTTTAGGAGGAGTTAGAAAAATTAGACCTGTTTGACGATCCAAGAGCTACATTTTGCTCTCTCCAGTTGGTTTGTTTGCCTTCTGCTTAGGAAGTCTCTTAACTCTGCAGAGCTAAGAGGGCCAGAAGAGGCTTCATGGATAAAGGCTGCTGGCAGCTGGCCCCTATAGTGGCTAGCATTTATTGAGTGCTTATCATGTGTTTTACATGCATTATCTCTTATCATCCCTACCTTGATCTTTTACAGGAAGGACTTGAACACAGAGAGGTTTTCTTGCCTCCAAAGCCTATCCTTTTGACTACGATGCTCTACCAACCTGGACAAGAGTCCAGGGAGCAAGTAAGGAAGCCCTCAGGTTTTCCTCTTAGTCACTATCTGGTCTGGTTCCCTGGGCTAGGAAAGGAGTTCCAGGAGACAGAACAGGACAGAACCTCTGGGCAGGAAAAAAGAACTGCATTAGGTGGTTCTCCATGGAAAACCCAGAACAGCAAGAAAGGTACAAGAGACATCAGGGCCTTATTACTTTGTTTTATGCAAAGTTAATAGTGGAAGCCAAGTCACTAGATTTAAAAGTGGAACACAACAAAAGTTGGAATGTTTCTTCCTAAGTGGTTGGACAGTAAGTATAGTGCAGCATTAGTGAGCATTGGATATGCCAAATTGAACAAAGATTAAAGATGCTGATTCTGGGGCAGCCCGGGTGGCTCAGTGGTTTAGTACCGCCTTTGGCCCAGGTCGTGATCCTGGAGACCCGGGATCAAGTCCCATGTCGGGGTCCCTGTATGGAGCCTGCTTCTCCTTCTGCCTGTCTCTCTCTCTCTCTCTCTCTCTCTCTCTGTCTCTCAGGAATAAATAAATAAAATATTTTTTTTAAAAAAGATGCTGATTCTGGACATGAGTTGCAGAGCCCTTAAGAAAAATATCAGTGAGGGTGACAAAATATGAGAGACACCTAACTCTGGGAAATGATCAAGGGGTAGTGGAAGGGGAGGTGGAAGGGGGGTTGGGGTGACTGAGTGATGGGCACTGAGGGGGGCACTCGGTGGGATGAGTACTGGGTATTTTGCTAAATGTTGGCAAATTGAACTCCAATAAAAAATTTTTTTAAAAAAGAAAAACTGGGTGAGCAAGTGGCCAGCTAAATCCCCAAAGATTCTATTATTAAAATAAAAATTTAGGTAAAAGAAAAAAAGAAAGAAAAATACCTACTCAAACCAAGATGATGGATTCCTTGTCACAAATGTAGGACCACATTGGACAGAATTTTTTGAAGTAGTACAGTAGAAAAGCACCAAACTTGGAGTCAAGAGACCAGGGTTCTTGTTTCAACTTTACTTCTCAGTTGTTCTGTGACCTTTGGCGAGGCTGTTACCATCTCTGGCTCTTAGTTACCTCCTCTATAAAGTGGTCTATTGGACAGTTTCTGAGGGTCTTTTCTGTTTGAACAGAATCTGGGAGCCAGTGATTCCAAGAGAAATGTCCAGAATCACAGAGAAAGAGATAGTTCTGGCTGAGAAGCTGATGAAGGTGGCTGAGGAAATAGAATAATGCATGGAGGTCTCTTCCTGCCAATCTTGTCCTGGGTATGAGCAATGGTGCCCTTCATGATGAAGACCCTGCACAGATGACAGAGCCCAGGAGCCAGCAGGAAGTATTCTCATTCCAAGAATTGGCTCCTTATGCACAGTCAACAGTACTGGTGTAGGTTTAAGCACTTTCTGAAGCCATCTGTACTTCACATGGAACCCCGTCTGCTGGAAAAGATTTTCAGTCCAAACAGAGCCCTCCTCCTAGCATACAAACTGGAGTTCAAAGTCCTGCTCCAGATGAGAAAGCCCAACTCTGAAGGCAAGGTTGAAATCTTCATCATGGGGAGGCGCAGGTACCGGAAGGGTGCCAAAAGACTTATTTGCACTTTGGCCACAAAGCCCCCAAAGGAAACAGTGTGGAGGCACAATGATGCTCAGCCTGGAAACCATGAAGTCTTTCGAAAGAGAGAAAGTACATTCCAGTGCTTTCTTCTCCACTGCAGTGATAAGCAGCCTGGATGAAGCCATGCAGTCACTGGAAATAGGTCAGGAGACTGTCCAGGAAGCTGTTACCAAAACAGTGTAATTTTTGTAATTAAGACCTCAGTGCAGGGGGGTTGGTCTGTGTCAGGAGCCTTACCCTCAGAGGCCCAATCTGAACTCTGCCTTTGTTCCTGTGGCTAAGGGGAAACCAGTATTTTCAGTGGTCTATCCACCTTTCTCCTGCATAGATAGTTGTTTAAAGATTCAAATGTGAGTTACAATTAAAAAACAACTTTAAAAAACATAGATATGAATATATATTAGTATTGTCAAGAAAGGCAATCTTGCTTTTTGCATGCTCCAAGATGGGAAAAAGCTAAGAATCAACAAATGGTTGGTTCTGCTTTTTCATAGTGTTTTATATTAGGTGGGTATGGCTAGGATCTTTAATGTTCCAGGGAGCTTTTGTAGGTAAGGAAGATCTTTACTACTGTTTATTCTATCATTAATACTTATTTTGAAAAAAAAAGTTTCATTGATATTAAACAAACTTTATAAACTCCCCCAAAAAAGAATAATGGAGGTTGTGACATTGAAGCAAGGTGTCTGGGAGCACATTTGGGGACTGCATTAGTTCAGGTCCTCTGGGAAACAGATATTGAGGTGGAGTTAGGAGTATTGCTCCTGTGAAAGATAGAGGGAGTAAGAGACAATTTGGGCAGAAAGAACTTTCAGAGGGCAATGCAGAGCCCACCTCTAAGAAAGGAACTGAGCAAGGAGAACCACAAACTCTTGGCCAACCCAACACAGTGCTTCAGAGCCAAGACTAACCATTTTTTGTGTGTTTGCTTGTTGAGTATTTTATTTAAATTCAATTTGCCAACATATAGTATAACTCCCAGTGCTCATCTCATCATGTGCCCTCCATAATGCCCGTCACCCAGTTACCCCATCCCCCCACCACCTCCCCTTCTGCAACCCTTTGTTTATCTCCCAGAGTTAAGAGTTTCTTATGATTTTGGCTAAGACTAACCATTAAAGAAGTCCCACATTGGGCAGAAATGGCCAAACCCTACTGACCTTACTGTGTGCAGTCACTGCCTGGCAGCTGCCCAGGAAGAACATGGCCTTGGTAAATCAGCTATAAGCTCCCTGTACGCCTTTCAGCTTAAAGGCACATTCTTCTATGAAGGGAGATCCAGGGGACACAAAGATAGTGGAACTTGCCAAAAGACAGAAAGGACAAGTGAGTGAAGTATCTAGATTTCAGTTACCACTTTCCTATGGAACTTCACTGAACCAAGATATTCTTTTAGATCCAGGTCTTGATTAGTTCTAAACTATTTGAATTATACAGATTCAGTTCAATAGAAATAATATTAGGCATTGGAAGTCCAAATATAACAGGTGGTCTTTGGGGAGCTGGGAAACAAGAAGCAACACCAAATCCTTTCTTTGATACATAGAAATCTTCACTATTGGAATGTGACATGGGTAGGGTATCAACCTCTTCATTAGCAGAGTCTTTTCATCTCATTAATACTCAGGTGACTTTTACCAAATGTCAAGTCTTTCACAAAATAAACACACTGTAACAGTACAACATGGCTACAGGAATGCCTAAAATGATCAAGATAACTGCATCTTTAATATCCTTGAGATATTCGGATGGATTCTGTTTAGCCACAGGCTATATTAAAAACAGCTTAAAGGGATCCCTGGGTGGCGCAGCGGTTGTTTGGCGCCTGCCTTTGGCCCGGGGCGCGATCCTGGAGACCCGGGATCGAATCCCACGTCAGGCTCCCGGTGCATGGAGCCTGCTTCTCCCTCTGCCTGTGTCTCTGCCTCTCTCTCTCTCTCTGTGACTATCATAAATAAATAAAAAAAAATAAAAAATAAAAAAAAATAAAATAAAAACAGCTTAAAAACAGCTTCCTTACATGGGGACCTGTGAAATCATTCAATGAGCATCCAATGATCTGATATTGGAAAGGGTTAGCAGTATTGATTTAGTACTCCCTGAGAAACCAACTTTCAAAATATCAAATGAGACACTTTTTTCTAAAAGATTTTCATCAATTGTAACTTTATGGTTTAGGCATTCCTTTGTCCTTAAAATGAAAGCAAAGGTGGAGCAATAAGATGAAGGGAGAGGCACACACAGCAAAAGCTCATCAAGTGTTAGGTATTGCTGTTGTTGTTATACTTTGAATTGTGGGTGTGTCCACAGTGGCCTTGGAAGACTTCCTCCATGTTTAATACCTGGGCAATGATAATAGTGTCAGTAGTGCTAGCAGTGGTGACAACAACACTAATAATAGTATCAAAATGCTTCCACTTGCATTGTGTTCCACAACTAACACTAAACCTATGAGGTAGCCAGGGCAAGACACTATATCCCTGTTTTATGGATAAGAAAACTGAGGAAACGAACTAGGGGTGGTGGAAGGGGAGGAGGGCGGGGGGTGGAGGTGAAAGGGTGATGGGCACTGAGGGGGGCACTTGACAGGATGAGCACTGGGTGTTATTCTGTACGTTGGTAAATTGAACACCAATAAAAAATAAATTTATTATTAGAAAAACACAGGAGGTATTATGAGTATTAATGAGCACACAGGTTAGTGGAGAAACTTCCCCCTCATGGCTCCATTAACCAATCTGCCTGTTTTCTCCATTTTTTAGTAAGCAGGAAAAAAATTAGTTTGCAGGGATGATTGTCAAGAGAATACAATAAAAGAGCAAATTACTTTCTCTTCTTGTGTGCCAGAAATGAGAAACACCTTGCCCTGGCCTGGGCTCTAGAGGGCCATTATGTGGTCTATTTCTTTTTGTCAACTATCATAATGACAATGTGAGAAGACAGATTATACTGCCTCTCACCTCCTACCCTTGGATTGGCCTAAACCATGGCATCAACCATTTCTTGAATCAAATATTTTATCACTATAGACATGTTCTAAGCCTCAAAATATGTTCTTTGCAAATTGTGTGGACTGAATTACTGTATATAGAGAGACACAGGAAGATTTTCATGTTTTCTTTCAATGTTTCCACCATGGGAAAACCAGTAAAATTTTGTACATCTCACTGTAATTACAAAATACCTCTGTTTAGCTACAAAATGCATTACTTTTCCTATCGATCACTTCAGGATTCCAACTCATTTGCTCAGCCAGCCAGAGAATTCCGTACTTGGAAAAAGTGCACTTCTAAACATCTTTCTTTTTTTTTTATCTTTTGATACTATGAAGCAACTGTCCATATTTCCCTTTTTAGCAATGACCACAAGGAAACTCAAGCTCAAATTGTAGTCTTGATACTGGTAGTAAAATAAATGACCTACGTTCACTAGCAACAGGTAAGATCTGCATTTGAAATCTAATTTTACCCTTGGTGTTGCACGATTTTTAAATCTCGTTTGATTTCATTTTTACTCTTGTTATCATATGTAATTCTATAAGCTTCCACGAATCGTACTAAAATAAAATCCAAACTTTCTTATAGCCAGAAAGAGCAACCTCTCTCTCATTTTGCCCAATTGCTGCTCTAAATACATCTGCCATCACTCTTCTCCCAGTTCACATTGGCCTTCTGCTGTTCCTTGCACTCACCAAGCACTTTCTTTTCTCAGCGCTTTTGCACTTGCTGTTCCCTCTTCCTGCTATGCTCTTCCCCTCCAAGCCTCACCCTTTCTTTTCCCTCTGATCCAGTGTCACCTGTCCAGATGGGTTACTCCTGGCCGGCTACCATGTATAAAGCAGTATCCTCGATTCCCTATGCCTCCTATCTTGCTTTACTTATTTACTTTATTTTAGAACATTTATCATTATAGAACATTATAGAACATTTTATACCAGCAGCCTGTGGGAGAGTGGTTATGAACACAGATTTGGGAACCAGACTGGATTCATATTCCAACTTGACCACTTCCTAGTTATGTGTCCTTGCCTAAATTTTTTCACCTGTCTGTGCTCAGTTTCTATGTCTATAAATGAAGAGCATATAAAATAGTGCAAATAGCAACGGCTAAGTGTTTCATTTGTAGATAAATAAATAATTACTCTTTATCATCTAAAAAAAAAAAAGAAAAAGAAAACTGAGGTAAACAAAGTTGAAGGACTCACCTGAGGCTACAAAGCTGTGCCACGGGCTTTGGATTTTGAATCCAGTGCTCTTTTCAAAATACCTTGTTGTCATCCCAGCGAGAGGGAGAACCTGCATGTGTCTCATCTACAAGACAAATATGCTTTCCTATCAAAGTCCAACTCCTTTGCTCACTAACAGAGTATAATGCTTTTAAAAGCAAGAAATAGCCCCTGTGCTTCCTTAAGGACATCAAATTGGTCGCTGATAGCAACAAAAAATGAATATGATTTACAAATCCCATGTACCTGCAACAGATGCAAATTAAATTTGTAAAAAGATATAATTATATACTAATATCCTTTGCAGCAATAAGAGAGAATACCAGTAACAAATTCTAGAAAGCATATAGGTGAGGAAGGACTTTCTCAGCTGGAAGATATGTAAAACAGCAGGACCCTTCTGGAAAAATATATGGGCAGACATTGTGAAGATCACAGAACCTCAGGGATGCCTGGGTGGCTCAGTGGTTGAGCGTCTGCCTTTGGCTTAGGGCATGATCCTGGAGTCCTGGGATTGAGTCCCGCGTTGGGCCCCCTGCAAGAAGCCTGTTTCGCCCTCTGCCTGTGTCTCTGCCTCTCTCTCTGTGTGTGTCTCTCATGAATAAATAAATAAGATCTTAAAAAAAAATCACAGAACCCCATTGCCATTTTCCTCTAGAAAAATAAAGCAAATAATATTAAGAATTAAATTGACTTCAGCAGCTAAAAATTTTATTGAAGCAACTTTAAAAGTAATGAGGGGACATCCTTTTTTGTATGGCTTAATAAAGTCTTTTTTTTTTTTTTAAAGAGAGGGGGAGAGGCAGAAGGGGCAGAGAGAGAAAGAGAGAGAGAGTCTTAAGCAGTTTCCACACCCAGCATAGAGCACAACACAGGGCTTGATCTCACGACTCTGAGAACATGACTTGAGCCAAAATTTAGAGTCAGATGCTCAACTGACTGAGCCACTCAAGTGCCCCTGTTTTTTTTTTTTAACTTTTTAAAACTTTTTTAAAATAAATTTATTTTTTATTGGTGTTCAATTTGCCAACATATAGAATAACACCCAGTGCTCATCCCGTCAAGTGCCCTCCTCAGTGCCCGTCACCCAGTCTCCCCCACCCCCCGCCCACCTCCCCTTCCACTACCCCTAGTTCGTTTCCCAGAGTTAGGAGTCTCTCATGTTCTGTCTCCCTATCTGATATTTCCCACTTATTTTTCTCCTTTCCCCTTTATTCCCTTTCACTATTTTTTATATTCCCCAAATGAATGAGAAGATATAATGTTTGTCCTTCTCCGATTGACTTATTTCCCTCAGCATAATACCCTCCAGTTCCATTCACGTCGAAGCAAATGTTGGGTATTTGTCATTTCTAATGGCTGAGGAATATTCCATCGTATACACAGACCACAGCTTCTTTATCCATTCATCTTTCGGTGGACACTTTTTAAAACTTTTTTGAAAAGATATATTTATTTATTCATAGGAGACACAGAGACATAGGCAGAGGGAGAAGCAGGCTCCCTGTGGGGAACCCAATGCGGAACTCAGTCCCAGGACCCCTGGGATCACGATCAGAGCCAAAGGCAGATGCTCAACCACTGAGCCAATCAGGCGTCCTGCCCCTGTTTTTAATAACCATGGAAAAATGTACTTCAAAGTTCAAATATATGAAACTGCACCAATTTGCAGACTCTCGCATACAATGGGAAGGAAGATGAGTGCTCAGAGAAACAAGAGGTTCACAATTTACCTCTCAAAGGCATAAGACGTAAAATAAATAAAAAGTTATAAAATAAAACTTTTATTTCTCAAGATGTAAAAAAATAAATCAGAAAAACTTTTGATAGCAAAATGAGAAAATAGGGTGATCAAGTACTTTAGAATCAGAATGAAAGAGAAAGGCTAAGACGAAAATGGTAGAATAGTGCTAAAATAATGCTGAGGGAGTGAGAAATAATTACACTGTGGGCCTCAGTTGACAAGGCCATCCTCAGTTAAGAAGTGTGTATGGTCTAGAAGTTTTAATAAAGAATAAAAGATTAACAATGGGCTTTGGCAGAACCTGAAGGGAACCCATAGCAATCACTCATAACAGTAGCTACAGCCATCTTCTGACACTCTGTTCCTCAATCTCTCAGTCACTAATACTTTATTTCCTCCAGTCAAGCACTGGAAGATATATAGATATATATAGAAGACATTGAGATATATAAGTATATATAGGTGCATAAGTATTAAGAGGTACATAGTTATATAAAGATATAGAAGTATATATTAAGGATATAGATATGCTCTTCAACTACCGTAATCACACTTGCAAACAAGAATGGAAATGACAGGGACAGCCAAGCTGGGCTAAAGGCCCTTAATAATAATCCCAGATCTCCCTTACTCAAGCAGACTATGTATGCTGGGCTTCAGCTGGGTCTTTTACATTCACCTTCTCATTTAATTCTCACTGAGGTCTTATAAGGTGAGCATATCTTCACTCTTGTCTTTCAAATAAACTGAGATTCAAAGTGATTAAGTACCCTGCCCTAGGTTCTATAGCTTGCAAATGGAAGAGTGGGATTTGAACCTAGTGCTCTCTGATTTCTGAGTCAGTGCTCAAAAGCAGAGCATAGTGCTATTCCAGCCCCAATCTCCCCAACAGATGTAGAAAAGTAGCCACCGCCACTACTCTTTCTTCTCCTTAGACCAACCTAAGTGTGGAAAACCCTACTTTTCTTAGCTTAATTAGAGCAAGGTAGATATTCTTAGAGAGAAATTTTTACTAGGAGACTCAGAGGAAAAAATAAATTCAAAAGAATAGATATGAAGGCATTCATGGCTATTCAATAGCTAGAGTGCAATAAAAAGAAACGTGATGTGATAAGCACTGGGTGTTACACGCAACTGATGAGGTATTGAACTCAACATCTGAAATTGATGATATACTATATGTTGGCTAATTGAATTTAAATAATAAAAAAGAAACAAATTGGGTCCTTACCCCACCCTATACAGAATAAAAAATAGCTCCAGATGGATTTAATACTCTGATGTCCAAAAGAAAACTACGGATTTTAGATGAAAATAAAGGGAAATGCTGTTGTGACCTCAGTATAAAGGAAAAGTTTCTTTTTTTAAAAATTTTAAAAATTATTTATGATAGTCAGAGAGAGAGAGAGAAAGAGAGAGAGAGAGAGAGGCAGAGACACAGGCAGAGGGAGAAGCAGGCTCCATGCACCCAGAGCCCGATGTGGGATTCGATCCCGGGTCTCCAGGATCGCACCCTGCGCCAAAGGCAGGCGCCAAACCGCTGCACCACCCAGGGATCCCGAGAGGAAAAATTTCTTAAACGAGACACCAAAAAAGCACTAACCATGGAAAAAAAGATTGATTAAAAAAAATTTTAAAAATTAAAAAAAAGAAAGAAAAGATTGATAAATTTGACTACACTAACCTGAACAGTAACACAATTTCTCAGAAATTGCTGGTGTATATAGGTTTACCACTTTGAAAAAGAATTTGGTATTTACAGGCAAAGTGCAAAATTTGCATGCCCAAGACTCAAAAGAGCAATTCTTGCACATGTGCTCATAAAGACATGTATAAGAATATTCACAGCAGCACTGTTTGTAAAGGCAAAAAAAAAAATTGGAAACAATCCAAATTCTCGGCAACAGAAGAAAAGATAAATAATTATTCAGAGATTGAAATATTCTTTAACAGTGAAAAATAATGAGCTTCAGTTACAAAGCAATATAGATGAATATAATATAAAGTTGAGTAATAAAAAGCAAGTCCCAGAACACTATTTGATGCCGATATCTTCATTAAAATGCAATAAGCCAAACTAAACAATGTATTGTTTAGAAGTACATATATATGGAATTAAACTATTTAAAAAGCAAAATAAATAATTTAAAAAGCATGGAGTTGATAAACAGAAAATCCAGAATAGTGGTTTTCTCTTAAAGGGGGGTGGGAAGGCAAGGTGATAGGATGGGAGCAGATCATATAGGTAGATGTAAATTCTTGGTAATTCTTGGCTAATTTTTAGGTTGGGTGTTGGAGTCACAAATATTTACTATATATAATTAATAAACAAACAAACAAATAAAAATAAATAAATAAATAAATAAATGCTGCAATATCTAAGGATGATGAAGCATCATAAATGGAAATGTATGATTAACACAATTAATACAATTTGTGTACTGGAGGCCCATAAAGAAAAAAGAAAGGTCAACATTTTGAGTACTGATTTCTGATCTAACCAAAATACAATCAGAATATAGTTGTTTTTTTAATCCATCATGTTTCCAGTAATACATCCCTTCGTGAGTAATATCAAACTAGATCAACTTTCTGCAGTTAGAAATTGTTGACATTGTTCCAAGAAGTAATCACATTTCTGCCTAGAAGGGGAAGGTTGATGGATAGCAGCCCTGACAGATGTGCTGAGGACACTGTGCTATGACTACCTGGGTAATGGTTTGACATTTAATTAGAGGATTAAAAAGCATCTTTCTCTCCTTCACTATGCAGAACATACTGAGGAGAAAAGGGAATGGAAAGAGAAATTAGATATACAAAATATGCGGTTTAATCTATTAGAGTAATGCTTCATTTATCCACCAGCATTGCTGGAAATGAGGTATTCCTCAGACATGAACTTTGCACATAACTTAATATAGCCCCTTTTAAACCCAGAAACACTTTAAAAATCATTTTAATCATTTTTGATGAAATCCTGCAAGATGGCTTACACATTTTCCTGTTATCCAAAGAGAATAATATTCAAAGTCCCACTTTCTGCAGTGCCAAAGGTTCATCATTCTAAAATAAAATTATTGCATTGGGCAGTACACAGGGCAGTGGTCAGGACTCCATGTTCTCAATAGTCCCAATCTAGTCTTTGAGTTTTTGTGTTAGCTTTGTGTAGATTTTCTGTAAGTTTTCTCCTAACTAGTCTGTTAACCACCCCAACTCTCAGCATGCTTGCCTCCTCAAGCAACACATTCTTTTCAATGTGGGAAAATAGAGAAGCAAGCCTCAAGACTCGCTCATTCATTTACTTATTTATTAAACATTTATTGGGATGCCTGGGTGGCTCAGCGGTTGAGCATCTGCCTTCAGCTCAGGGTGTGATCCCGAGGTCTGAGATCAAGTTCCGCATTGGGCTCCTCATGCAGAGCCTGCTTCTCCCTCTGCCTGTGTCTCTGCCTCTCTCTCTCTCTCTCTCTCTCTCATGAATAAACAAAATAAAATCTTTTTTTTTTAAAAAAAAGCATTTATCAAATGGCCAATATGTGAAAAGTGGGGACCACAGAGAGAATCAGACACTGTTCCCATTCTTGAGGTACTTCTGATCTAATGGTAGAAAAGAGTTGTGTACACATGTATAAGCAAAGTAATACACGCTGTTAGAGCAGTACAGAAAGTGTGTCATGGATATTCTGAGGAGGAAAAAAAAGCACTTATGGCTAGAGTATCAGAAAATACTAGTTGGAGGAGGAAACATTTGAGCTGTGTCTTGAAAATGATATGGTTGGAAACATGAAGATGGAAAGAAGTGCATTTCAGGTAGAAAGAGAACTATAAGCAAAATGCCAAGACCTAATACATGATAGGTCCTCAATAAATATTTGTTTAAAAATTGAATATAGGCCTGTAGGCAATAAGTTTTAGAGTGTATTGAAAGAAATGCAAGGAATTCATTCTAGTTAGAGTATAAAGAAGAGGTAAAATCAGAAAGGAAAGTTGGGCTAGACTATGGACGTCCTTGAATGACAGACTGAAGAATTAAGGCTCTTCTTCTTAGGAAATAAAAATTGAAGATTTTGAGCAAGGGATTAGTAATCAAAATTGTTATTTTAAGATGATTGTCATTGAAATCTTAACAATGAACATGGCAGCAAGAATTGAGAGGAGAGAGATTAGGGAAGTAGAATTGACAGATGTCCACCAATTGTATGGAAGGAACAGGTATAGAGATAGCATTTGACCTTGAGGCTTCATGCTGATATGGCTATAACAAAAATAGAGATGTCAATATGGGGCAAGTGTGTGGGAGGAGGTTTAAGAGAAAGCAGATGAATGAGTTTCATTTCAGGTACATTGAATTTGAGAGTGAAGGTGAACACTTGGGTGGCATTCTCTGCCCAGCAGGCATTTGGAGCTCCTTACCAAAAAGATTTAGGAATGAATATCACAGATAATAATTGAAGCCAAGTGAAATTATCAAAAGAGAGAAAACAAGAGTACTAAGAACAGAATACTGGGGGTGGGGGATCTATATTTAGGGTATGGAAGGAGGAGGAGCCAACAATGAGTCCAGAGAAAGTACTATTAACTTTTTAGAACTGTGTATAAAGTCCAGAGAATCCTCAATCTACAAATAGAATGTAGGCCCTAGAGTTTATGAATATTGTGACAACTCTTTCCACTATGATAGACTGTTTTTAAAATTTGTTCCTGGATCTCACACGTATTTTCACATTCTCATTATCAAAGTTACTACCAAGTACTTTCACTTTAAGAAGGGAGAAAGTGTTGCTCTGAGTTTTCCTTGTCTATTTGTCCAAAGCAAGCAAAGGAAAAGAGCTGTGGAGACACTGACAATGTCAGTGATAGCAATGGAATTGGTGACGGCATTGACATTAGTGACAAGAGTGGTGACAAGAACTCAGTAATGGCACAATGTCCAGTTATTCATGCGTGCACACATCAATGCAACAAGCCTACGCTAAGAAGCTGCTATGTCCCACTATTCCAATGATGGAAGTTGAGAAATGAACAAGACAAACAAAGTCCCTGCTGCTATGGAACTGCCATTAGAGTTGGAGTAGGCAGCCCCAAGACACACAAAGATAATCAAAGAAGATAATTTCACATGATTATAAGGGCTATGCAGTATGCAAAAACAGGATAATAAAACTAGAATTGACTGGGTGGTCAGAAAAGGCTTCTCTGCAGAGAAGATATTTGACTCAACAGCTGAATGACAGGAGGGCACAAGTTAGGCAAAGATTAGTGGAAAAATTGCTCCAAGCAGAGGGTACAGCATATTTAGAGGTAAAAAATAAGCTTGGCATATTCGAGGACTGGCAAAGCCAGTGAGTCTGGCATGTGATGAGAGTGACAGGATATGAGGATACAAAGGCCAGATCATGAGGGGCTTTATGGGCCAGGGAAGTTAGTACAGAGTTTGATCTCAGCTATGAGACCCATTTGAAAGGTTTTAAGCCGAAAATGATGTAATCATGATGTTATAAAAGGTTTTATTTTTAACTCAGTTATACTAAGTCTTTGCTTTCAGAGAGCAATACCAGGCAAAGAAACAGCCAAGAAGATCATCAAGGATAGGAATAATAGGAGAGAGTTAAGAGAATCTTAACTGGGGTTACAGAGGGATCTCCTTGAGGTTCAATATTCTTCTGGAAGCACTTGACTCCCTGCCCATGAATGACAAAAAGATCACGTTTGTGTGAAGGTTCTCAAGCCCAGTCACTAAGAAGTCTCTGTCCTTGGGTAATTGGACATGATGTGATTGTTAAATTGACAGGAGGAAAGCAACCGGGTGTACTTTTGTGTGAAAGTGCCCCACTATGCTGTGTGTTTGAGGGTAGAAATCCTGATTCATTTGCAAATTCTCATTGCCTATCTTAGAGCAGAAGCTCAATAAATGTTTTTTTAATGGATGACTAAATAAATGTTGAGTAAAATACAGATTTGGGAACCTGAGGCAAAAGTGGTTAGGGAGGTATTTGTGTTCCTGTTCCACAGTGTAGAATGGGAAATAGTTTCCCAGCCAATGGCTACATTCCCCCATCATCCCTTGCATCTAGATGCCTTTTTTTTTTTTTTTTTTTGACAATGGGATGTGAACAAGTCATATGTGTCACTCCCAGGTCAAGGTAGTTGAAACATTGGGTGTGCTATCCTTTACATTCTTCTTCCCCTTCCAGTTTTACTTCCCTCAGAATATTTAAGATGACAGCATCATTAAATGGAAGGATCTTAGAATTTCTGAGTCCTGATTTGAAAAAGAGCTACTCAGACAAGCCACTCTATCAGAAACATTTGCATTTCACTTTGAGCATCTAGAAAAAAATTTCGATCACTTTAAGTTACTGACATATGAAGATATATTTGTATTTGCAACATTAACCTGGTCTATTCCAATACCCCATAGGTAGCTAAACCACAGGACTGAACAGGAATGTTCATGGAGAGTATGAGTAAAGTATCTAGCCCTGGGGAACACCAATGTTATTACTTCTCCTATTTGAAAAGAGCCTGTGGCCCACATAAGGCCAACATTCTTCATGAAGGGCATGAAGAGCTGAAGAGATCTAGCCTCTGTCTTTCAAGGAGCCAAGAAAACAGGCCAAGAACTACTATGATTTCTTTGAGGAGAAAGGGGAGTAAGTCTTGCCACAGCAAAAGCAAGTGTTGGGTTTACAAATTGCTGCCAGGAAGATGTGTCAATTCCTGGCTCCAGGAATAAGCAGCAATTGAGATTTGGTTTTGGCTTTTGCCTTTACAGTCCTATTAATTAAGTGAAGTTTGAGGTACTTATGTACCAGAACATTTTATCTTGCTCCTTGTAACTCATGTTTTATGTGGTCCTGGGCACAATCATATTTAATATAAACCCTATTAAATTGCAGCAGCCAAATGAATTTAAATATGCCACCAGTCTGTTTATTCCCATTTTTCAGTTGATTATATCATACACTATAAATTCGTGTAAGGGGAACCCATCGGTCCCTGAGACCTAGTCACTGTTTTTGAAGAAATTGTAAAACTGTAGCAACTGACGAAATTTGGACTGGTCAAAATTAAGGGAAAAAAGCCAGTATCCACAAAGCCAAGTTTTTAAAAATTACTTTTGTTGCTGTTGTTATTATTTTTCCTATAGATACCATTGTGGTGCCTCCCATTTTCTCCCAAACATAGAACTTAATAAGGACTTTTATAAAGTGCCAGTTGGGTTTTCACAGTTCTCAGGATATAAGAAATTAGACATTTTTCTAGTTAAACTGATATAATATGGTTGTAACACCAAGTCAAAACAGACTTGATAGAAGAGCCAGTCATTGGGATAGGGACCTCAGTTAACCTGTGAGGGGACCCTACTGAAAGCAGAGGGCACATCAGTGAGTCACTCATGAGCATATTTCTCTTCTGCAAAAGTTCTCTTGAACCTGCTGCCCCCACCCTCATCCTGAGGCTCACTTGAGTTTCCAGTCCTGAGGATGTGGAGAGAATCATGAACAGAGTGGGTTGAGCCACTCTCACAAAGTCCCAGGTAGAAACAACATTTTTGAGGTGACACACACTGAGTTGAAAAAGGAGGTTGAGGGCCTTATTTTCCATCTCTTTCTGCTCTCCTACCTTTCAGAAATATCATATTTTATCTTGTCTGGTTTAATCTGGTCTACTTGGTCTGATCTCAACTCATCTTACTTATACATGTTGTAATGCATGCATTCTTTTAACAGTATCTCTTGAGTGACCACTCTGCATAAGGCCATCTGCTGGATGAATATTTGAGAGGATACTGACAGAGCACAGGGTCCTGAGATCAGGTTGCCTTTGAGTTGTTCACCATCTTTGAAAGAAGAAAGAAAGAAAAGACTACTACTAAACCCACTGGAGGAAGAGGAAGGATGCCATGGACCAACAGAAAAGAATACTCGTTCCATGGTGAAAGTCTGGGAAAGAAGAGAAATCTTAGAGCAGAAAAGGAGACAGACAAGAGGAAGCAGTGACATCCAGGCAGGAGATAGAATGCTGAAAATATTGGGAAATTGTGAAGTCATCTGTCTCTATTAGAACTGCAAGGAGCTCAGTAAGGCCAGATAATTGATCAGGTCACAGAGAGAGAGAGAGAGAAGGAGTAGAAGATGAAGATGAATACGGAGAAGGGAGCATTCTGTGTAGTGCATTAGAAGTAAAGAATGAGGTGTTGATCTTCATGCTGTAGGCAGTGGGCCCATTGAAAGGTGTTAAGCTGGAGGAATGACTTGTACAGAGTCACACATCTCATGACCAAAAAACAGAGACTCAAATGTAACCCAACACTGCTGACTTCGAGTGCTGGCAACTTCACTGCTTCACAACATGTCCTTCTTCCAATCCTGTTTCAGCCTGGTTTCTAACACTAGGGCTCCATCATCTATATATAATCCTAATTCTGGCATCTTCAGCTCATCTTCTTGGCTTCATGCTCAGATTTCCCATAAGGGCTGTGTCTCAGACTTGACTTCCTGGCTTGACATCAGAATCTTACTGTTTAGGCTAGGATACTGGGCTCTGTCTAGCTCTGGTCCATTGACCATCCACTGGCTCCACCTGAATGTGTCAGGAAAAATAGGTTAAAGGTCAAAGCAGTACAACTGAAGTAAGATTTCTCAGAGTTTGTTTACAATGATGGGATTTCTGGGGCAACTACACTGTAGTGTTTAGCAACAGAGGGAGCTTTGGAGTAGCAGAAGCTTACGGAATTAAAAAAAAAAAAAACTCTGATAGTGAATGTACCACAGTGCAGGCTCTCAAATTCAGAAATACTTCCAGGTGACTCTGAAGCCAGTAGCTCCAGGACTGCACTTTGTGAAACACTGAACTAGAGCATAGGGTGTTTGTGAGAAGGGAATGCTCATTCGGGCCAGAGAAGGCAATGCCAAGTCACCGGGAGTCTTCAAGGGCAGGCTCACTAATCTGAACCTTGGACTTTCTGCTCTAGGTGATTGATGGGAAGCCATAGGAGGCTGTGTGACCCAGGGGAGAGCCAGCACCAGAACCTGGATCTGGTGAGAGCATCTGTTTGGACAAAGAGGGGAGGAGGAACAAGTGTGGGGCCGGGGAGTCCAGCAAGGACACTGGTGCAAGAGTCCCAGGGAGGGAGTGGTGATGATGAGTGAAGGCCTGGACTGGGACACTCCATCCAAATGCATTCCTGCTGGAGACATGTGGAAAGGAGAGAGTTGTTTCCAAAAACCTGGGCCAGGAAGGAAGAAAAGAAGTTGCTCTTTCCCCAGTGGCATGTGGAATTTTGCTGATGATTTATTGGAATTCTTCCCAAAGCTGGAATTACCCAAATAACTCATTGAAGCCATTCGGAAGGGATCTGATACTACAGTTTGCTTTAAGAAGTCAACTCTGCAGAGATGTACGTGGAGGTAATTTGTTGTAGTTGGAAAGACAAAGAGATTTTCCAAAATCTTATTCTTGGAAGCAGAATATATTAGTGCTGAGCAGCACCTTAAAACTCACTTAGATCAGTTTTCTAGTTGACAACTAGGAAAATGAATTGCTGTCCCACTGAACCTTCAACTAAATACTTAGAATATCTAACCCAGTGGTCTTTAGACTGTAGGATACGTTCAAATCATCTAAGGTAACTGTGAAAAATGCCAACTACTGCTAGTCCTCTTCCAAGATTCTGAATTTATATAGGTGGGGAGGAGGCCTTGGACGTACATTTCCAAATCAGTTTCTCCCAGGCAACTCTTATGCAGGTGGTCAAAATCCATAGAATCGTTGCCATATAGAACTTATTCCTCACACACACCACACAACCTTGGTCTTTGTCTTTTCAAGGCTTTGTGTTAAGCACTCTGAGGAGTTTCCAGGGGAAGAGGCTGAGTCCCTATCCTCAAATTGTTCCCAGTCTCCAAGGCAAACTGCCTAAGCACAAAACTGGATTTCAAGGGAGAGAATGACAAACATCCTAAAATGGGCAGAAAAATAATACCAGGATGGTTCAAGCAAGGGAAAGAGCTTATTTACTAATCCAATGAGACTAGTTGCAGAGGTGATGTGAAGGTAGGCAAATAAATAACAAGACTATGTCTAAGTACAGAACATAAAGACTCCTAACTCGGGGAAACGAACTAGGGGTGGTGGAAGGGGAGGAGGGCGGGTGTTGGAGGGGAATGGGTGACGGGCACTGAGGTGGTCACTTGACGGGATGAGCACTGGGTGTTTTTCTGTATGTTGGTAAATTAAACACCAATAAAAGTTAATTAAAAAAAAAATAAAATAAAAGAAACTTAAAAAAAAAAAAAAGACTATGTCTAAGTAGTGTCTTTCACAGGCATCCTTTGAAAAA
Source organism: Vulpes lagopus (assembly GCF_018345385.1). Taxonomy (NCBI): domain Eukaryota; kingdom Metazoa; phylum Chordata; class Mammalia; order Carnivora; family Canidae; genus Vulpes; species Vulpes lagopus. Next base: position 118,579,465 of record NC_054848.1, on the reverse strand, counting down.
CACCAACTTGTGTCAGAGAGCTCATTAAATAAGGAAGAACAAGAATGGCCCCCTGGGGAACTTGAAGAGTAAATCTGTGTGGTAGTGGTTTCTTCCATAGCATTTTAACACTAGGCTTTGATAATTCTTTTCGACTCAGCTGGCAGTAATAACAGAGGTCACCCAGACATACTTCCTTCCATCACAGCTATGGCAACTGAAGCCTGAAAGGTGAAAACACTTAACCAGGTCACTTGGGATGTGGAGCCAGTGCCAAAGCCCTTTCCAAATTCCTATATGCCAGGAAGGAAGGGGCTTGGATGATTCTTGTTCCTGCTAGCCCCTGGCTCTCCACCACCTTCTAATTGCTCCATTCAAGATGCTAAAAACCTACTCAGTGTACTCAAAATGGACTTCTTAGTAATTTCTCTTTGTGCTTTCTTAGTGATGATAACCATACTAGCTAACAGTTTTGATCACTTACTGTGTGACAGGAATTGCTCTGATTTATCTGCAAAACCTTATTAATACCTCTGCTTTAGAGATGCGGAAACTGAGATACAGAGAAGCTAATGAAATGGCCAATTTGTACAGCTATTAAGTGGCAGAAGGGATAATCAGATCACTGGGCAGAGCAACTCTAGAGTCCATGTCTCTACCTGCCATGCTGTACTACCCCATGTAACTATTCTGGGACTCAAGTCTGTCACCCCTACCAAACCATGAGCTCTGTAGGTCCATAGGGACAGGAACCATGTCTACCTAGGTTACTGCTATATCCCTAGTACTGGATACAAAGCAATGATTTAATAAATATTTGTTGAATGAATGAATAAATAGCATTGGCTAAGCTGACAGTGATAAAAATCATTCTGTATTGTTTTAAAAATATATTTATTTATTTATTTATTTATTTATTTATTTATTTATTTATTTATGAAACACACACAGAGAGAGGGAGAGAGAGGCAGAGAGGCAGAGACAGAGGGAGAAGCAGGCTCCATGCTGGAAGCCTGATGTGGGACCAGATCCTGGCCCTGGGCGGAAGGCAGGCACTCAATCACTGAGGCACCCAGGCGTCCCCATTCTGTATTGTCTTTAGAACCATTCTTGTTTCCACCAATAACTCCTATAACCTTTGTTATGGCTCTGCCCCTTTCTGGACCTCAGTCTTACCATCTGCAGAATGAAGGTGGTGCTCTGTAAGGGACCTGTCATATGTGACAGTCTAGAAACCTTCCCCATTACTAAATTCAAGCCTCTAGGGAGGGGCAGGCCAAACCCAAGGCCTGACCTTGTCCCTGGCCGGAAACCCTGCCTGTTAGGCTCCACATCTTGATGCTGTATTCAAAAGTATGAGATAATAAGGTGGAGGAAAGGGAAGAAGTTAAATATTTGGGAGTCAGGGAGATGAAGAGATTCTTGGGCAGTTTAAGACTGAGATGGAGAGGACCAAGAGAAAGTTTGCTGGTAATTAGCAAAAGGGATCTATCCTTAGAGGCATTTCTAGCCAGAGAATAAATGTATCAAGCAGACTATCCATGTGGTAATCGAACACCCTGTTTATTGATAATGCTTCCAGGGTAGATTTAACAAAAAGGACAACAAACAAACAAATATGCTTGTTATGAAAATGCAAGACATTTAGAACTCTAAGACCAAAGATCAACAATTCCATATCTCAGCCGATAAGCCAAGCTGCCTTCACAGCTTGTTCTGGGGGTAACCCAGCCATTAAATGGATGTAAAACTTTCTGAATTTTGGGTGGCCCAGACCAGAGGGAGTGCTGACATGATCTTCCTAGCTCTTTAAAGAAGAGAGAAAAGTGAAGGAGCTCAGATTTTGAAAGCAAACTGTCTGCCCCCTCACCTTACAGATGAGGAAACTGAGATTCTGAAAAGTGAAGCAACTTGCTCCGTATCACACAGCTCCTAAGTAGTATGTCCCAGAATCAAAGCAGGGCCTGTGTGACTAGAAGCCCCCCTCTCCTGGCTCCAGCATGCTCTTCTGCTTAAACCCTCTTTGGCTAATCCTTAATGGCTAATTAGTTGTCCCATCATTAAAAAGAATGAGAGAAAAGCAAAGGAATGGGGCTCCCATGACCTGTTGACCTCGTTGTGTCATTAAAAGGAGATGGCTTTGACTCAAAACATGGTGGATTTCTTCTATAAGAGTCTCATATTATCCAGCATCCTCTCACTTCTGAGATGTGCCCCTCCCCTCTACCCCCCACATGGAAATACTTTATTACTTACATTTTTCTGTTCTGGGAAAATGAGTTAATATTAGTAAAGTTCTTAGAAGAGTGCCTGGCATATGTAAGTACTATTAGAATGTTTGTTAAATGAATAAAATAGAGTAAATGTAATTATCATTGAAGCATTTTTAGACAAAGAAAAATTTATAAATAGGACAATGAAAATCACATAAGTAAAATTTTGATGTAGATGCAGGCTTTTATCATGGATAAATAAAATTTTCACAAAAATGAAAGATTATTTTATGTGTATTGTTATTGTAACCTGATTTTCTCCTGTAGTAATATGCTGAGTGCATTATTTAATATTAGTACATTGAGATTTTTATCATCATTGTAATACATCTATAATATTTTTTTATATTGGTGCATGAATAATTTAGTTTACTAAACTCTACTAATGGATATTTCAAGTTTTTCTTATATGTTGTTTTTTGTAAACAAGGCTCTTGCATCCTTGTCTGATTCACACAGTCCTCCAGATTGCCCTGCAGAGGATTTGCAAGAATCTATACTCACATCAGCAATACACTTTTCTGATTAATAGTTTGATTGAACATCTTTTCAAATTTTTATTAATTTTGGTAACTTTTCCATTCATGCTCTTTGCTCATGTTTCTGTTGAGTTGTTTATGTTTTTTTATAGATTTTTAAGGCTTTTAAAATATTAAAACTATTAAGTCTTTTTTTTGTCATGTATGTTGCAAGTTTGTTTGCAAGTTGTTGTTTCTGCATGCTGTGCAGAAGTTTTAGAACTGTGTGTAATAGAATCTCTCAATCTTTTACTTTATGGCTTCTGTCTTTAAAATCATTCTAGAAAATTTTGCCTTCTGCACTTCGAGAGTATAAAAATATTCACCTATATGAATATGATTAAATAAAATAAATAAATATGATTATTTTTTTAAATAACCATTTGATTATTAAATAAAATCAAATAAAATATGATTTTATTTTTCACATTTAAGTCTCTGGCCAACCTGTAATTTGCTCTGGTGTATTTCCGGGGGGTTTAAGCCAGTCCTTCAAACCCTGGCATTAAACTTCTAACATACTCATTTCTTGAATGAGTACAAATGAGGATTTCTGTATGTCTGAAGGAAAAGTGCAATACAGACATTGACCAGCATCTTAGCCTACCTTCCAAAAACATGTAGTACTTTTTCCAGAATGGCATACAAAATGCTACTAGTGATTGTAGAGCCTGCTCACCCCTCTTTATACATAGTTTCATCAACTTGAAGACTTTGTTTTCTGACTTTGCTGAGTATTCCATTTGAAGATACTGTGCCTTTTTATTAAGGAAAAATATTCTAGGGTGGGAGAGTGGTAGAGGAGAGAGAGAAAGAGGGCAGGACAAATAATATGGGTAAGGAGAATCTATTAAAAATAGGATATGGGAGTACGGAGGAAGAAGGAAATGAGTGACAAGGGACAGAGCTCTTTAAAATCTACCTTGGGAGAATGAAAGCCAGAGTAAATAAAGAAAAATAGCAATTGGCAAAAGCAGTGGTATAGAGATGGTGAAAAGTACTAACCCAGAAGTTGGGAACCTGGGACTCTGATCCCAGCTGTTTCACCATGGAACTTAAACAAGTGCGCTCCATTTTCTAGGCCTTGATTTCTCCCTCTCTAATGTATGAGTGTGGGAGGACTTTAGGTGAAGGGGGATGGATTACACTCAATTCAGTGAACATTTATTGAATGGCAATTAGGAGCTAGATACAATTCTAAGTACTTAGCTAACTCTAATGTCTTCCAGCTCAGCTGGAGTAGATAAGAAACCCTAAAACTTTCAGAAGCTGGGCCTTCTGGAACTTTCTAGCACGAAGATTGGTTCAGGAAGATAGCGAAGAGGTAACTGGAGCAGATGTGAGGAGGAACTTAAGTGGGATGAGAAAGAAGCAAACAGCTGGATTAAGGACTGCAGAGTCATATAAAACACATAGGAAATAGAGTTTGAGGAGCTGCCAGCCACTTATCACTGGCAGGCCTTCCCTCTGTCTGTTTTGAAATCTACATAATGACCTTCCAACAGGCTAGGTGTTTTGTGCTCTGCTCCCAAAAGAGGATTTCATCACTTATTCACTCATTCATTGATGAAGTAAACACTGAGGCAGCATGTGCAAGGCACTGTCTGCCTTTTGTTCTTTTTCTTTGAGCTTCAGCAGGGGAACCCTGAATATTTGCTTGCTTTAGTTTTTTTCTTCACATTTTTATTTTCATTCTAGTCAGTCAACAGGCAGTGCAATAGTGGTTTCAGGAGTAGAATTCAGCGAGTCATCACTTACATACAACAACCAGTGCTCATCATAACAAGTGTCCTCCTCAATACTGATCACCCATTTAGCCCATCCCCCACCTACTTTCCATCAACCCTCAGTTTCTTCTCTACTGTTAAGAGTCTCTTATAGTAAAAAAAAAAAAAAAAAAGAGTCTCTTATAGTTTGTGTCCCTCTCTCTCTTTTTTCCCCTTCCCATATGTTCATCTGTTTTGTCTCTTAAGTTTGACATATGAGTGAAATGATATGCTATTTGTCTTTATGTGACTAATTTATTCCGCTTATCATAATACACTCTAGCTCCATCGACATCATTGCAAATGGCAAGGTTTCATTCTTTTGATGGCTGAGTAATATATACATATATATATATATACATACATACATACATACATACCACCTCTTCTTTATCCATTCATCAATCAATGGACATTTGGGCTCTTTCCATAGTTTGGCTATTGTTGATAATACTGCTATAAACGTTGGAGTACAAGTACCCCTTCAAATCTATATTTTTGTATCCTTTGGGTAAATACCTAGTAGTGCAATTGCTGGGTCATAGGGTAGCTCTAATTTTTACTTTTTGAGGAACCTCCATACTGTTTTCCAGAGTGGCTGCACAATTTTACAATTCCACCAACAGTATAAGAGGGTTCTTCTTTTTCCACATCCTCACCAACACCTGTCGTTTCCTGTGTTGATAATTTCAGCCATTCTGACAGGTGTGAGATGGTATCTCATTGTGATTTTGATTTGTATACCCTGATGATGCGAGATGTTGAGCATCTTTTCATGTATCTGTCAGTTATCTGAATATCTTCTTTGGAAAACTGCTATTCATGTCTTCTGTCCATTTCTTAACTGCTTTATTTTTGGGGGAGGTTTGAGCTTGATATCTGCTTGCTTTATTTTTTAAGTTTTTATTTATTCATGAGAGAGACAGAGAGAGAGAGGATATCTGCTTGCTTTATTTTTTAAGTTTTTATTTATTCATGAGAGAGACAGAGAGAGAGAGAGAGAGAGAGAGAGAGAGGCAGAGATACAGGCAGAGGGAGAAGCAGGCTCCATGCAGGGAGCCCAATGTGGACTCAATCCCAGGTCTCCAGGATCAGGCCCTGGACTGAAGGTGGCACTAAACTGCTGAGCCACCGGGGCTGCCCTATCTACTTGCTTTAAATACTATATTGCCTCTTTGTCTACCAGAGCTGCTCCTTGTGGACAAAGTATGCATTCTCAAAGTCACTTCCAGGTGTGAGTCACATTCCTACAAATCTTGGTGACTCCTATGACATTATATTTCCCTTTTTGTGTTTAAATATCAGTGCTAATGCCTTCATGTCCCATGCTCCATTGGTATACTGACACCTGAGACCATATGTTTTGTTCTCTAGTCCCTTTATAGTTATGTTCTCCTAAGAATTACTGGGCATCTTTGAGGTTGTTTTTCTTTTTCTCTGCCATTTTCAAAGTCCTCCAAGGCACCCATATTTATGGAACAATTTGAACATTCCATCTTTTTTAAAAAGATTTTTAAAATTTATTCATTTGAGAGAGACAGAGTGAGAACACAAGCAAAGTGAAGGGTCAGAGGGAGAAGAAGAAGTAGACTCCTCACTCAGCAAGGTGCCTGATGCCAGGGCTCAATTTCAGGATCCCAGCATCATGACCTAAGCCAAAGGCAGTCACTTTACTGACTGAGCCACCCAGGTGCCCCTTGAGCATTCCATCTTTATCCCTGGTTACTTTTTTATTTAGACGTTTATAGGCAGCGCAGCCACTATGTGCAAAGCACTGTCCTAAGTACAGCAAATATGGCAATGGGAAGACTCACAAGGTCTCTGCCTTCATGGAATTCCATTCTAGTGGGTGAAACTGATAGTCAACATGTAATTGAGTAATATCAATTTATTACCACTTTAATACATTGTCATGAAGTAGGATGAAGCTATGTCTAAGTATTCAAATATCTAACCACAGTAGAGAAACAAAATTATACTTTCATACCATCAATACATTCCCTATCTGTTTCTCTTCTTATAAGCTTGGAGATGTAATAAAAAACAGCACCCATGTCCCTAGTCCTTCAAATTAAGCTCAAATTGTACTCTGCTCTCTAAAGTTCTTATGATGTTGTGGCAATTAAATGCCATCTAGAAGAAAATTGGTTCAGAAGCAATGAAGGCCTCTGTTCAAATTTTAGCCAGACCTTTCCCAGGAACTCTCCAGAAAGATTGTCTTCACGGGTTTGGCCTCCCTTCCTTCCACTGATATGTGCACTTACCCTGTCTGCCATGACTCAGTCTCCCCTCCGCTCTGCGTCCTGTTCTGAGCCCTTATGGTGGTCTCACTTCCCATTGCCTCCCATCCCATCATCTTCTCAGATACACAGACCCCTTTGCCCCTTACCCTTGGCCCCCTTTAAATGCAGCTGCTCTCCCAAGGCCTTCATACTTCCAAACTTTGTTCTGCTCCCAAGAGTTACAAGCCAGAAGAGCAACCTCTCCCCTCTCCCAGAGGCTTCCCTCCTCCCTTCCTCCATTAGTACTTCTCTCTCTAGCTGAGGTCCTAAGCACAGACTTTTCTATTAGCACAGGGAGGCTACCTACAAGGTCCTGGCTCCTGTCCTTTCCATGTTCTTGTCATTCCAACCCTTGGTTCTGAGAAATCCCCCTTGGTCCCCATCCACACTCCTGGAAGCTTCTTTGTGTCCTTCTGATACCTAACATTGTCTGGCACTGTCTGAAAAAGCTACCTTGTCATCCAAATTGCGTCCATTATAAATTCAGTTGACAGAGTCTAGGCGGGGTCCTCACAGCTTCTCAATAATCCTTCATTACCTGCATTCTCACTTTGGAACCACCTTGCCCACAGTAATTGTTCCTCATCCTTCAAGCACCTTCTCACTCCTATCATGGAAACCAAAACAAGGTGTCTACAAAGAAAAAAACCCCAGAGGATAGTGGTAGTCACTGTCACATGGAGGTTAACAAAATAGGCATGAAAGAGTGCTTTGAATTTTGTGCCATGGGAGTCATTGGTGATGTCGTCTAGAACAACCCCATGGGGTAATGGGGGTTGAAATTTGATTGCACAAGGCTGAGGAGTTGGAGGTGAGGCAGTAGAAAACGTGACTGTAGGTAACTATTTTGAAAAGTTTGTGAACAGGGAGGTTGTTAAAAGGAGTTTGAAGTTTAAGGGAAGGAGTTTTAAGATAGGACAGTCTTGAGCATATTTAAATGCTGTTTGGAAGGAGTTGGTAGATAGAAAAGATGGAAAATACAGCAGTACAAAGATAATTCAGTGAGTATATCCTTGAGGACTGGGATCCAGGAAACAGGTCTCAGGATTGGATTAGACAGGAGAAGGGACACCTTCCATTGGAAGTTGAGGAGAGGAAGTGTGTACACATGCTTGGCATAGTGGCTGGAAATTCTCAGTTGGTAGCATCAATTTTCTCTGTGAGGCAGGAGACCAGGTCATCTAAAGTGAAAGGGAAGTAGAGAGGAGTGAATGAAGGCTTGTAAAAGGTGGATGTTTAAAGAAATAATTATGAAGAATGGAAGAGCAAAGCACATTAGAACAGTAGGCCCCGGTGAGGTTAGTGAATATATCTATCCATCTCTGTATGATGTGAGTTTTTTCCCTAGTATTACTCAGCTGCTTAAAGGCTGTCTAGGGATGCCTGGGTGGCTCAGCGGTTGAGCATCTCCCTTCAGCTCAGGGCGTGATCCCAGGGTCCAGGATCGAGTCCTGCATCAGGCTCCCTTGCAAGGAGCCTACTTCTCCCTCTGCCTATGTCTGCCTCTCTCTCTCTGTCTCTCATGAATAAATAAATAAATAATTTTTAAAAAATTAAAAAAATAAAGGCAGTCTAAGAGGAGGCTTATAGTTGGATTCATGCAAGACTAGAATTTTTCAATGTGTTGCTGCAGGTGGATAATGAGTGTGGGGGTTGAGAAGGCTGGTAAAGTCAAGGCTGTCCCTAGGATGTTCAGGGCACCAAGCAAATGTTCTCTGTGTGCCCTATAAACAAATTAATTTGTTGCCTACAGTTTAACACAATAGAGAGAAAGGAGAGATTTCCCTGTTTGTTTCTTGCCCCATCAGTGTGTGTAAGGGTTCATGTAGGATTCAGGCCCCATGTCTTCCTGTTTAGGTCCAGGAACTGCGTTTTCATGTTCCTTATTGTCCAATGAACTGTGCACAGATATTTTCATATCTCCCCATGGAGAGGAAAAGGAAGTATTGGTGTTGTTACTCACATGCCCTGGCTTTTCAAAACCTGCTGCTGTTAGAGAAACCTAGATCTTGGCTCTGCAGGCCCCTGACACCACGAACTTCATGCTGGCTATACCATTACTTGGGACACTGTCATTATCCATTGGGCCACGTGTGGGCACTGGCTACCAACTGACTGTCAGACATTGTTACTGTGCTTCGTTGATGATGACCCCAAATGCAAGCCTTCCCCAAAGTATGCAGGAACATGTGAATGACAAGTTGTTTTCTGATCATATTCAATGGACTGTTTGGCATTTTATAGCATGAATGTAGAACAGCACATCTTCCCACCATGTCCTCTCTTGAGCTCCCCAGGATGTCATCACTGCGTTTCTAAAATGGGTTCTCTTTCCATGTTGACTTCACCCTTGCATTCCATACACTGCCACCAGAAGGAAGGAGGGGTGAGGGGCCCACTGGCAAAGCATGAAAATGAAGAGTGGTCCCTTTCATGTAAGAAAAGTCTATCTTCTGACAGGGTTTAAGACCAACCAGGGAGAGCACATTATCATATTGTTTGGGATGAGTGAGAACATTAATTGGAAAATTTTGTTGGTGGTGCAGAGCAATGGTCTCAAAAGTCCTCAGAGGAGACAGGCAGAGCCCTTTCCATAAGACAGCTTGACAAATGATGCAAAGCCTACAGGATGGGTACAGCGATGCTCTGAGTGTCAGCAATGGTTGGTGGGGTGGGTGGAGGAGACATGCAGGATAAATGACACTTGCCACCACTTTCCTCTGCCATTGGGTGTTGACGGCAGAAAGTGGCACCAAGGTCTGAAAGTGCACATATGGCACAAACCCAAGAGTCAGTGGTACGCCATCAGGGGCCCAGAGCCCTGAACCCATGCTATGTCCATTGTGAGTGAGTGTTACACCAGATCACCCTATTAACACTGTTATGGCTGCCTAATCTTGTCCACTGCTATGAAAGTAACGCCACAGTGTGAAGTCAGTGTGAAGCATCTTCACATCAGGCCTCCTTTCTAGAATGAAGGCCCAACCCTGTAGGCATGCTCTTTGTGGCATCTTGTCAACACCATGTGTGGGTCAGAGTGCCCTCAAGAGAAGGAATGGTGATTAAGGCCCATGAGGGTCTTGATTCAGGTTCAGGGCACTCTGCCTAGATAGCAGTGCTGGCCCTGACTAGTCCCTGGCTTGGGAAGAAGACTTAGAAAACATTGTGAAGGTGCTCCAAAGCATGAGGCTTTCTGGAGCATGGAACCAGAGCAGGGCCCCACTTGCCATGAACTAGAACAATGCTGGATGAATTGATGGAACATGCAGGGGCTACATTAGGGGAGGAGGAATGAAGACATGAGGAGAGAGCCAATGGATAAGAAAACTGAAGCGTCATTGGTTGGAAGTACTGAGATAGTTGAATAACTGATATACTATGGATTCATGAGCAGGAAGTTGAAGGTCAGGTAGTAAGCCACATGAATTTAATTTCAAAGGTGGAGCAAATGGGAGTGAAGTACCTTCCAGTGTCATCATGGCCATGATGGGGTAGATGAGGAACTGGAGACAAGGAGATCAGGAATATGAGGCCTGGGTGCCAAGTGGGCCATTCTCACAGATGCTAAGGGCACTCTAGATTATGACAATTTTGGGGAAGGAAAGACTTCAAGGAAGGGGCCAGAACTGTTAGGATATGAGAGGAGGTGCTGAGGAGACCAGAAGGCTTCTAAGTCCCATAGCTCCAGGTAAGTGGCTCTAAGGAGAAAATAGCATCTTCCATCCACTCATTTTACAAGCACTTATGAAGTACCTAAGGTATAATATATAAACAAAGCATTATCCTTTCTCTCTCATTTGATTTTGTGCTTGTTAAGTGCAGGGAGCTAATTAAATGTTTGTTGAATGACTAAATCAATGTCAGGCACACTATTGGTGCTGGCAATTAAAACAAATGAATAAGATGCAAGCCTTAGCATAAGGAGAGCATATTCCCCTACATTATGTCTTTGGGAGCCTACCGATCATTCTGAGCTATAGACAGGAAGGGATTATTATCTAAATCTTGCATATAAAAAATAGGCTCAGGAGCGTGAAGCGACTTGCACAAGGCCACAAGAGTTCATAAGCATCAGAGGCAGGATTCCAAGTTTTTCTCTCTTCCTGCCATTTACCTAATTGGTCTCACCGTGTCACCCTATAAAACACCCCTTTTTCAATGCCAGGAACATCACACTTTTGGGAGGTCTGTCTGGATTCAGGCTCCCTCTCCTCTTTTCCTTTTTAAAGCACTTCCCTTGAACACTCCTCACAGTCACTTTACCCAGTAAACAAATGAGTACAGCAAGGTCCATTTAAAAGTAACTTCAGCATCCATTCAGAAGTCTAGAAAACACGTAGTAAAACTATTCTGAACTCCCTTTTTGAGTTTCATTTTTCCTAGCGGTCTTCCTACTAAATCGCTAGTAGCTACACATAGTGCATTTAGCAAAGTGCTGCCCACAGAACAGGCATTGAAGCACAGGCTTTGGAGGTTGCGAAGCAACGTATGGTATTTAAAAAAAAATTGCACGTCCATAGGAAAGTTTGCCTTTCACTGAACCAAGTGTTTCCTCTTGCATTCTCCTGGACCTGCTTTCAAACTCTGTTCTTTGTTGCTTTACAAAAAGATTGTTTCTTCATTAGCCTTTAAACTGCGCTGATAATAGACTCTGGAATTCCTTAAGGGCTGTGTGGTGGGGAGGGGAATGAGGCGGGTGGGCCATTGAACTATCAGCATCTTACTAGGCCATCTCATTCTTGTTCTGTGTTTTCCAATAATTAATATCCTATAAAAGCAAATGATAGTTCCTGTTCAGTTTCGGTACAAAATCCCTCAAATGTGCAGTTGTCAGTCCAAATAGATTAATTCTTTTCCTAAGCCTCAGAGTTATACTCCAGTGTCAATTCCCAAGTGGATTTACAAAGAATTCTCCAAGGACTATGGGAGTTTATTTGAATAAGCAGAGTCTTGACACTCTTTAAGAAAGCACTCAGCTGGCCTGCTGCAATGGCCTCCTAACTGGACTACTCCTCTCCATTCTTGGCCCTCCCCTGCCGCGGCAGCCACTAGGTGTACCCTGCCTGAGCTACTTCCCCAAGGGTAACTTTTGAAGGCTCCCCGTGGCCCTGTAAGTTTTAACCTGGCACACAGGGCTTTCCCCAAACTGATTTGCATCTACTTTTCCACCTTGCCTCACACCATATCCTGTCATATACAAAACCACTATCTTACCTCATGGGTCTAGTCTGACTCTCTGAGAGAGTCAAGCCTGAATTTCCTGATGTCTGACTAGAAGGACCCCAGACTTTGACTGAGGAATGATCCAATCCATTGCTTGTACCTCAGCAATGGACTGATTTCTCTTGCTCTCCCTTCTGACTGATAGTCATTTGAGGGAAGCTTGGCATTTTTCAGAGAAGGATGCTAACCAGGAAAGTCAGAGAAAATTAATGCAGACACGAGACACAAATCTAAGAACAGAGAAACAGTGGAATTCACAGAAGGCGCTGTCCAATCCTAACCCTAGTGACTTGACCTCAGTCCTCTTGTCAAGAAGAGCTTATGAGGGAACACAACCTCCTATGCCCCTTTCTTTGGGTTGCATGCTGGAGGACAGGCAGTAGACCAAAATACTTGAGCATGCACCTTGAACAGATTAAGGTCTGATGGGATCTTCAGTCTTCTCTGAACTTGCCTTAAGATGTGCTCTTCAAATATGTTTCTGACTCCAGATTATCCTTCACTTCCATTCTACAAGCACCAGATTCTATAAGCTTCTTCTCCATATCAAGACCCAGGGAGAGGAAGATTTTTCTCTAGCTGATTAACCAAAGCTTTCCTTAGTGAAAGGGATAGATGAGTCCTTTGTTGACGTCCTGCTGACTGGGGGAGCCACTAGTATTTAATAGAAAATTAAGGGGTCAGTGTGTGTGTGTGTGTGTGTGTGTGTGTGTGTGTGTGTGTAATTACCTTGCCTTTCTACCAGACTCTTAGCTGGCATTTTGGGCTTGCTGTGCAGTCTCCATTGTAGGCCCCTGAGTGGTCCCCAGGGATACTGTCCTTGGCTTTTGGATTGGTCCACAGCCTGGGAGTCCAGGCCTGCTGGTCTGGTGTGTATACAGAATATACAGTACCACACCATTGCCCATAACCTCTAAGGCACTCCTGGAAGGGAAGTGCACACACCTTGGTGATTTAATGGTGCAACATCCATTTTCATGACTGGGAGACATTTGATTTTGAAAGGTGGAAGTTAGGAAGTGTTTTTCTTTTTCTTCTTTGCTTTTTCCTAACTATGTTCTGGAAAGTTAACATTATTTGATTAGGGATTAAGTGAGTTCTCATCCAGATAATTAGCACTTGCTTCAGCAAGTCTTTACCTTGCTTCATTCCATCTCAAGATTTGAATTCAAATAACTTAAACAACAGATATTTTTCTCCCAAGTATTTTTTGAAAGATTTTATTTATTTATCCATGAGAGACACACACAGAGAGAGGCAGAGACCTAGGCAGAGGAAGAAGCAGGTTCCCTGCGGGGAGCCCAATGTGGGACTTGATCCCAAGACTCCGGGATCATGCCCTGAGCCAAAGGCAGATGCTCAATCACTGAACCACCAGGCACCCTGATATTTTTTCTTTCTTTCTTTCTTTCTTTCTTTCTTTCTTTCTTTCTTTCTTTCTTTCCTTTCTTTCTTTCTTTCTTTCTTTCTTTCTTTTTCTTTCTTTCTTTCTTTCTTTCTTTCTTTCTCTTTCTTTCTTTCTCTTTCTTTCTTTCTTTTCCTTTCTTTCTTTTTCTTTCTTTCTTTCTTTCTTTTTCTTTCTTTCTTTCTTTCTTTCTTTCTTCTTTCTTTCTTTCTTTCTTCTGTTTCTTTAAGGCTTTTACTTAAAATATGTTACTCTTTACTCCACCATAGGAATTCTCTCACATAATTGCAAAGAGGCAGAGTGGACAGAATGGAGCTGTTACTATTCTCTAGGACTTCATGTGTTCAAATTTCTTCTCTATAAGATGCTTCAGAACAGGTGGAAAAGATCCATTTCATTGTGTAACATTAGGTATATGCCACAGGGCACATGTTTATGGAATCTCTTCTTCTTACATAGAAAGGTAGTTCCTCTCTAAGAAGTATATTTAATAATGAAAATTACATTACAAACCTGAAAATAGGAAAAATAGTAACTCTGGATTTCAGAAGCAAGAACTAGTAAGACTATCAGACTCATCTAACCTAAAGCCCTCATTTTACAGAAAAGGGAAACTGAGGCTCCAAGGGCACCCTTTTTATCCAATATTATACAACTAGTTGGTGGCTAAACCAGGCCTCATAAAATCTAGGATAATCTCATCTGCTGAAAATGTGAACTGAAGTACTTACCAATGAAATGATATGGTGCCTAGGGTTGGCTTCAGAGCCATCTAAGGCAAAGGGAAGGGGGGGTGCAAAAAGTGAGGCGAGGGTAGAGATGAAACAAGTTTGGCATGCACACTTATCATTAAGGCTGGGTGATGGGTACATGCATAATCATTATGTTGTTCTTTCTATTTATGTACACGTTGGAAGTCTTCCACAATAAAATGTTTTTTAAATGATGGGTGATTTCACTCCACTGGGAAGCTCTGTACTGTACTCTCCGTAGTGTCTTCTAAGCAGTAAGCACTCAAGCATTGGATGTTGGTGGCTGGGCTGGTGAAGGATACAAAAGACAAATATATCATGGAGATTACAGACTGCTAGACAACTCTCTCCTATGAAGCAGAGATAATGTTGTTGCACAATAGTCAGTGACTATTAATTTAGACATTGTGCATCAGCTCTGAAGTAAAATAACACCATCTTTCCCCCATTAGTAGCCATAGTAGGCAATGCAATGGACCCTCCAAAGATGTCTGTCTCTAATCCCTGGAACCTGAAAGTCTATGGTGACAGATCCCTTCTGAAGGGCTTCAGTGAGTTATTTGAATATTATTTAGGCTTTGGGGAGAATTCTAATAAATCATCAGCAAAATTCCACATGCCACTGGGGAAAGAGTAACTTCTCTTCCTTCCTGGCCCAGGTTTTTGGAAACAACTCTCTCCTTTCCACGTGTCTCCAGCAGGAATGCATTTGGATGGAGTGCCCCAGGCCAGGCCCTCACTCATCACCACTCCCTCCCTGGGACTCTTGAACCAGTGCCTTGCTGGGCTCCCTGGCCCCACACTGGCTCCTCCTCTCCTCATTGTCAAGGTAGATGCTCCCACCAGAGCCAAGTTCTGATAGTGGTTCTCTCCTGAGTCACTCAGCCTCTCATAGCTGCCCATCAACCACTTAAAGCAGAATGTATATCACTAGGAAAAACGAAAAGCCATATGAGAGGTATGAAGAAGAGTTATGGAAATTCAGAGGATGTGGAGTGTTTACAGTTGTTGAGGGATGGGGAAAAACTCTCAGGGAGAACTTTCTTGAGGAGGAGTCAGTGGAGCTACACTTTGAGGATGAATGAAGTTGGAACAGATAGGGAGGAAATGGGGAAGAGGAAGCATCCTTTCATTTATAAAGCCTTCAGTAAGAGATTCCCCCTAAATAACTAGCTCCTTTATTATATTAAAAATATAACAAGATAAACACGGCAAAATCTTGTTAATTTTGAAGCTGGGTGATAAGCATATGGAGTTCATTATATTATTCTCTTTATTTTTATGCATGCCTGAAGATTTTCATATGAAAATTAGTTTGTATGTGTATATGTGTATGTGTGTATTTCAGAATGATCAAAAATTTTGTTAATCCTCTCTAATACAGCAGAAGAGCTTGTAGATCAAAAACTATTTGGGTATTGGAACTGGAGGGTATTATGCTGTGTGAAATAAGTCAATCGGAGAAGGACAAACATTATATGGTCTCTTTCATTTGGGGAATATAAAAAATAGTGAAAGGGAATAAAGGGGAAAGGAGAAAAAATGAGTGGGAAATATCAGAAAGGGAGACAGAACATGAGAGACTCCTAACTCTGGGAAACGAACAAGGCGTGGTGGAAAGGGAGGTGGGCAGGGGTGGAGGTGACTGGGTGATGGGCACTGAGGGGGGCACTTGATGGGATGAGCACTGGGTGTTATGCTATATCTTGGCAAATTGAATTCCAATAAAAAACAAATATCAGAAAGGGAGACAGAACATAAAGACTCCTAACTCTAGGAAACGAACTAGGGGTGGTGGAAGGGGAGGAGGGTGGGGGGTGGGGGTGAATGGGTGACGGGCACTGAGGGGGGCACTTGACGGGATGAGCACTGGGTGTTATTCTGTATGTTGGTAAATTGAACACCAATAAAAAATAAATTTATTAAAAAAATAAAAAAAATAAAAAAACAAACAAAAGAAAACTATTTGGGTATTAAAAGCAAAATATTTTTCACTTTGTCTGCTAAAAGTAAAACATTTTCTTCTAGTAAGTCAGGAGCAAATGTGTCCTCAGAAGAGATATAGTACAAACACCAGCTCCTTAAGTTGAAAGTGTTGAGGCACTAAGTCCATAGGGAATTTGAGGATGTGACAGAAAGGAACTATTGGCATCCAACATCTTGGGCCTTAGACACTAGTTTCCATACTATTGTATGCTTGGCCTCCTTTGGATGTTTCTAATTTTCATAATGGCTTCTACTTTGGTTGTTTTTCAACCAGAGGACCATAATATTTCATTGATTAATTCTAAAGACATTTGGAAAGTCTTAAGGGGGAAATTTGCCTTAACTCTGTGGCATTGATGCCTCGTTTTCTGCTTATTTCCATGAAATCTACATCCATTAAGTAGAATGAGGATAAAGAAAGACAAGAGTTTGACTTTGTAATCTAGAAATTGAGTTTTTATATTGACATAACCACAGAAATACATTTTTTTCTTACAGTAGTGGTATAATTGTATGTATATATACATATAATTATATATAATTAAAAGTTTTATTGATACAAATGATGTGTAGCACAGAACCTACAAATAAAATATACAATGCTGTTTTTTGTACATTGTATACGCTCAATTGATTCTCCTAGAAAACTTGATTTTTGCCAAGCTCTTGTATCCATAGCCAACCTATGACTATAATTTTAGTCAAGTACAAATTGACAAAAGTAATTGCATCCCAATCTGCTAACACTTTTCCCAATAAGTTTGTTGACATTAAATTTGATTTATGATTAAAAACATATTTCACTGTTGTACTAATTACATTCATTAAACTGCAACATCTTTCAGTTCTGCATTATATATGGCAGAAATTCACTTTTTTATCACTGATAGGACTTTTTGCTGAATCAGATGATAGTTTCCAAATATTGGAAAAATACTTCTTTAATTTTTGAGCTATTCACAAAATATAATGTCTATGGACCAAACACATTTTTAGGTTTCATTGTATTATTAATATTTTCACCATCACTTCCTTCAGTCTTGACGATAGTCCTGATTTATTGTGTTTTCTGATTCCCAAGATGTAAATACTGTTGTTATGGCTGATTTCAGACTACCAGCAAGATATTGCTGAACATGAAGTCAGGAAAAGATGCACCGTGGCATACTACCGTAGAGCGCTTCCATCATACAGAAACAATAGAAATAAATAATATCAAGACCATACATAGTAACAAAACAGGCAGTTTTGAATTTAGAATATCCACTCTCTTTGCTTTTAATATAATTTACTTATAGTTTTATATAGTTGAATTTTTAATAATGACAGTATTTTTTTAAATAATGACTGTATTTAATAACCAACTCACACATGCCTGAAAATTTAACAGTTAACTCTCATGAGTGGGTATGAGCTGGCTCCAGCACACCAATTTCTTATAGTCATGTAAACTTCATTTCTAGGAAGTCAGAATTCTAGGTGGATGACCTTACCTCTTTTTAATAATTAAAAAGTACAAATATATGCAAAAGTAGATATAGAATAGTATAATGAACCTCCATGTACCTACCATTCAGTTTTGACAACCACCAATATTTTGCCAAACTTATTTCATCTATCCTCTCTCTCTTATATTTTAAAGCAAATATCATCTTTTGGGTCACAGTGTAGCACAGAGTAGCAAGAGAACGTGACCCACTGATTGAGGACAAGACAGGTGTTTGTAAGGTTAACAGCTACAGATGCAGGTGGTGGCTGTTGAAATGGATGGGGATTTGTGGCCAGTGGCTAAGAGCAGCAAGAGAAGATGAAATCTAGGTGACTATTTGACCCCAAATGCAAGATGAAGTACTTGGATGTCTTAGCAGGGGGGAAGTGGTCTCAGAATTAAGGCATCCTAGAGAGGGTATTCCTTGGGAAAGCTGGCAGATGGGTTTCAGTGCTTAGTAGGACCTCAGTGCTCATCTTTTTTTTTTTAAGATTTTACTTATTTATTCATGAGAGACACACAGAGAGAGACAGAGACATAGGTAGAGGGAGAAGCAGGCTCCTCACAGAGAGCCCAATGTGGGACTTGATCTTCAGACTCTGGGATCACACCCTGAGCCAAAGGCAGATGCTCAACCACTGAGCCACCCAGGAGCCCGTCTCAAGAAGGTTGAACCAAACATAATATAGATCACTCCCAAAAGAAGCAGTGTTAGAAACTAATATATGCCCCCAAAGCAGCTATTCTCAGACTTGAGTGTACAGAAAAATCACCTGAGAAACTTCCTAATGCAGATTCCTGGGATGCACCTCAGGGAGTCTTCCTCCATAGGTTTGGAGGGGACTCAGGAGTCTGCACTTTGAACCACTGACCCTGGTCATTCTGGGTCAGGTGATCCCAAGTACCCTTTGAGAAAATTTGCTCTAAATCTCAAAAGAGTGGAGGCCTTCCTTCCTTGTAATTACCACCTCCCCCTTAGCATACAATTGATTTTTCAATTCTTCCTGTAACATGACTGGAAAAAGTGTCGCCTTTCACTTGACATGACTGATAAGAGAATGAATCTGACGTACTTCATAAACTGAGAAGCTGAAAGAAAACTAAACATTACTGAGCATGTATTTTGTCCCAGGCACGGTGCATGGTGTTTTGCATAAATTAATCCCCAAGATAAGAACTTATTATTCAGAAGCAGCTGTGGGAAGTGTTAGAGGCTCACATTTATTGAGCGCTTCTTCTGTGTCAGTACGAAACAAACATTAACTCCATTTCTCCCATAACCTCTTAAATAGATACTATTATTATTATCATTATGCCAGTTTTACAAATAAGAAAACCACTCATCTGAGCTCCCATAAGGAGTAAGTGGTAGAGCTGGGATTAAACACCGGCATTATAGCTCCAGAGACCACCAAGGTCTCCAAAGAGTGGCTTCTATACACAGGTCTCTGGATTTGTCCAGACTACATTTTTTTTATTGTGGTAAATAGACATAGAAGTTACCAGCTTAACTATTTTTAAGTAAACAGTTTGGTGCCATTAAGTGCAATCATACTGCTGTGCAATCATCCCTATCATCCACCTTCAGAAGTCTTTTATCTTCCCAAACTGAAACTCTAAAGGTATTGTGGAGACTCATTTTGACTATTGGGTAAGATGGACCTCTCTCCAGTTGCTTTCAGCCCATCCCTGCAGGGTAGTTACAGTGGAAATCCACTTTCACCTCCTGTATTTCTCCTTATTTGGGGACAATGTGTGGTTTGCTTAAATCACATTTCCCTTTCTTATTTATGTTGCTTTTTGAGCTCACAATGCTGCTTTCCCCTCCCTAATTCACCTTCACCTTCACAATCGCACATCTTGAAACCCTCATCTCACAGGTCCTAGAAAATGCTAACTGCGTGAGAAACCCAGCTTCCCCTTCTAGCTCCCCTCCCACAGCCCCTTGTGAAGAGCCCCCAGCCTCTGGCCTCCCCCAACAATACACTGTCCTCTTTGTATTCAGCCTTGTCCTTATAGTGAAGTGACATCCCTTTTCTCTCCTCCCAGGGCCCCAGCGGCTACCTCTCTGGCCTTCTGCATTCTTAGTCCACTTGTTGTACAAGTCCCTATGCTAAGTTGTGATTTGTGTTTGTGTCATTTTAATGAGTCCTTCAAGGCTTCCTTTGAACTCCCTGCACCTCCCTCCCTCCTCTCAGCTCTTTTGATTTGCCCTACCCCAGGCTGGGGGCAACCTCCCTTATGCTGATTCTGTCTGGGCTGGGTCTGCTAAACTTATTCTCTCTGTTTGTCCCCTTCCATGGATCCCAGAAGCCCTCCTCCCTACCTCTACCACCCCCTACATCCTAACCTTTCTTGCTCAGTGGATTCCTGCAAATTGGTCTCCTCCTGAGGAGGCGAGACCCCTGTCTTTGGCCCAGCTATCACTTACTGAGATCCCTCTGTCGCTCTCAGCTCCTTTACCGGTTGAATTCAGTTTCTCTCCCACTGAAACTTGTAATGTAACTTCCTCTTTGTTCACCTTCCCCTTCTCAGAGATGCCTGGGCCACTCTGCTTTTCCTTTTCTCCTTTCCCTCTGGCACTCAAGGCTGCCCTTGTGGTCCTGCCTCTCTTCCAAGACAAAGCTTATGCCCCAAATCCTTTTGCCAATAGCACAGCTGAGACACCAAAGCTCCTTGTCCCACCAGTGATTTCTTCAGCACTCATGTCTTGTCTTTGGGTCTCCTCAACACCTGCACTGAAAAGAATTTCCAAACCAAAATTGGAGTGATGACCACTTTATTCTCACTTAGGTCTTGCAATTATGAGGTGTCCTCAAAGCGAGAGAGACTCAATCCCCCTGAAGTCTCATAATGTGTTCCGTGTGTATGTTCTCGGAAATAAATCCCCAAAAGCAGCAGTGCTCCTTCCCCAGACTCAACCCTTGCCTGTTTCTTTCTTTTTTTTCAAAAACAAATTTATTTATAAAATATATGAAAAGATGTGACAAAAAAAAATAAGGCTAGAAAACCCCCATAATCTTCTACATCTCAACATCACTTACCAGCCAATAAGCAAGTGTAATTCGACTCCTGTTTTTTTTATTGGGGTTCAATTTGCCAACATATAGCATAACACCCAGTGCTCATCCCATCAAGGGCCCCCCTCAGTGCCCAGCACCCAGCACCCCCCGCCCACCTCCCTTTCTACCACCCCTTGCCTGTCTCAAGCTGGACAGCCCCTACCTGCCCCTCTGGGTCTGGGTCATGCTTGCACAGTCAGTCTAGCTCTCCGTGCTATCTGCTTCTTGTCCTGTAACTGTGAATGTGTCTACAACAGCCCCCTGATCAGGTCAGTGTTTCATTCCTGCAGAAAATGAACAGATTCCCTGGCTATGGCCTGCCAAGTGGGATCATCCTGCCGCCACTCTGGCCCCTTTTCTCCTGATATGGTTTCTACCACAAATCAAATTTCTCTGCTCAGTGAAGCTCCCAGCAAACCTCTTACTCCTCAGGATGTGAATTACTGTTAATCGCTCTCATGGGTCAGTTGCAATCAAATTAATCAGCAAGGTCCCCAACAAATTGTCTCTGGCTGAGCAGCTCCCCTTGTCCTCCCATTGAATCTTCCCCTGCAGGGGTCTCTTGCTTGTCTTGCCCACCCCAGGGAAACAGGAGAGCTGCTTCTCACTTGCCCTTGCCTTTCCCTCCTCTTGACGCCTTTAGTCAGGCAATATCACCCTCCTTTCCTTTTGCACTTCATCCTCAAAATTCTTCACATTGCCCTCCCTTCCATGTGCCCCAGCTCTTGGGGTTATCTTTTGTCTTAATTCTTCTAAGGGTCCTTGCTGGCAGCTGGTTCCCACGTGGGTTTTGCAACAGAGTTTCTTTCTGCAGCAGGATTTATTCCTACCCTGTCTGTCGTCCTCTTCCAGCTCTGGGTGGCAGGCCGAGCTGCTCACTGTCCTTGTCACAATGGCCATGCCATCTCCCGGCATCCCCTGCTGTACTCACCTTTTACTTGGAACTGATGCTTGCCCTAGCCATCCAATGTCCCTTTAGGTAAATAGGGCAGGAATCGGGTAGCATCTCAATTTTGCATTTGAGAAAGGTGAATCCCAGAGAGATTTCATGATTGGCCCCAATTCCCTTGGTGAGTCGGAGTCAGGGGCATGACTGTGACTCCGGCTTCCTGGCTCATAACTGGGTATTTCTGTCCAGTAGATGCTGCCATGGTGCATTATCCAAATAGCTTCTGACTTAGACCAACCATCTGTGAATGACCCTCATTTCCCGGACCAGGCCGGCCACGGAGGAGCTGAGGGTCTGGTTACAGTTAAGAGTCTCTAAATGACTTAAGCTTTTAATAACAGACCTACTGCAGGTAATTGTGTGTTAGCGAAGTACCCCATTCATGCTCCGTGCCCTTTTCATAGGAATTTCTGGGAGCAGAAGAGGGGCCTTGGGGCATGATAGTCCCCCTCACCATTCTTTCCATCCACATTATTGGTTTATCAGCCTTTCCTTCCTTTGCAAAGATTTGTTGGCCTTCTGTTCAAAATATCCTTATTTTTCCCCCTCTTTCCCTCTCTCTATCTCTCTTAAGAGATAGATAACCTTAACCCTGTCATCAATTTGTCATATGACCCCGAGATAATCATTCCATCTCCCTGTCCCTGGTCTGCATATCACATCCCTCATTAAGAAAATAATATCATCTATTTTACTTGGACAGGTCCAAACAGCAGACCAGAGGCTTGATGAAAAAGCAAACCTAGATATTTATCCAAAGGATACAAAAATACAGATTTGAAGGGATACATCACGCCCCCTCCCCGATGTTTATAGCAGCATTATCAACAATAGCCAAACTATGGAGAAAGCCTAAATGTCCATCGACTGGTGAATGAATAAAGAAGATGTGGTATATATATAACGGAATATTACTCGGCCATCCAAAAGAATGAAACTTTGCCATTTGCAATGATGTGGATGGAGCTCAGTGAAATGAGTCAGAGAAAGATAAAAACCATATGATCTCACTCATATGTGGAATTTAAGAAGGAAAACAGATGAACATATAAAAAGAAACAGGGAAACAAACCATAAGAAATTCTTCATGAGGGGCGCCTGGGTGGCCCAGTCAGTTAAGCATCTGCCTTCAGCTCAGGTCATGATCTCAGGGTCCTGGGATCGAGTCCCTCATCAGGCTCCCTACACAGCTTCTCCCTCTCCCTCTGCCCCTCACCTCACCTGTGCGCGCTCTCTCTCTCTCTCCTGCACTCTCTCTCTCTCAAATAAATAAAATCTTTAAAAGAAAATGGTAATGATAGAGAACAAATTAAGGGTTGATGGAGAGAATTGGGTGGGTGACTGGCTAGATGGGTGATGTGTATTAAAAGAGGGCACTTGTGATGGCCACTGATTGTTGTATGTAAGTAATGAATCACTGAATTCTACTCTAGAAACCAATATTATACTATATGTTGACTAACCGGAATTTAAATTAAAAAAAAAGAAAGGCAAACCTAGAAGGATTGAGAGGATAATCCACATCTTCTCAAAGAACACACAAATGAATGAATGGAATGACATACCTGGTTCCTGGAGAGAAAGACTTAATATTACCAAGATGCAGATATTTTGAAATTAATATAAAAATGTGATTCCAATCAAAGGATCAGTGATGATTTTTTGGACTTTACAAATTGATTCTGAATTTCTTCTGAGAGATTTAATATAGTTATAAATTAGATATTTTTGACAAAGAAGAACAATAAAGGAAGACATATGTACTAGATATCAAAATCTATTATAAAGTCTCAGTAATTAAAACAGCATGATTCCAGCATAGAAATATGTGCTGGATCAATGAAACAGAGTGAGCATTCTAGAAACAAACATATATCTATGTATGAATGTAATATATGATAAGATTGACATTTCAAATTACTGGGGAAAGTAAGGTTTATTCAGCAAATAAAGTGCAGTGATCATTACCTATTTGGGAACAAATATAGGGTCCTGTTTCATTAAAAAATATTCAGGTAAGTTAACAATTAATATGAAAAAAACATGGAGTTTGAGGAGAAAATACAAAATAATATTTTCTTACCCTGAAGTAAAATGTTCATACCCAGAAGCCATAAGTTGAAATATTGAAAATATGACTATATAAACAATTGAAAATGACTATGTCTACAGTAAAATACATATAAACAAAGCTAAAGGACAAGCAATAGACTAGGAAAAATATTTGCAACACATCTAGCAAAGGCAAAGAATTTCTACAAACAACTCAATAAAAAATTGATAAAGAATACCAAGATGTCAGGATGCCTGGGTGGCTCAGTGGTTGAGCATCTGCCTTTGGCTTAGGACATGATCCTGGGATCGAGTCCCACATCAGGCTCCCTGTAGGGAGCCTGCTTCTCCCTCTGCCTGTGTTTCTGCCTCTCTCTCTCTCTCTCTCTCTCTCTGTCTTTCATGAACGGATGAATAAAATCTTTAAAAAATATTGCTAATATGGGGGTGTCTGGGTGGCTTAGTCGGTTAAGCATCCTACTCTTGGGTCCAGTTTAGGTTGTGTTTTCATGTGTCATTGGATAGAGCTGCCTCAGGCTCTATGCTCAGCTTGAAATCTACTTGAATATTCTCTCCCTCTGCCCCCGCCACTCACACTTTCTCTCTGTCTCTCTCTCTCCCTTTCTCTCTCTCTCTCAAATAAATAAATCTTTAAAAATACTGCTAATATCAAGTATTATTGAGTACAAAAGGGACTGGGTATTCATGGACTATTAAGGTATATGTGTGTTTATATATGAAGGAAACTAGGTAATGTCTACTAAAATTTTAGATCCATATGCTCCACAACACTAAAATTCCATTTCCAGGAATCCTTAATTAATTCTATAAAAATATTATCACAAATATGTATAAGCTATGCATTTGAAGATGTTTGCTTCAGCCTTGTTTTTAACAGTTAAAAAAGGAAGGTGAACAGCCTATGTCCCTATCAGTAGGAAATGCTTCAGTTTATTATAATGCATCTAGATAATGGAATCTAGGCAGCCATAAAAAAGCAGAGGGTAGATTGACATGTCTTATAAAAACACCCATGATGCCTTTTTAGGTGAAAGCAATCTCATACATCTAACATGATTGCAGTTTAAGTTTTAAAAAGAACATATTTAAGCATAGGACCAGGTCAAGAGGTTTAGGCACCAAAATGTTTCAAGGTTTAGCCTCACCCTCCCTTGGAGTTATTAAAGAGGCTAAAGTGGGTACTCTCAATGTTTATTTTATATTATTTCCTCAAAAGGTGGCAGAATGAATGCAATATTTGTATTTTTCTGTGTTTTAAAAATACAAACAAAATCATTAAAAGAGTCAAAAGAATTAATATGAATAAAGAGTTAATAATTTCATTTATGCATTTATTTTTTTTTTCATTTATGCATTTAATCAACATTTAAGCATTTTCTTGAGTTCTGGGGCTACACTGGTGACTAAATCATGGTGCCTGCCCTTAAGGAGGTTACATTAACATATGCACACATGTGCATGAGTGGGGAGGAAGGAGAGAGAGGGAAAAAGAATGAGAGAGGGAAATAAGCACACAATGATGATAACTCTACTGGGAGAGTAGAAACACAATCAACTGAAACAGCTAATATGGAGACAGATTTTAGAAGCTGAAGGTGATGATGAATTTGGTTTGGTACATGTGGAGTTGGCAGGTGCCTGGGGGACATCCAGGTGGAAATATCCAACAGACTGATAGATGATCCTAGGATTTGAAGGGAGAGATTGGGGCTAAAGATAAGTATCGAAGAGCACTCTGTCAGAGATAATAATGGAACTCATGAGAGTGGGCAAGGTCATCTTAATAAGATTGTGAACAGTGAGAAGAGCCCCATTTGGAAACCTAATCTTGAAAGGACATGCAGAGGAAGAATGACCTGCCCTGACAAGTGGAGACCTACAATGAATCTTCCACACTTAGTAACTGAGATGCCATTAGTGGTGTTGATGAGAACAGGTCCCAAGGTAGAATCAGGATTGTGATGCATTAGGAGTGGAAGAGGGATGAGTTTGTGGATTACTCTTATGAAAAGTTTGGATAGGAATGAACGAAGAGGAATCTTGGACAGAAAGGTCAGAAGAGATTTTTTAAGATGTGGCTACCCACAGGAGAGAGTAACCTTGATTCCTATTTTGTATCCTGTTTTTTCCTTCACTTTCTATAGTATGAGCATTTCCTCACATTAGTTGTATTTCAGAATATTATTTTAAATTTTTTAAAAAGATTTTATTTATTTATTCATGAGAGACGCATAGAGAGAGAGAGAGGCAGAGACATAGGCAGAGGGAGAAGCAGGCTCCATGCTGGGAGCTCGATGTGGGACTCGATCCTGGGACTCCAGGATCATGCCGCGGGCCGAAGGCAGGTGCTAAACCGCTGAGCCACCAGGCGTCCTATTTTTTTAAATTTTTAAAAATTTTATATTTTTACATATAAATGTAGGATTTATATGTAGCAATAGCATAATTACTTAACCAGTAATATATTTAACTATTATAATGAACTAAATGACAATTGGTGGACATTTAAGTTATTCCCAATTTGAGACTCTTTTGAGTAACACCTTTATATATAAATCTTTGAATTTATCTCTGAAGCAGCTTAGACTGTGTGCCAGTGAGAGAATTCCTGGGCCAAAGTCTATGAAATGTCTTAAATCTCTTGATACATATTGCCAATTGCCTTCCGGCAGTGTAGGTAAATTCCCTTTTCCTCATACCTCTACCACAACTGGGTGGGCATTCTCACTTAAATAAAAGCTTCCATTTGGTAGACAATAATGATAGTATTTTTAAATTTGTGGTTTTTATTACTAATGAGATTTTTATATCTATTGGCCTTTTGTATTTTTTCATTTTGAATTGTCTGTTGCCTAAGTTTCTGTTAAATTCATCTTTTTCTTATTGATTTCCCAGAATATTTTATATATATGTGCTGCAAATATTGTTCTGAATTTGTCATTTGCCTTTAAATTTTATTTTTGGTGATTTTCTTGATTTTTAGTTCTTCCTTCTTTATGATCTTGTTTATCAAATTTTCTCTTTATGGTTTCTTCCTTTGCTTTCATGCTGAAAATGTTTTGTTTACCCCCGAATCATATTATTATTCACCTTCAATTCCTCCTCCCTTTCTTATGTCTTTTTGTACGTGTAACTCTTTTTTGCTCTTCTTTATTTCTTAAACTTAATGTGTATTCCATGCTTATTCCAAAACATATGCAGATTCTGTGGGATTTTTTGTTTTTATGAGTATATGTCAAAATGTCATTGCAATATGTCATGCAAGGGAAAAAGTATCCAATAAACTAATGAATAATTTTTAATAAGGACATTTTATTTATATAGTTTTTATCTATAAAGTTTTCTCAAAAGAGGTCTTACTAGACATATTACTGTACAACAGTATATTTTTTTTTTTTACTTGGAAGTTCTGTTTATTTGGGGGAAGGTTGTTTTGTTTTTGCTTAAGATATGTGTTTTTCTTTTTCTTCTTTTTAGTAAGTTTTAATTTAAATTCCAGTGAGTTAACATACAGTGTTATATTAGTTTCAGGTATATGATATAGTGATTCAATACTTCCATGCATTACCTGTGTGCAACAGTATCTTAAGATGAGTCTTCCATGTTTATACATACACACCTATCTCATTTTTTTAATGGTCACACATCAAACTCCTTAAAAAATCAGAATTTGTTCTGATCAGTATCATGTGAGGTCTATCTTTATTAAGAAATTTTGATACCAAAGAGTTAACCAATTATCCAATGCCATTTATGGAATAAGTAAGTCTTTTTCCCAGATCAGAAATGACACTTCTAATGCAAAAGAAATTCTTGTATACTAGGGCCTGTTTCTAGACTTTTTAGTTTGTTCCATTAATCTATGTCTATCTCTTACAGTGATATCACACTTTTTTTGGTATCTCTATAATACCTTTGGATGTCTAGTAGCATAGATAATAGCAGCAGGGAGAATAGAGGAGAAAAATGAAATCCTTACCCTAGGCACAACTCAGTGAACCTCTGAATATTCCAGTGATCCAACAATACCAGCCCAACTTTTAACTGTGGAGGGTTTTATTTATTGTTTATTGTTTTGATTTAGCCTGTTGTTTTGGTTTGGTTTGAACCAATGGACTTCCTTGTAGGATTTAATGGCAAAGATCTATGCTTATTCATTCTCCAAATGTTGGATCTGCCAGGACAGAGAAGATATGCTGGCTGGCTCCTCACTGCCCTGTGTAGGGAGAGTACAGGTATACTTAGTTTGGTTGCACTGCCCAAGCCCCTAAGGCTGACTTGTGCAAAGTAGTGACTCTTCTTACATGAACAAGAATTAACCACAACAACCATTGCATTTTACTGTATTAGGGAAAGATGGAGGGGGTGGTAATCCCCAGACACAGAGGCACACACTTGCTTATCATGTCCAACACTCATCACATGACATGTTCAAGAAGGCACCAGTGGGGTTTTCAAGGACTTCAGATCAAAGAAGCCTAAACTGGGTTTTGTAAACCCAGAGAAAATTTTACTTCCCACAAATTCAAATCAGGACTCTCTTCTTCTCAATACGCCAAATCTACATCATGCTTCCCAGGCTCCCCATCATTATTAGTTTATAAAGATTCATTGATATTCAATTAAGTAGTTCTAATGTTCTCAATGCAGTCCTAGACAGCACTTTATAAAAGAATACATCCGCCCTCTGGAGACAGCTGGGGAAGCCAATTAGTCGGGGTAAATTTGCATATCAATCCAGCTGTGGAATGAAGTCAGCCTTGTTCACCAGTCACAATGTGAAGAGCAAAGGGGGGAATCCAAGTGCTCCCTTGTCCTTTATTCCCTCACCTCAAGTGAGCCACAGCTTTCATTAAAAGGCTGTGAATAGTGGGAGAGAAAACCCATAAATGCTCCCATTCCCTGCCAAGTATGCACTATCACTTAGAAGCAATTATTAATGGGGAATGTTTAATGCCCTCCCAAAGGTTGGTACTAATTCACATAAATATTGTATCACTTAACAAAGGATATTTGTTTGAGAGTTTGAAAAATTGGGTAGTAATTCTATTGTCGAGTTAAACTTCAGTATAATGAGGTTCCACTTTCTAATGATTCCATTATATAGCAAGGATTCAATTCAATTCAACAAACATTTAATGAGTCACTACTATGCTAAGACCACTCACAAAATGCTAGAATGTGAGGAAGCATTTCACTAAGGCACCAACAGTAACTTGCAATGATCATGAATTCAAAGACCATGAGAGTTGGAAGGGTCCCTAAATTCACTGAGCCCAACCCCAGATTACTTTCAAAGCTCTGCCACTAGAAGCCTCCCAAGATAGCCTTGCAGATCTCTGAGGTATTATTTCTCCACTGGTTTCCTTTTTATCAGGCTAAATTGAAGCTCTTCTACATTTGGCAGAACTCTGGTAGCCCTCTACACCAGTGCAGGCCCTCTGCTGAACACAGTGAAGTTTGTCCTCAACCCCCCTAAGAGCGTAGGTCCCAGAACTGAACACAATACCTGACAAATGTCTGACTAGGCTCTCATTCTTCTGTTTCTGGAAAACATACCAATTAATGCAGCTTATGATCAAGATCACCTTTAGCAATCAGCACACTGCTGAGTCACACTGAATTTTCAATGAAAGTCCTAAAATCAGCAATATGGTTTAAGAGAAAGCATGCAAGCTTGTGAATCAGTCAGATCTAGGTTTGTCACACCTGTAACAGTTAATTGTAATCTTGTGCAAGTTAATTCACCTCTGTAAACCTAAGTTTCCCCATTTGTCAATCCCAATCTTTATTTAGCATCTTTTGAGAAGGATGATTAGACATTAGTACAAGTATTTTTCAGAGCAGGATGAGTTCAGTTGGACTGTCAGATAAATTTAACATATTTTTTCTATTGATTTAGTGATTTAGCCTGGTTGACTTGAGTTTTAGGATATAAGGAGCTTGTTTAATACAACACTGATAAACTCTGAATGTTGGTCATTATATTTTTATACAAGGGTCCATCCTGGCCATGGGAGAAGGAAAGACAGCAGCCTCTGTTGACTGGGTTGTGTTTATGCTGGGGCAGGCCCTGGGCCAAGCACTTGTACTAGCATTATCTCATTTAATCTTCTGAACCTGTTATCCATACTTTGTAGCTGAGGAACTTAGAGTTATACTGGTATCCTGAAAGCAAGGGCAAAGAGAATTTCAAGAAGAGTATATTATCTTTAACTTAAATGGAAACTTCTGATTTTTTCCTTCTGGTATCAACATTATTGAGATATAATTTATACACAATAAAAAATACACCACCCCTTTTTAAGTGTTCAGTGCAATGAGATTTACAGAAGTAAACACTGATGTAATCACCACTATAATTAATATATACAATCTTTCCATCACTCTCAAATATTGCCTCATGTCCCATTACAGTCAATCTGCCTGTCCATACTTCTCAACAGAAGACTGTTCTGATTCCCTTCACCATAAATTAGATTTACCTGCTCTAGAGTTACACATAAGTGGAATCATATGACATATACTCTTTCATGGCTGACTTCTGTCATTCAACATAATGTTTTGGAGATTCATTCATATTCTGTATATATCAGTAACACATTTGCTTTTAATGAGCAGTAGCTCACCATAAGGATATACCACAGTTGGGGCAGCCCCGGTGGCGCAGTGGTTTAGCGCCGCCTGCAGCCTGGGGTGTGATCCTGGAGACCTAGGATCGAGTCCCACATCAGGCTTCCTGCATGGAGCCTGCTTCTCCCTCTGCCTGTGTCTCTGCCTCTCTCTTCGCTCTCTCTGAATGAATAAATAAATAAATCTTTAAAAAAAAAAAAGGATATACCACAGTTTATTTATCCAGTCACCTTTTGATAGACATGTACTTTTTTTCCAGATTTTGTCTACTATGAATAAAGTTGCTATTTTGCTCTATCATGATCTTGCCCTAAATGCAGTAAAGAAGGGCTCAGGCCAGAGAGCACTCGGTGCACAGTCTGGATGGTGATAGC
This sequence comes from Vulpes lagopus, assembly GCF_018345385.1. Classification (NCBI taxonomy): domain Eukaryota; kingdom Metazoa; phylum Chordata; class Mammalia; order Carnivora; family Canidae; genus Vulpes; species Vulpes lagopus. The sequence goes on along the minus strand of NC_054848.1, from coordinate 118,548,701 downwards.
CCAAGATTTTCAAGGGCCAAGATGATGTAACTCTCTACCAATCCCATACCAACATAACTTCAGCTATTGAAGTGGCTGCATTCATTGTCTCAGATTCAGGAATAAATGTATTTCCTAGCCAGATCAGAATTATGAGAGGCCCAGAAGCCTGTGGTAAATGGAGTTTGAACAAATACAAAGAATACTGCTCGTATTGGATTTGACTCAAGAACAAGCCGAAAAGGGGAGTCAGGGTGGAAATATCTATAATTCCGTCTTCAATTCATTTCACTTTTTTCTTGATTATATGGTTTTTTGCTGAATACTTTGACTTTTTCTAGTTCAGTCTAACAGATGACCATTCCATGTTCATAGAAGATTTAGCCAAATTTAAAATTTTTTGACATCCTCTGTAATTCCATGACCATTAAAGAGTGACAAGTCTCATAAAACAAAGCCAGAAAAACTAATCATAAATGGGAAACTCTAAGTCACACATGAGTTTGAGAACATCATCCCTGAAAGAAAGATTATCTTTCTTCTTCCAAAGACATCAAACTCTGAAAACTCATATAAGAGATGGTGACCAGGGGTCCAGAGCAAAGGTTCTAAAATAGAGTTTGTTCTTCACAGGACAACTAGCAATGTCAGGAAACATGTTTAGTGGTTACAACTTGAGAGGATGCTGCTAGAATTTAATGGGTAGAGGCCAGGGGTGCTACTAAACATTTTACAATTCACAGGGCAGCCCTACACCACACAAGCACAAAATTACCCAGTCCCAAAATGTCATTAGTGCCAAGGTCAAGGAACCCTGTTCCAGAGGGATGACTGTCCACTCAGCAAATCTTTAGTAATTTATGTGGATCTCAGCTTGTCACTTACTAGCAGAGTACTCTGGGCAGATCCTTAAGCCACTATTTGGCATCTGTAAAATGAGGGATATGGTAACAACAACTATGTTAAAGGAAAGTGCTTAAGAATGATTGTCAACTTACCGCTCAGCTGGGCTGCTTACTAGGCCTGTGACTGAGCAAGTTATTTAACCTTTCAGACCCTTCATTTCTTTATTTATAAAACAGAGCTGTACAAAGTGCTGTGAAGGCTCACAGGACAAGGCACTTGCACTGGGCTCGAGAAAGGCAGGTTTTTGCCTCTACACGATAAAGCAAAAATGTTCCAAGATGAAAGAAATTATCCTTGTATGGACCAAGGGCTTGGAAAAAGGAGCAGTTTTGATCTCACTCCCACTCCCTTCTGCCTTCCTATTCTCTGCAGTGGTCTGGTGGGAGATGAGGGGATGAGTGTGCAAAGGAGTAGATATGCCAGTGTTTTGACAGTTGAGTTGTCCAACTTGTACAGGAACTTAGTTGGGGGAAAGCTGTGAAAAGTCACTTGTACCTACAAATTCCTGCCTGACATATGGGAATGATTCTGGAAAGGACAAAGCACTGTGTAGCATCAAGGTGACAGCCAATTCCAATCACCAAATATTATGAAGTCTCTATTATGTACTAGCCATCTTCTCAAAAGAGAAAACAAAGGGAGGAGAAGGAGAAGGAATCTACACTCACTAAGTATCCACTCTGTCCCAGATGTTAAAATAGATGCTATGTTATCCCATTTGGTCTTTACAAAGAAAAAAAATTGCCTATGAAGTGTGGATTACTGTGCATATGACTATACTCAATTTTGGGGTGAAAATATAGGTTTAGCGAAATAAATCTTCTGCCAAATTCAATCAGTGCAAAATCAGAACCATTATGCTCTCAAACCATTATGATCTACAATGGGACCCTGAGCAACTGCTTTCCTCTCTCTCTGGGTCTCAGCTTTCACAAATGGAAAGTCATGATTTGGAACTAGATCATCTCAAATGGTCCTTCTATTTCTGACTTTTACTGACTTTACTTAAATTGAGTTAAAAGAAAAATATCTGGCATTGATATTCTTTCAGCAATTTGTCCAGAAGTCATTCTGACAAAATTCTTCCTTTGGATTTGGCAAACTTGTTAATTTGCAAGTGAAAAGTGCTTTCTCCAAGGTGAAGTGGAAAACTGGGAAATTTGTCTATTAGCTGAGGGCAATGGGAACAACTCTCTTTTGCCTTTGTTTCCAGAATGCCACTCTTCATTTTCCTTCTACTTGTCTAGTAGCTCCTTCTTAGTCTTCTGCTCAGACTTGTCCTCTACATGCTCCAAGAAAATATCTAGCTATCCATCTGTGGAGAAGTCTTAAATAGTAAAGAGTTCCCTATTACTAGAAGTGTCCAATCAGAGGTTAGATAAATATCTATAAGAGGCATGATAGAAGAAATCCCCACAGTGAGTATTAAGTTCAACTAGATGACTTTTAAATAAAATTCTTTCAACTCCAAATTTTATGAGTCTACCAAGTGCCAAACAAAAAGTCTGGTCAAAGAAATGCTATAGGAATTCAGAGGCAGAAGAAAGTCTCCCTAGTTTTAAGCCAATTGAGTCTGAGGGAAGGTTGGCAAATCCTAAAAGACATAATAATTAAATGAAGTAGATCAATTTTAGTCTATCCTAACATAAAAGCTTTCCAAAACTATTGACTATGACTTCTACAATTGCTTTATACGATGAGCCAAAGAATGGATTGGATTTTACAGCTGAATGATGTAAGTGATAAAATACCTGTCTAGGCAGCCCCTTCGTCAGTAGCTCTGGACAAACTACAGGATGGAATGAGTGGACTGAATAAGTTCCAGAATGCAGGACTCTCTTTCTACTGTTCTGCCATCTTTATGCCTCATGCAAACTGTGCAACTCAGGACCCTACAACATGCCATGAATCTTTCCACCTTTTAGCCTTACCCATATTATGCCTTCTCCCTTTCCTTTGCAGAGTAATAAAATCTTGGCCATTCATTTCAAAAATATCTGTGTAAATATTAATTACCCTCTTTCAACATGTTTGGATAACATTGTTGCCATAAACCATCACCCAGCAGTAGGCCAGTGGCTATAATCCTACTCATTTTCTTTTTAATCCAGGAACTTTTTTTTTTTTTTTGGTGTTGAGATATAACTACCTCAATGTAAGCCTGTCTGAGGAAAAAAAGGGCAGAAATGGAGAGAATCTTACTGACCTTTAACCTAAATTCTTAATTCTCAAGTCTCTCCAATACTACCATTCCTATTCCCCTCCACCATCACACAAGAATCTTTCGTTTCTGGGGACCCTTGAAAGAACTCTAGGTTCCATCTAGAGCCTAAATCTCTACCTTCTTCTATATTTTAAGAATAAATTCCTCTTTGGTGTCAAACAGCTTTTTGCTATTATTTAGGGGTTGGGGTGTAGTTTATATTTAAAATTTTGGTCACATTCCTTCTGCAGTTTTATTGATAACAGGATTAACATTTTAAATTTTCGATCATGTTTCTAGAATTTCCCCCTTTACATTTCGAGTTGTTTTTACATCACCAAACTCTATACTCTGACCCCTTCAGCTGGTAAGACAATCTCCACCAGTAGTCATAGTTATGGGGCTTGGAAACCATTCTTGGGCCTGAAGCAACAAAATCATAATCTTATAGCTTAAAGTTTTAGAGTAAATTATCATCTCTATTCTGGTTCCTCTTACAGGGATTTCAGTACGTTTAAATAATTTTTTTAATCCCATTTTATCCCATTTCTATCATTACTATCTGTGGGAATGTTTATATTACCATTTCATTCTTTTGACATTACCATCCCTAATTCTTTTAGGATGGAGGAAACAGAGACCTACGTGGTTCTCAGTTAAGAGCATAAGAGGACCATGTCCAAGGAAGGAGGAGGAACCAGAGTTAAGTTTTATTAAAACTTCTACCCAGTCCCAAGCACTGAGTGATCAGCATCTCACCCTATCAGTCTACAAGAGAAAACAGGCAAGAATACACAATTCTCTTATGTACTAGAAATGAGAAGAGGTAGAGATCATGGCTTACTATCAAATAAAAACAGATGACACAAGTAGGCACAATATTGAATGAAAGACACAGGCCTCCTACTCTATTTCCAGTTAAAAAAGTAGATTTACACAAAAATGATGATCACTGGAAATGAAGATATGGAAAAGAAAAATATGAAAAACCAATAAAGTCTCAACTTTCATGGGAAAAGACAACAAATTCCAACACCAAGATGAAAAAGATGTAAGAGTTATCTGACAAAGCATTAAAGTAGCTATTATTAAATCCCAAGAAGTAGGCGCAAACATTCTAGCAGTAAGTAGAAAAATAAAGGTCTCGGAAAAAAAAAAGTCATAAAGAACAACCAATTGCAAAGTATAGAATTTAAAAACACAATAACCAAACACACACACACACACACACACACACACACACACACACCAAAAACAAAACAACTCTTCACAGGATGGGCTCCATGAAGATTGGAGAATGATGGAGGAGAGAGTTATTAAACTTACAGATAGGTCAATAGAAATTATTCAATATGAATGACAGAATAAAACAATTTTATAAAATGAACAGACTCAGGGACCTGTGGGACAAGACTAAAAGTTCTATCATTCATCTTTCATGTCATTGGAGTCCCAGAAGGAGAGGAGAAATATATGCAGAACAAAAATTTGAAGACATACTGACTGAAAACTCCCCAAATTTGACTAAAGATGTAAACCTACATATTCAAGAAGCTCAGGGAGGCCTAAACAAGATAAAGACAAAGAAAACCATGCTTTGACAAGTATGATCAAACTGTTCAAAACTAGACATGAAAAAAATATTGAAAGTAGCATGACAAAAACTACACATTACTTAGAAAGGAATAATAATTTGAATGATGTGGTATTTTTTCTCAGCAGAAATCTCAAAAGAACATGGATCAAAATTTTTCATATGCTACAAGAAAAGAACTTTTAATCCACAATTTTTTGCTCAGTGAAAATATTATTCAGGCATAAAGGTTAAATAAATAAAGACATCCACAGATGAAGAAAAAGTACGTGAATTTCTGCCAGCGGATCTGCTCTACAAGAATTAATAAATTAATCTCTCAGACAGAAGGGAAATAAAACCAGAAGGAAATTTAGAACATCAGAAATGAAAGAAAAGGAACAGAAATGTTAAACATCTGGGTAAATATAATAGACTGTTTTGTCATTCAAGTTCTTTAAAATATGTGTAAAGGTTGAAAGTAAATATTATAACATTTAGGGATGGGGTTTTCAAAGTATATAAGTATAATACATGATACAACTACAATAGAAAGAGGAAAGAGAAAAGAAATCTATATGGTTGAGAGTCTTGTATATTCTATTTCACACATGTACACACACATATATAATACATAGTTTAACTAATATTAACAAACATAAATATATGTGTATATATGTAGCTAGATAAGATACAGATTGGTCTATCGATAAACCAATAAGGAAACTGTACAAAGATATGGAATCAAAAACATAATAGACAAAATATAAAGAAACATACTGTTAACTATAGAGAGCAAGCTGATAATTACCAGAGGGGAGGTGGCTGGGGAATGAGTGAAGTAGGTCATGGGAATTAAGGAATGCACTTATCCTAGATGAACACTAGGTGATAAATGGCATTTTGAATCACTATATTGTATACTTGGAACTAATATAACACTGTATGTTTGGAATTTATTTTTATTTATTTTTAAAAATTTTTTTAAAGATTTTTAAAATTTATTCATGAGAGACAGAGAGGGAGAGAGAGAGAAAGAGAGAGAGAGAGAGAGAGAAACAGAGACACAGGCAGAGAGAGAAGCAGGCTCCATGCAGGGAGCCTGACGTGGAACTCGATTCCAGGTCTCCAGGATCACACCCCGGCTGAAGGCGGCGCTAAACCGCTGGGCCACCGGGGCTGCCCGTATGTTTGGAATTGAAATAAAAATTTTAAAGAATGAAAATAAAATGAATACTTAAAAAGCTCAAATAACCCAAAATATGTTAACAAAAGCAAAACAGTGGAATAGAAAACAGAGGCAACAAACAGAAACCAAATAATTAAATAGTAGACTTAAATCCAATTCTATCACTGTACTGAATGTAAAAGATCTAAATACATCAATTAAAAGACCAAGATTGTCAGAATGGATGAAAAAATATCACCAAATTATATGTACTGTAAAAGAAATTCACTTCAATAAATAAATAAATAAATAAATAAATAAACAAACAAATGAAAGAAAAGAAACCCACTGCAAATATAATGATATACATAGATTGAAAGTAAAAGGATGAAAAAGATACACCATGCAAACTTAATACTGATACCAAAATGTGAAAAGAGCATTACAAGAAGAGAAATTACAGACCAGTATTATTCATGAAATGGTTGTAAAAAAAATCTTAAAGAAGATAATAAATAGAATCCAGGAATACATAAAAAGGATAATACACTATGGCCAAGTAGGATTTGTTCCAATAATGCAAAGTAGAAAAGAAGTTATAGTATTTGGTATTCAAAATAACATGGCACTGGCATAATAATAAAGATATAGATCAAAGGAATAGATAGGGCCTAGAAATAAGCCCAGATGATGATTTTTTACAAAGTTATGAAGGTAATTTAATACAGTAAAAATGTTTTCACCAAATGGTACTGGGACAGTAGTATATCCATATGCAAGAAGATAAAATCAGACTCTTACCTCACACCATACATAAAAACTAACTCAAAATGGAACATAGACTTAAATGTCAGAGCTAAAAACTATAAACTCTTGGAAGAAAATATAGGCATAAGTCTTTGTGATCCAGGGTTAGGGGAAGCCTTCTTAAATATGACACCAAAAACACAAGTAACAAAAAAATAGATGAATTAAACTTCATCAAACTGAAAACTTTTGTGCTTTAAAAGGCACCATCATGTGTTAAGAGAACCTGGCACTTGTTTGTTTTTGTTTTAATCAGGTATAGTAGACATTCAGACACAGATATTACTGTCATAAAGGAAGAAATTCATCCAGGACCCTAGAAATTGGAGACATAGCATAGTATCCCGGGGACCACATGTGGAAGGTTGGTCAGGGGAGTGGGAAAACACATGGGCAAAAGCCTTTATAGTAGTTTCCACGGGAAGGAATGGGCAAGGCATGGTAATCAGGCTTCGGACTAGCTAGTTTGAATAAATTCAGTGGGCTCTGGGACATAGAGACTGTCCTTAGTTTTCTAAAACCTAGCCCTGGGGTGATTACGGCAGGAGAATATTACCTACTGAAGTGTAGGATCCAGATAAAGGAGGTGGTTGCGGGTGTGGGCTCTGGAGTAATTGGTTTGTATATGAAAAACATATCACAGGCAAGTCATTTACTTCAAGAATAGACTAGCCCTGAGAGGGAGGAACAGTCTCTCTAGAGTCAGCAAGGCCCCAAGGAGCCAAAGCATCAAAAATAAAGAAAATTTTAAAACATGATTAACATCAACAAAGTGAAAAAACAACCCATAGAATCGAAGAAATCATTGTAAATCATGTATCTTATAAGGTACTTATATCTAGACTATTTAAAGAACTCTTACAAGTTATTAAGAAAAAGGAACAAAAACTCAATTTCAAAATGGGCAATTCTGAATAGATATTTCACCAAAAACACAGGAAAGGCAAATAAGTACATGAAGAGATGTTCAACCTCATTGGTCTTTAGGAAAATGCAAAATAAAACCACAATGATATTACATAACTATTTGAATGATTATAATGAAAAAGAAGAGTATGTGTTAGAATGGAGAGAAACTGAAACCTCCATATCATCAAAAATTTAAACATAAACTTAGCATATCACCTAGAAAGTCCACTACTAGGGATATATACTCAAGAAAATTGGAAGCACGTGTCCATACAAAAACTGGTACATAAAAGTTTATAAGAGCATTGTTCATGATAACCAAAAGGTAGAAACAATTCAAATGCCCATCAACTGATGAATGAATATGCATATAATGGAATATTACTTAATAGTAAAAGGAATAAAGCACTGATACTCGCTACAAGGATAAATCTCAGAAACTTTTGTGCTAAGTGAAGGAAGCCACATGTGAAAGAAATACATATCGTACAATTTCATTTATATGAAGTTTCCTCACAAAGGTGAATGTTTTGAGACAGAAAGTAGATCCATGCTTTCCTTGACATGGGGAGAGAAATGGGGAGGAACTGCAAATTTCCATGAAGGATCTTTCTCAGGTCATAGAAATGTTCTAACATTGGATAGTGGTTGATGTTTGCAAAATTCTATAGATTTACTAAAAATCATTGGCTTGTACACTTAAAGTAGGTGCATTTTGTTAGGTAAATTATACCTCAAGAAAGGTGACTAAAAGATAATTATATATTGTATATAAGATACACACCTATAACAAACTGATTAAGAAAAACGAAAAATCAAGGAATAGACAAAATTTCACCAGGCAAATGGAAACAGAAAAAGAGAAAGTGTAGTGATTCTGATATCAAACAAAAGAGAATTCAAGCCCAAAAGTATTAAACTGACAACTAATGACATGTTATTTTAAAAGATTTAATTTACTTATTCATGAGAGACACAGAGAGAGGCAGAGACATAGGCAGAGGGAGAAGCAAGCTCCCTGCGGGCAGCCTGATGTGGGGCTTGATCCCAGCACCCCAGGACCATGAACTGAGCTGAAGGCAGAGGCTCAACCGCTGAGCCACCCAGGGTCCCCAGATGACAATTTCAATGTAAAAGTTACAGTCCACAATAAACAGATAACACTTATTAATATATAGGCACCAAAGAACACAGTGACCACCTTTTCGAAGCAAAAACTACAGAGAATGCAAGGAAACATAGACAGATAAAACACTTAAATGCACCATTTTTAGTACAATATAAATCAAATGGACAAAATATGTATGGAGATAGAATGTGCATATTGATTAGGAAACAATAATTAATAGGATAGATATTTTGAATATATGTTGAGGTCTATACCGTGATAATCGGTAATACAGACACTCTTCTCAAGAGTGTCTCACAAACATTGATCATTTATTAGGTCACAAAGAAAACATCAGTAAGTTTCATAAAATATAAATATCACAAACAACTTGCTCTGATTAACATATAATCACCAATAGAGTGTACCAACAAAAACAAAAGCAGAAAGGCCCTTCTTCCTCAAAATTTAGGAATCTCCTATTAAACAACTTCTGGATGACATGGCAAGTACAAAAAAATTACAGGGCACTGGGTAGCTCAGTGGTTGAGTGTCTGCCTTTGGCTCAGGTCATGATCTCGGGGTCCTGGGATCAAGTCCCACATCAGGCTCCCTGCTTCTTCCTCTGCCTATGTCTCTGCCTCTCTCTGTGTGTCTCTCACGAATAAATAAATAAAATCTTATTTAAAAAACCTGAAATTACAAAATCAAAAAATAATAACAATAAAGGTATCATTATTACAATCTATGGGATGGTTTGGGGAGCCGTGGGCTTTAGTGCAGACATGGCCGAGTTCAAAAACCACACCATGCACAACCAGTGACAAAAATGGCACAGAAATGGCATCAAGAAACCCCAATCACAAAGATACAAATCTCTTAAGAGGGTAGACCCCAAGCTCCTGAGGAACATGTGCTTTGCCAAGAAGCACAACAAGAAGGGCCTGAAGAAGATGCAGACCAACAATGCCAAGGCCATGACTGCAAGTGCCGAGGTTATCAAGGCCCTTGTCAAGCCCAAGGAGGTTAAGCCCAAGATCCCAAAGGGCGACAGCCATAAGCTCAATCGACTTGCCTACACCACTCACCCCAAGCTCAGGGAAAGGCACGTACCCGCATTGCCAAAGGTCTCAGGCTCTACCGGCCAAAGTCCAAGGCCAAGGCTCAAACCAAGGCCCAGGCTGTAGCTGCAACCCCGGCTCCGGCTCCTGCTTCTACTCATGCAGCACAGGCTCCCAAAAGTCCCCAGGCCCCCACAAAGGGGGCCACAAAGCCTCTAATGTAGAGGCTTCTGCCTGCCATTGTGAGGATGAAAGGACTGGTATGACCCCTGGGCTTCTGTCTGCATGGGCCTGATGTCCTCCTGTACTCTTTGTACAAATAAACTTGCGTGGATGCAAAAATTCTCAACAAGATACTAGCCAATAGGATCAAACAACACATTAAGAAAATTATTCACCATGACCAAGTAGGATTTATCCCTGGGACACAAGGTTGGTTCAACACTCGTAAAACCATCAATGTGATTCATCATATCAGCAAAAGAAAAACCAAGAACCATATGATCCTCTCATTAGATGCAGAGAAAGCATTTGACAAAATACAGCATCCATTCCTGATCAAAACCCTTCAGAGTGTTGGGATAGAGGGAACTTTCCTCGACATCTTAAAAGCCATCTACGAAAAGCCCACAGCAAATATCATTCTCAATGGGGAAGCACTGGGAGCCTTTCCCCTAAGATCAGGAACAAGACGACAGGGATGTCCACTCTCACCACTGCTGTTCAACATAGTTCTGGAAGTCCTCGCCTCAGCAATCAGACAACAAAAAGACATTAAAGGCATTGAAATTGGCAAAGAAGAAGTCAAACTCTCCCTCTTCGCCAATGACATGATACTCTACATAGAAAACCCAAAAGCCTCCACCCCAAGATTGCTAGAACTCATACAGCAATTTGGTAGCGTGGCAGGATACAAAATCAATACCCAGAAATCAATGGCATTTCTATACACTAACAATGAGACTGAAGAAAGAGAAATTAAGGAGTCAATCCCATTTACAATTGCACCCAAAAGCATAAGATACCTAGGAATAAACCTAACCAAAGAGGTGAAGGATCTATACCCTAAAAACTATAGAACACTTCTGAAAGAAATTGAGGAAGACACAAAGAGATGGAAAAATATTCCATGCTCATGGATTGGCAGAATTAATATTGTAAAAATGTCAATGTTACCCAGGGCAATTTATACGTTTAATGCAATCCCTATCAAAATACCATGGACTTTCTTCAGAGAGTTAGAACAAATTATTTTAAGATTTGTGTGGAATCAGAAAAGACCCCGAATAGCCAGGGGAATTTTAAAAAAGAAAACCATAGCTGGGGGCATCACAATGCCAGATTTCAGGTTGTACTACAAAGCTGTGGTCATCAAGACAGTGTGGTACTGGCACAAAAACAGACACATAGATCAATGGAACAGAATAGAGAACCCAGAAGTGGACCCTGAAATGTACGGTCATCTAATATTTGATAAAGGAGGAAGGACTATCCATTGGAAGAAAGACAGTCTCTTCAATAAATGGTGCTGGGAAAATTGGACATCCACATGCAGAAGAATGAAACTGGACCACTCTCTTTCACCATACACAAAGATAAACTCAAAATGGATGAGAGATCTAAATGTGAGACAAGATTCCATCAAAATCCTAGAGGAGAACACAGGCAACACCCTTTTTGAACTTGGCCACAGTAACTTCTTGCAAGATACATCCACGAAGGCAAAAGAAACAAAAGCAAAAATGAACTATTGGGACTTCATCAAGATAAGAAGCTTTTGCACAGCAAAGGATACAGTCAACAAAACTAAAAGACAACCTACAGAATGGGAGAAGATATTTGCAAATGACATATCAGATAAAGGGCTAGTTTCCAAAATCTATAAAGAACTTATTAAACTCAACACCAAAGAAACAAACAATCCAATCATGAAATGGGCAAAAGACATGAAGAGAAATCTCACAGAGGAAGACATGGACATGGCCAACATGCACATGAGAAAATGCTCTGCATCACTTGCCATCAGGGAAATACAAATCAAAACCACAATGAGATACCACCTCACACCAGTGAGAATGGGGAAAATTAACAAGGCAGGAAACAACAAATGTTGGAGAGGATGCGGAGAAAAGGGAACCCTCTTACACTGTTGGTGGGAATGTGAACTGGTGCAGCCACTCTGGAAAACTGTGTGGAGGTTCCTCAAAGAGTTAAAAATAGACCTGCCCTACGACCCAGCAATTGCACTGTTGGGGATTTACCCCAAAGATTCAGATGCAATGAAACGTCGGGACACCTGCACCCCGATGTTTCTATCAGCAATGGCCACAATAGCCAAACTGTGGAAGGAACCTCGGTGTCCATCGAAAGATGAATGGATAAAGAAGCTGTGGTCTATGTATACAATGGAATATTACTCAGCCATTAGAAACGACAAATACTGTGCAAAAGCTTCTTATCTTGATGAAGTCCCAATAGTTCATTTTTGCTTTTGTTTCTTTTGCCTTCGTGGATGTATCTTGCAAGAAGTTACTGTGGCCAAGTTCAAAAAGGGTGTTGCCTGTGTTCTCCTCTAGGATTTTGATGGAATCTTGTCTCACATTTAGATGGAATATTACTCAGCAATTAGAAACGACAAATACCCACCATTTGCTTCAACGTGGATGGAACTGGAGGGTATTATGCTGAGTGAAATAAGTCAATCGGAGAGGGACAAACAGTGTATGTTCTCATTCATTTGGGGAATATGAATAATGGTGAAAGGGAATATAAAGGAAGGGAGAAGAAATGTTGGGAAATATCAGGACGGGAGACAGAACATAAAGACTCCTAACTCGGGGAAACGAACTAGGGGTGGTGGAAGGGGAGGAGGGCGGGTGTTGGAGGGGAATGGGTCACGGGCACTGAGGTGGACACTTGACGGGATGAGCACTGGGTGTTTTTTCTGTATGTTGGTAAATTGAACACCAATAAAAGTTAATTAAAAAAAAAAACAAATAAACTTGCGGCAGGATCTGTCAAAAAAAAAAAATCTATGGGATGCATTTAAGGAAGGGATAAGGCGAAAAATTTTTTTGCATTATACACTTTTATCCAGAAAACTGAAATAACAAAAAATGAGTTTAATTCCAAGTTCATAAAACTAGGAAAAGAATTTAAAATGACCCAAAATAAACCAGAAAATAACAAAGATAAAAGCAGAAATAAATGAAGAAAAGATAAAAACAATAGCTCAAGAAATAAAGGTATAATTCTATAAAGATTAACAATATAGACAAAGTACTTGCTAACTTTATCAAGAAAAGAAACGCACAAAGGAAGAACAAATACACAAAATAAGAACTGACAAGATGAAAAATTACCTTTGAAACAAATGGAATTTTTTAATTTATGAGTCCTCTAAGCAAATAAACTTGAGGAAATGAATACTTTCCTAAGGAAATTCAAGTTACCGAAATTGACCACATTAACGTTAGAAAGCTTAAATGGACCAATTTCTATAAAAAGAACTACTCCATAAAAAAATGCAGACCCAGATAATTTCACAGGGAAAAAGATAAAATTATATCCATATCACAGCATAGGCAAAAACAAAAAAACAACAAAAAAAGGCTCCAGATGGATGAGAGAGCTAAATGTAAACAATAAAATCATGCAAGTATCAGAAGAAAATATAGGGGAGGGCAGCCTTGGTGGCTCAGCGGTTTAGCGCCTGCCTCCAGCCCAAGGCATGATCCTAGAGACCCGGGATCGAGTCCCGCGTCGGGCTCCCTGCATGGAGCCTGCTTCTCCCTCTGCCTGTGTCTCTGCCTTTCTCTCTGTGTGTCTCTCATAAATAAATAAATAAAATACATTTAAAAAAAAATATAGGGGAATTCCTCTTTAACCTTGGTGTAGGGAAGGTCTTTCTAACTATGACTCAAAATCTAAAGGCAATAAAAGAAATCTAATAAACATGATTCGCTTTTAAAAATTTGCATGGCAATGTGAACTGACAGATGAATGGATAAAGAAGATGTGAGATATACATATATAATATATATCGTATATATAATGGAATATTACTCAACCATCAAAAAGAATGAAATCTTGCCATTTGCAATTACATGATTGGAACTAAAGAGTATTATGCTAAGCGAAACAAGTCAGAGAAGGACAAATACCATATGATTTCACTCATATGTGGAATTTAAGAAACAAAACAGATGAACATAGGGGAAAGGAAGGAAAATAAAATAAGATGAAAATTGAGAGGAAAGCAAACCAGAAGAGTTGCTGAACTCTAGGAAACAAAATGAAGGTTGCTGGAAGGGAGGTGGTGGGATACTTGGGTGATGGGCATTAAGGAGGGCACTAGATATAATGAGTACTGGGTGTTACATGCAACTGATGAATCACAAAATTCTACCCATGAAACTAAGAATATACTATATGTTAACTAAATTAAATTTAAATAAAGAATTTTAAAAATTGCGTGGCAATTGCACCATGAAAATGCACCTAAAAATGAAGAACTCTTAGAAACTGAGGGATATAGAGACAGGATCAGAGAAGAGCAAGGCAGTTTGATAGAGCTGATGTATGGAGTGGGTCAAGGAAAGGAACTGCCAGGCTAAAGGTAGGAGGAGGACTGGAGGAACAATGTATTTGGATCTGCAATTTACAAAAAGTAGGTTAGAAAGGTTGGGAGATGGGTATAGAAGCACTTAAAGTAATCCATCTAAGATATGATGGTGGTTCAGACTAAGGATTAAGAACAAAAGAGGAATTAAATTGCTATTGAAGAGCAGAATGTACTGGGTTGGTCAACCAAATGGACATGGGTGAGGTAGGAGTGTTGGATGAAACCTGGGATTTCAATGTAGACAATAAGGTAGATGGTAGTGTCAGAGAGAGTGTAAAGAATGCAAACATTTGTTTATTTTTGTTTCAAGTGTAGTTGACACACAGTGTTACATTAGTTTCAGATGTACAACAGAGTGCAAACATTTAAATTCTATCTCAGGATTAGCTATGATCCATGTAAATTGTTGAGTGCCACGTTTGACATAGAAATTATGAAATAAGTTTAGCTATTGCTGTTATCTTAGGCTAACCTGCTTTGATTAATCCTAACAGAATTCACTATAAAGTATTCAAAATTGGTATTCGGCATTTTCTAAGCAGATGGGAGTTCAAATTGTCCAACTTGACAGCTTTCTGACTCTAGACCAGTTTCTTAACCTTTCTTGGCCTCAATGTCCTCTTCTTAAAAATAAGAGTAAATAATATTAACCTGGCAGTGATTCTATGACAATTAGAGATAAGAGAAGTAAACTCTCTTGAGTGGTGCTTATCACATCGTAGGAGCTTAGTAAATGGTAGCTTAAACGAAAGGCCACATCGTTCATTTCAGGTCTTTAGATTAGGTCACAGATTCTCCCTTGTTTATCTTGGTAATTCCCACAGACTCTAAGTGCCTAGAAGAGAGTCTTACACATGATAAATACTCAATAAATATGTATCAAATCTATGATAATTGTTTTTTGCTTGCCCTTTCACTGTATTTCCTGCTAATCTACCTATTAACCTTCATTTTATTATTTTTTTAAAGATTTTATTTATTTATTCATGAGAGACAGAGAGAGAGGCAGAGACACAGGCAGAGGGAGAAGCAGGCTCCATGCGGGGAGCCTGACGTGGGACTCGATTCTGGGTCTCCAGGATCAGGCTCTGGGCTGACGGCAGCGCTAAACCGCTGAGCCATCCCGGCTGCCCTTAACCCTCATTTTAAAAGTATTCTTCCTAAAGTTATAGCTCCTTCTCGTTTAATTTCCACCCTCCTCTTTTAACTTACAAAAGAATAATGATTCGTGCTTCATAATTTTACACTTTATCAGAAAACTTCTTACCAACTTCCTACATCTCCGCTCCTGACCCCACACAGGAGTTTCATTCAATAGTAAAAACTCAGTCCCTGTATGGCTTGACTCTAATGAAAATTACTCAGGTTATTGAACCTTTTCTGGAACCTCTGCAGCTGATTAATGAGATTCTCAAATAACTTGAATTTAATCACAGTGACTCATAGCCACTGAAAAAGGCATTTAATTTGACCTGAAATATTTGCACAAGAAAAATATCAAGGCTCAGGCATGACTTGTGATTAGCAACTCTATTAAAAAAAAAGAGCAATCTGAAGTTTTATAAAACTGAGGGACAAAGAACCAAAAAGTGAGGAAACTATATAAACAGATAATTCACCTTGAAAAAGAATATAAAAATTCCCCTTAAACATGAGAAAAATATTCTAACTCACTACATATAGAGAATCACTGATAAAAAGTATACTGAGATACCATTTGCTACCTAGCAGAAAGGGAAAACTGTGAGAAATATGACAATAGAATCTTTTGATAAGTCTATAGGGAAACACGCATGCTGATTCATTGCTACTGAGAATGCAAAGCAATACAGCACTTCCAGAGAGAAATTGGCAATACCTAATAGAACTTTTCAATCCAGAAATTTAGATTTTAAGAAGCTATTCTTGAAGATGAACTTCCAACAATCCAAAAATACATATGCACAAGGATGTTCACTGCGTATTTTCTAACTGCAAAGTATTGGAAACAACCTAAATGTCCATACATAGAAGAGTGCTTGAGTAAATGGTGCTGTAAGAAAGGATGAATCAGCTCTCCATAACTGATGTGGAGTGATTTATATGACGTACTACCCAAGTGAAAAAAAAATCAAAGTGCAGGAGGGCACTTTTGAATGGTAGTGTAAGAGCTTCCAAAAATGTACTTCTCCATAAAAGCAAGAACATCACAAAAACTGTCAAAATAGACTTTTTCAGAACTCTAGAAGTTAACTTAAATCTTACAACAATCCGAGGAAAGTTTATTCCAGAAAAATGACTGAATCTTAGTAAGAACAGTGAGTTTGGTGGTGCTTTAAATTTCCCTAATTCCGTTCCCTTCCCTTAGCTCTACTGTAGCTTAGAAAATCAGTAACTTCACAACTAATAGAAATCATGAAAAACAGAAGCCTAGCAGCCACAGGAGAGTACATAACAGCTTTGGAGTTACCCAGAACTCTTTGTGTGGGTTTTAGTAGGTTATATCTTTCAAGGAGTTGGTCCATTTCATCTAGTTATCAAATTTATGGGCATAGACGTGTTCATAGTATTATTTTATTGTCCTGTTTATGCCCACAGGATCAAGAGTGATGACTGATATTTCATCTCCAATATTAGCAATTTGTGTCTTCTCCATTTCTTACTTAGCTTGGCTAGAAGTTTATCAATTTTACTGATCTTTTCGAAGAACCAGCTTTTACCTTACATTGGTTTTATATATCAATTTCCAGTTTTCAATATCATTGATTTCTGCTCTGATCTTTACTGTTTCTTTTCTTCTGTTTCCTTTAGGCTCATATTGTTTTTCTATCTCTAGTTTCCCACATCCAGAAACCTATATTTGTATGTCAATGTTCATAGCAGTATACTCACAATAGGCAAAAGGTGGAAACAATTCAAATTTTCATTGACTGGGTGACAGGCGCTGAGGGTGGCACTTGACAGGATGAACACTGGGTGTTATGCTATATGTTTGCAAATAGAACTGCAATAAAAAATATACAAAAAACCCCACAAATTTTCATTGACAGATGAATGGATAAACAACGAGTGGTGTATACATACGTCTGTGTGGCACAGTCGGTTAAGTGTCCAACCCTTGGTTTCAGTTCAGGTCATGATCTCAGGGTCTTGAGATCGGGCTCTGAGTTAGGCTTTGTACTCTGTGTGGAGTCTGCTTCGGTTTTTTTATCTTCCTTTCCCTTTGCCCTTCACAGTCATGCTCTTTCTCTCTCAAATAAATAAATCTTTCTTTATAAAGGATATTATTCAGCATTACAAATAAGCAAAATTCTGATACATGCTGCAATATGGATGCACCTTGAAAACTATACTAAATGAAAGAAACCAAGTGCAAAAGGCCACATATTATATAATTCCATTTATATGAAATGTCCAGGATGGATAAATTTGTAGACACAAAAAGTACATTAGTGATTGTCATGGGGCCTCAAGGAGGTAATAGGGAATGACTATAATAATACAGATTTTCTTCCCAGGTGATGAATATTCAAGAAACTGATAACAGTGATGATGGTACACCTTTGTGAATCCAGTAAAAAAAAAAAAAAGAAAAAGAAAAACCCTGCACTGAATACTTAAAAATGATAAAATTCATCGAATACTTTAAAATGATGAATTATATCTCAATTAAAAAATACATGTATATATTTACTATAGAAAACATTAAAATATATGTCTTTTCATAGTATATGAATGGCTTTGTTAACAAAATTATGTATCAGCTTATGATCTGCTTTTTCAAAGTAATGTGGATTGATGGTATTTGGGGGGATATATTGACTGAGTTGGGGCATGAAAGAGCCTTTTGGGATTATAAAGTGTTCTACACCTTCATCTGGAAGATGGTGATATAAAAATGCACATGTGAGATAAAAATCTATTTAGTTATACATTTAATATGTATGCCTATAACTGTATATAACCTATAGTTTAATTAAAATTAAAAAAACACAATATGACTTTGATGAAGGGCCAGACACATAGGCTAATGAGACAGACTAGACAATCAAGAAAGATAGATAAATGATA
The DNA here is from genome assembly GCF_018345385.1 of Vulpes lagopus. NCBI lineage: Eukaryota > Metazoa > Chordata > Mammalia > Carnivora > Canidae > Vulpes > Vulpes lagopus. The sequence goes on along the minus strand of NC_054848.1, from coordinate 118,530,313 downwards.
GAGAGAGAATAGATAATTTTTATTTTTATATGATTAATTTATAACAAAGTCTCCACTGCAATTCGGTGGGTAAAAGATGGTTTTTTCAATACATGGTGGTGATAAAATGAAAATACGAACCATGGCTATGTAATAAAATCAAACCTTGACTGATACCTCACACTGAACAGAGGAAATTAACTCAAGATGAAGCATAGACTTAAATGTTAAAGGCAAAACAATAATGTTCCTGAAAAAAAAACCTAGGAGAATATTCATTATATTAGAGTAATCGGAAATGTCTTAAGCACGAAGCATAGTCATAAAAGAAAAAAACTGATTAAATTGGACTTCATAATATTAAGGTCTTTTGCCCCTCAAAAAATACAATTAAGAGAGAGACAAGGCAAACAACAGACTGAGAGAAGATATTTGCGAAATTTGTATATATTTCCTGAATATATAAAGAACTTCTTCTACTGCCAGTAAGACAGAAACCTCAAATCTAAAACAGTCAAAATTTTTGTTCAGACTCTTCACTAAAGAAGATATCCAAATGATCAATGATCATGTGAAAGATGGGCAACATTATTAATCATTAAAGAAATGCAAATTGAAGATACAATGAAACAGCACTAGACCAGTAGAATAGCTAAAATTAAAAGGCCAAAATTACTGAATGTTGGCAAGAATGCAGAGCACCTCAAACATACACATTGCTGATGCCAATATAAATTGGGTCAACCACTTTGGAAAAATATTTGGCAGTGTGTACTAAAACTAAATACACACATACTCATGACTCAGCAATTCCAAACCTAGGTGTATTTCCAAGAGCAATGAATCCATATGTGTACCAAAAGGCATGTACAAGAATGTTCATAACAGTTTTCTTCGTAACAGCCCCAAACCCAAGAATAGCCCAAATGTCCATTTATAGTAGAATGGATAAAAAATGTCTGTACTCAATACGATGGAATTATACACAGCAATAAAAAAGAATGTACTACTTCTACCAAAGCAATGCATAAATATAACAGACAAAAGGATAAGCGAAAAAAAGCCAGGTACAAACTATATTCTGTATGCTTCCATTTAAATGGAGTTAAAGAACCAGCAAAATTAATTAGCATAATGGCACCTTCTAAGTGCTGGAAATATTTTATATATTGATCTCCCTGGTGGATGCACAGGTGTAAACATACATAAAAATTCATTGAGCTCTACATTGAAGGTTTATGTACTTCACTGTATGTAAAATTATATCTCAATATAAAATAAAATTGAGATGTACAAGAATGTTGATGGAAATATTTTTATAAGAGCCCCAAACTGATAATAACCCAAATGTCAACCAAGAGTCCATCTACAGAATCACTAAATAAATTGTGATATATTCATCCTGTAGAGTATTGCATAAAAATAAAACAAAACCCCCCATACTGCTGATACACACGAAAAAAGTGAATGAATCTCAAAGACTTAATATTGAGCAAAAGAAACCAGACTAATATATGATTTGTCGATTCTATTCCTATATCTATATCCCAAAGAATTGAAACCAGGAAATCAACCAAATACTTGAAAATCAATGTTCATAGCAGGCAAATATTCAAAACAGCCAAAAAGTGGAAACAGTCCACCAATGGATGAACGGACTAACAAAATGATGTATCCATACAATGGAATATTATTCAGGCATAAAAAGAATGAAATACTGACACCTTGCTACAACGTGGATGAACCTTGAAGACTGGGTGAAAGAAGCCAGACACAAAAGGACAAATATTGTGTGACTTCACTTATATGAGGTTCCTAGAATAGGCAAATTCATAGAGATTACCAGGAGCTGTGGAGGGGAGAATAGGGAGCTATTATTTAATGGCTACAGAGGTTATGTTTGAAATGATGAAGAACATCTGGAAATGAATAGTGATGGTTATGCAATGCTGGGAAAGAGCTGAATTGTACAATTAAAATGGTTAAATGGAAATTTTTTGTTATGTATATTTATCACAGTTTTTAAAAAAGACACTGTGTACAATAGACTACAAACTGTATACTTCTTTTTGTATGAAGTTCTAGAACAGAAAGAATTAACGTATGGAGATAGAGGTCAGGAGAGTGGTTGCTTTTGGATGAAGTATTGACTAAAGGAAGGCAAAAGAGAGCCTTCTGGAAGACTATATCTTGCTCAGAGTGGTAGTTACATGGATATGTACGTACATAAAAATTTGCCAAGCTCTCACTTTACAGTGTGTACATTATATATCCATATAAAAAGGGAAAAAAAGAAACTGGGGGAACCGTCATTTAAAAGTTGCTTGCAATTTTTTTAAATCCCTTAACTATAGAGATTTAAACTCACCTGGAGATGGATTCTCTCTCTCTTTGGGGAAGTCAGCAAAACCAGCCCTTGCGTTCTCACTGGCATAAAATGAGAAGCCTAGCATTGTCCTATGGAGAACTACAAAGTCCCTTAAACCTGACCACAGAGACTCAGAGTCCTATCTTTGTCACTCATGGTGGGTGTGGTAAATCAGAGATGTGTTTATGAGGCTCCTTGATTTTGGGGAGTGGAGAGGCAGACAGAAATGTCTCCTGGCTCTGTGCTCAAACTGCAGCTTGTTCTGGCAGTGGGCGGGGGTGCAGGGGTGGAGGTGGGTGAGCAGGTGAGCAGAGTGGCCACAGTGCCCTCTTCATGAGACTTTGTAAGACTCTGGCCATAAGCAGTGTTGCTTCAGGCACTCAGGAGCAGAGTGTGGAACAAAGTTGTAAAAAAATATGTATAGTTTTCTCTCTCCTCCCCTCACCTCTCAGAAGTCTGTACTCCTTGACCCCCTTGGAGAATAGTAGTTTAGAGCATTGGCTCACAGCACCCTTGGTTTGAATACTTGCAATCTCACCCAGGGCAAAGCTCCTTGGGTGGTGGCTGAGAGGGACACCTGGAAAACATGGCAGGAGATACTGGCTATAGACCAGTTTGTGAGCTGGGAAGGAAATACCCTTTCGGGGTGTCCAGGAATATTTGGCAAAAGTTTCACACAGGGAGTCAGCCTAAAGTCCAGCAGTCATTCTGTGGGGCTCAAACACCACTGTCATTTGGGCACGGAAAGTTAAGATGACCTCAGTTTATACTCAGTCTGGCTAAACCTGGACAGAATGGTTACATGTGTATAACTCTGTGTCTATGTATATGTACACGTTTAAGTGTACATTTTTTCTTGACAAAATTGTTATCCTAATGTATGTTATTTTGAACCCATTTTTATTTTTGCAGAGCACCTTATTTTGGGCATTTCGTTGTCATCAGAGGTTCTTCTGAGACTATGTTCCTGAGGTCAGGGAACCTTGCCCAGTGGCTGGGGTCTTGCCACCCATCTTCCAGCTAGAAAAGAAACCACCTGTCCTCCTGCATCCCACTTCTGTGCCTCCCCTCACTGGCTCATGAGCTCTGTTGCTTGGTCCCAACAGGCTCTGGGGTTGTGACATTATCGGGGTCTGGCTTCATGCCTTTGATGGGGGTAAAAAAGGGATGTTTTCAGAAGCCATGGCAGGCAAGATCCAGAAGTCTAAGAGCAGGCAAGTGAGGTCATCCATTGTCACCACACACGCCAAACCCAGGGAGCCCCTCCTCCCCCTCACCCCACCCCAACCTGGCCAGTTTGCTGAGCCAAGAAACTGGGCAGAGTGGTGGTCATATGACTTACCGTGGGGTACAACTAGGTCATAGAAAGGATGGCACTTGTACCCAAGTCTTCTGATCCCCCAGGGTCAATGCTTTTCCACCCACCTCCTGACTCTCCCCACAAGGAATCCGGTGGAGGAAGTGAATTTATCAACAATTCACACACCAAAGCCACAAAAACACTTTTATTTCATTGCTAACACAAATACAGAATCAAATTAAGGCAGTATAATACATATCCACTCATCCTTACAAGCTTTTATACAGTAAACTTTGCTTTAAGTTGTTGGTTTGAATCAATAGCTGAAATTTTTATTAAACAATTTTTTTTCTTGAATTCTAGACAAAAATCTTTTCCCAGGCTATCAGGTGTGCTGATACAAGACATGTACAACTTAAGGTCGTGTATCACAAAAACTCAGCCAAAGGTAGTGGGATTGGCTGGTGTGGCATCTTTTCCTCCTGCCTCCGTCCCTAGCTGCAAGCCTGACAGACAAGGGAGGAGAGCACGACTTCTGATGACCAGCTATATTATCTTGAATTCCCTTCTGAATGAAAAAAAATGTAAAAATTGATTATGTAGAAACATCAGGTTGTCAAAGAATCTGAGATAAAGGGTAGTTATGAATTATAATATTAAGTACATGAAGATAATTTATCCTGGCAACCAGAAATTTGGGTTTTAGGAGAAGAAACCAGTTTATGAGTGGATTTGTTTCTCTGGAACTAAATGAAAGAAAATTTTGGCAAATGCTTAAAAAGGTAAGTGACTACAAACAAGGTAAAAACAGCTCATTCTTTGCACTCCCATTTGACTATAAAAATCAGCACCAAAGTTTGAATTTTCATAAGTTAGAAAGAATTACGTTTGATCATATCTTTCCTTTTGCAATTTGAACTCATAGGCTGAAAAATGTACTTTAATAAGAGCTTATCAAATTGTGTTCTTCAGATATGGATCATATCTTGTTGAAATTTAGAAAAGAAACCATTTCAAGTACTTGCACTTTATCAAAACTACCTTTCTGACTGCCATTAAAAGTACAATATAGAGTTACACACTTAAAAATGTAAAGCTTTGCATTCACATTTACTTACAGAAGCACTCCTCCCTCACCCCTGGGTGGGGGGATGAGAGAAGAAAGCAGGAACAGGGAGGAGAGGGAAGAAAGGGGGACATGGGAGTGGGGGAAAGTCAAAGTCTAAAATTTCAAGGATCACTGTTGGCTCAAGGTCAACTATAGGAAGAAAAGGAGGCTCAGAACAGATGTCAAACTTGGGGGAAATTTGGTCTCTAAAATAGCAAGCGCACACACGCGCACAAACACACTTTCTCAGAGTATGTGATGTAAAGGAGTACGCCTACAGAGTGGATGTAGCTTACACCATGTCTGTGGGTCTGTGTGTGCCTGTGTGCAGGTGCAGTAAGTTGTGTCACTTTGAATTACATATGCTAAACAAACTTGAAAGTGGACCACTACTTGACCACCCCTAAGAGCATGTTTCACACATCCATTTCATCAGAATCAGCTTCAACATCAATAACCACAATCTTATGATAATCAGTGGTGGTGGTGGTGGTGGTCACAGTGGGGTCAGGAAGGTTGGCGGCGGCGGCAAGCTCCAGTGGGCTGGCAGCAGGCTTGGGGGACGCACTGGGAGGGCTGCAGACAGGCTCAGGGAGGTCAGCGACATCACACTCAACGTGGCCAACAGCAGTGGTCTCAGGGCAGCTGGAGGCAGTGAGCTCACGGTGGCCAGCGTTGGCAGGCTCTGGGGGGCTGGCGATCGCTGGCTGGGGGGAGCTGGCGGCAGCAGGCTCAGGATTATCAGCAGTGGTGGGCTCAGGGTGGGTGGCAGCAGGCTTGATGTAGCCTGTTGTGGGCTTGTGGGGGCTGGTGGCAGGGCTCAAGGCAGCCTTGGAATGGCTGCCAGCAGGAATGTGGTGGCCAGTGACAGGTTTAGGGTGGTTGGAGGCAGCCTTGAAATGGACAGAGTCAGCCTTGAAATGGACAGAGGCAGGCTTGAAATGGACAGAGTCAGCCTTGAAGTGGACAGAGGCAGGCTTAGGATAGACAGTGGCAGACTTGGGGTGGCCAGAGGCAGGCTTGGAGTGGCCAGAGGCGGGCTTGGAGTGGCTAAAGACGGACTTATGGTGGCTAGAGGCAGACTTGCGGTAGGCAGAGGCAGACCTGGAGTGGCCAGAGGCCGGTTTGGGATGGCCAGAGGCACGCTCAGGTCGGCCAGCTGCAGCATCACCAGGCAGTGGAACATTCCGGACATTCATCGGTATCTCCTCCACAGCAGGACAGGCACGGGCAGGTTCTTGTTCATGGGCTTGTTCGCGGGCTTGGTCGCGGGCGCGGGCGCGGGCACGGGCGAGGGCACGGGCCTCCCGAGTCTCACGAATATCAGTGATGAGGCCAGAGACGAACAGGATAGGGTGCCGCATGGCATGGAAGATGGTCCAGTACTCTCTTCGGAAATTCTCATTGAGGAGCCCGTAGATCACAGCGTTGAGGCAGCTGTTGAAGTAGGCTATGAAGTAGGCTGCAAGATAAAGCCAGTTGGGGATCTTGCCTGCCATCTCCTTCGGACTGACAGCCACCAAGACAGTGAGCACGTTGATAGGGCACCAGCACACTGCAAAGAGGAGGAAGATCACAAACATGGTTAGAAAATTGCGAACCTCAGCAAGCTGGTTGTCAGGATTCTGTCCGGCCGGGTCACGGGCTGCCAGCACTTTGGTCCAGATCCTCATGTAGCAGAAGCCCACGATGAACAGAGGGAGGACGAAGTGGATGCAGACGATGGTCACAGCAAAGGCAGGGTTGTTCAGGTAGTTGAAGATGCAGGTGTAGGTGCGAGGATCATACTCGATGGTGCCGATGTACATGTTGGGCAGGACAGCCAGGACGGTCATGATCCAGGTGATGATCAGGTAAATGCAGGTGTTGCGCACACTGAAGATCCGCTCGTACTGGAGGCTGTGACAGATGTAGCAGTAGCGGTTGATGGCGATTGCCATGATGTTGAAGATAGAACCGACCACACTCAGCCCGGTGATGAATCCGACCATCTGGCACTGCAGTTGGCTCAGATCCCAGCCCCCAATGGCCATGGCATGCAGCATCAGAGGGTAGGGGTAGATGGCCACCAACATATCGGCCACGGAGAGGCTCACGACGAAGATGTTGCCTGAAAAACATATCAGAGAGGGGAGGGGAAGGAAACAGAGAAAAATAGATGGTCACGTATGGAAATCAATGAAGTGAAACTGGAGGGAAAAAGCCAGCCGAAGTGGTGACAATTTACAATTCTAGAATTCTTTTAAAGAAGTAGTCTTGAAAAAAATAAAAAATAAATAAAGAAGTAGTCTTGGGTTTTCTTATTTTCACATACAGGCATGCACAAGCAGGTTTGGGGGACCTGTCGTTTGTGCAGCTTTTTCCTTTCAATGTCATGTCTGTTTTGAGAAAAAAAAAAGCAATTTATGACAGAAAGCAGTAAGCACAGAAGCCCTCTGAGGAGCCCTTCAAACTCACACAGGGACATGCTGCCACCATCTTAGACAAAAACAAAATACAAACTTTTTTCCCTGGGGGGGGTGGATAAGGAGAGAAGGGGGAGGGGCGCAGAGGCGAGCTCCGGAAAGCTGGGGGTAGGAAGTGGCTGGAGGTATGGGGGGAAGGGAAGAGATTGGAGGGATGTCAGGAAGCTTCAACCACCACCCCCGACACCCCCCCCAAAAAATGAATGAGCCTCTCTGCCTTCTCTGGCCCTGCATTGCTTTTACAACGCAAACATGTCTAAGGAGAACAGTCCGAGAAAGGGCGCTAGAGGCCGTCGTCTTCTTAAGAAAACGCGATCAGACAATAATCTACGACCAAGCCCAGTAAGTACTTACCATTTCCGAGGTAGGCAAAGGGTGAAAACTGAGGGGAAGGAGGGGACGCCCTGTAAAATTTAGTCTGAGACCAAAAAAGTGCGTAGGGAGAAAAGCAATCAGGAAAATCCCTGCAAGGATTCGCAAAAGTGCCCGCTACCTGCGGGTCCAGCGCAGAGCCGCGCACCCGCGCGTTCGACTCCCGGTGTAAGAGCTCCCGCCCCTGCACAGAACTTTACTGGAGCCTGTGGCTAAACAGGAAAGTCAAGGGGGGGGGGCCGGCCCTCACTCCTGTTTTGTAGGGCAGCGGTAGGAACGTTTCTGCAAAAAGCCTTTCCAAAAGAAAGGAGGAAGAGGCCAAAGGCAGGCGCAGAGCCCCCCTTTTTTGGAAACTCCTCGTTGCTAATTAGCATTGGTGTGGCGACATATTGCACTTCATCTTGGACTAGGAGAAAATGGGCACTTTTTAAAAAGGCAAAGGAATGGTTCCCTCTACTCTCCTGCCAGGGCAGCCAAGGCGTGGCCTCAGCGCTTTCTACCCAGAGGTTCTTTCTAGGGTTTTCTCTCAAAGAAATGAATTGGGTGATGGAGAGTGGGAAAGACAGAGGGAAAAGCCTTAAATACAAAACCACAACAACCATAAAAACCTTTATTTGAATTAGAGAAGGAAAGAAAGGAGAAGGGGAAAGGGGGGGGAGGAAGAAGAAGAAAAGTAAAGAAAGAAAATGGGCTACGCAGGTGGTCCCCGGGGCTCCGTGGTTCCTTGGGACCGCACTGCTGGCGCGAAGGTGAGGTCCAAGCGTGCGGCCCCACGTCTCCAGGGGACCAAAAAGAAATCAAACACGCCCACCAGTTTAAAAGAAAACTTTTAATGACTGTGTGCCCATCAGTGAATTTTGAAACTTAGATGGTAGTTGGGATTCCTCATCCCGGCAGACTAATCCCCCCGAGACTGGCGGCCTCCTCTCCCCCGAGCCCCGCCCGCTGGGTCCAGCGGGTACCCGACCCTCTCACCCCGCCCCCTCTCCCCCCTCGTCCCCCCCACCCCCGGCCCCAGACAGCCGGGACCCCAGCAGCAGAGACCCCGGACGCCGACCCCTCCCTCCTGGGACCCGAGCGCGGAATTCAGGCCCCTTTGCCCCTCCTCTCCCCTCCTCTGCTTCCCCTCCCCTCCCGGGCCCGTCTCCCGCCCAACTTGCAAAAGGGGCTCCCCGCTCTGCAACGTCTGCCGCCTCGCCCCCCCCAGCCCCCCACAGACCGCGGCTCCCAGCAGCCTCCCACGCCCCCCCAGCCCGGATCGCACCCCCCCTCCCGTCGGCACCGGCTGGCAGCGAGGGGATTCTCGGCCGCCGCGCCACCCCGTCCCAGCTCCCCGCGCTCTCAGCGCTCTCCGCGTCTCCCGCCACCCCCTCTGAGCTCCCCCGCGACCCTCCCGCCATCCCCGCCCGGCTCTGCAGGCTTCTAGCCCCCCGCCCGCGCCACACGCCAGGCTCCAGGGCCTCTCCTCTGCCCCGCCCGGAGACCCCCCAGCACCCCCGCTTACGGACTTCGCGATCTCCGCCGCAGCTGCCGTCGCTGCCACCGCCTGCTGCGCGCAGCCCTCCGCTCTGCTCTCTCCGCCGTGCGCCCTGGGACGGGCGGACGGAGCTCGGCTCCCGCGGGCTCAGACCACCCTGCTCCACGCTCAGGCGCTACGGTCTGGGCTCCGCCGCCCGGGAGCCGCCCGGGAGCCCCGGGGCCGCGGCAGCGGGGGCTCCGCTGGCTCGGTGCGAGGCCGCTGAGCTGCGCTCCTGTAGGCGCCGCCGCAGCCGCCGCAGCCGCCGCAGCCGCCGAGAACTTAACTTTCCCGGAGCGGGTCGCAACCCCGCGGCTCCCTCCGCATCATTTCGACCCGCGCTGCCCTGGCGCGGCCACCTCTGCGGCGTCTGGCTCGGCGTGCTGTCCCCAGACGGTGGCCGCACTCTCGGCTCGGGTGCCGGCTCTCTCCGCATCACGTCTCCAACGGGGCAGGGCTCCGAGGTCTACCGCGCACCGCGGGAACCCGGGCTTTGATCTTGGACGCCAAAAGCTAATTTCCTGAGCTCCCTCGGCCTTGAGAAGCTCTAAATTAATGGGGCCCCGGCATAACATCACCGCCCAGGTTCGCAGGGAATTTGGGGATACGGACGTTCGTTGTGAGGGCCCTGTCCCGGGGTTTGCTGTCTCACGCGCCCGAACTAATGCCCTAGGGGGTGGCAAGTGGCTGAATGCCGGGTAGGAAGAAGGAAGGGTGGCTTACCAGAATTTCGAAGCTTCTTGTTCTTTGTCACAGCTAAGATGACCATGGAGTTGCCGATCAGGTCTACGACGATGGTGATAACCATTGCGCAGAACATAAAGATGATGAGAGCCGGTGGGTAGTCTGGCTGCGGCAGCTTACAGCCGATGCAGCCGTATGGGGTGGGAACTGCCAGGGTAGGCCCCATGTTGCGGCCGGAGCCCGTTAGGATCTCCCAGCCGGTCAGGACCGCGAACACCTGCTCTGTCACCAGGAGCTCTGGAGCTTCGGGAGAGATGCTTCCCCTTCGAGAATCAGAGAGCGAATGACAGCATCCCGCCCCTCTCCGATGAGCTTTTAAAGCCTCAAGAGGTGGCTAGCCCCACCCCAAGTCCCTCCCCCCGACCAATCAGAACTCCCTGAACACCCCCGCTTTGGTCTCCAACTCTTCTCGGACAAATCCACTGCGAGGTGTCGTCTTGCTTCCGACTGCCTTGTTTGTGCTTCCCCTCTAACTGCTCCTCCCCATCCCCCAGGTACCTTGCTTCGTGACAAGCTCGGAGTCCACCTCCCCGCCCCCGGCCACTGCGCATCCGTTTCTAGCAAGTTCTTCCCCCTCTCCCTACAAAGCAAACACCCAGAAAAACGTTGCAAAATGCAGGGCAGGGGCATGGAGTATCTCTAGCATTCCAGTTGCAACCCACGCCAGTCTGTAGCCACCCCCCCCCCCCAGTAGAGTGTGAAGGGGAGCCAGTGGTCCTTGAACCCTCGATATGCACCCCTGCAGTGTCCCCGAAAGGTTCATCCCACTCCAGGCGCTCTTGCCTTTCAGAGCCTTCTGCACCTCGTGGGGAACAGGGGACAGCTGCCCAGAGCTTCCATCCTCAGTCTGGATGACCAGTCTCTAGGGAACTTCTCTCTCCTCCACTGCCTGCCAGAAGCCAGTTGGCTCCCTTAGCGGCAGCAGCGAGTGACCGCTCAGAGGATCCCGGACTTGCGCTCCATGGAGGGAGATGTCCCCTGCGCTGGGCTCTGGAAGCAGGGAGTGAGTCTGCACTCTGGGTGTGAAGGGAGGTAGCTGGTGGCTATTTGTCCCAAACTTTGGGGCAAGGGAGAGCAGGAGCTGATCCCCTTCCCCGCTGCCGAGCGCCCTGGCTGCGGGAGCTCAGAGATTACTTTGGGGCAAAGTAAAGGGGGCAAGGAAACCCTTCTCTTGGGCTGCCGCTCCTCCAAGAGACCCTGGGCGACGGTTTCAGCTCTTGTCCCCTTTGGAGGTGCTCCGCACGCTCTACAGGGTAGAACGGGGTTTTCGGGCAGCCTCGGGGATCTCGCTGCAGCAGTGGGACGGGCGCGGAGGTGCCGGGCAGCGCAGCCAAGAAGACAGCGGTAGACCAAGCACCGCCGCCCCAGGCGTGTAACTCATCTCGGCCCATCCCATGCCAGGTGTCTCATTGCCACCTCATTCGGTCCGGCCACCCCTAGCCCCGTAAATCTCCCTCGGGAGGCGTCAGGGTTCCCTCCGGTGCGCCCAGGCTCAGGAAGCGCGCCGGCCACGGGAAATCCAAATGGTTGGGGCTAAACTAAAGGGGCGCGATTCTGTGCTCGCTCCCTCCACAACCTTGGTCATGGGAATGGATTTCTGCCCGCTACTCAAAGTTATGGCTCCCGTTGAGGAGCCTCCCAGAAAATATCAGCAGACACTTCGAAACTTGTCCCAGGCTGGCCAACGCGCTGCAGTGGGGGAGAGGGGGTTGCTCTGTCTGGGAGCGCCACCGTCTGGACTCGGAGGCCCTCCTGCCCCGTGGGCAGAGGGTCGGACACCTGGTGTGGGGGCTGGGGATGGATTCCACGAGGGACCTCAGCATTCAGAGACCTTTAACGGAAAGACAGGCAATGGCTGAAAGCAAGATTGCATGCACTTTCTATAGCTGGGAAGCCCCAAAGTAGAAATGGGTCCCCTTGTTTGAAGATGAATCCCACCCGCCCTCCCGGGTTGCTCGCTAGTGAGAAGAGAATCCGCACGAATAACAATCTCCCGCCTGGAGCCTTTTCACATTCATTATCTCACTGCTCCTCGCTGGCTGGAACCCGGGGCGCGCTCTCCCGGCTGGACGTAGCCGGGATTTATCCTTAAACGCAGCCCGAGAGCCGGCTCTGCTCTTCTCCCCAGCGAAGGTGAGCCCTGCAAAGAGGCTGGCGGGCAAAAGCCCGTCCGCAGCGCGGAACAGTTCCTCCACATCCGGCTGCTCACGCTGATACCCTGAGGGTTTGGATACTTTTACTTATGGCGGGGAGCCGTTTTTTAATTCGAGTGAACAGAAACTTGAAGGAAAAAGGAAACAGCATCTAGCGACCGAAGACTCTGGCATCTCCCCTGCACCCCGACTCCCGCCACAATCCTGTAAGAGAGTTGGCAAATTGTTTTTGGGCATTGTTATATTCTAGTGTACAGCACTTCTCCGATGAGGTGGCCCCAGAGCTGGTGAGAATGGCCAGAGCTCAGTGGCTGTGGCCTGGGCTTGCCTGGGACTGAGGAGTAAGCAGGAGAGGGTGAGCTGATCCCTGGTCCCTGGCCCCTGCCCCCCTTTGGACACTGCTTGACCGTTACCTCCCAGGACTTGGATTTTGCAGTACTGGACGAGTGGGAGAGGCACCTATTTTAATAATGGGAGGGGTTCTGCATCTTGTTAAATTAATCTTGTTATTTTTATGAACTCTCTTAGTAAAGATTCTGAACATTTCGCAGTCCTAAGAAAAACAGATGGATATTGTGCAAACACAGGAGGGAAAAACTAAGTCCAATTGTTTTGTAGTAGTTAAGGTGGGAGCTCTCTATTGGGTAGAGTTGCAGTGTGTATGGTTTATTTAAGCTTCCAAAGGATTTTTAAGTGTCTTCTAGGAGGCCTGCTAGGAAGCCCTAATAACTGGGAGTGGAGACAAACATCTTATTTGGGATTTGGAAACTATAATAAGATAGAGAATCCAAACAGAGGACACCTAAGACCTTCCCTGGTGGTCTCAAGAAAACCTTGGAAACCCATACAGAGATTGGGAAGGAGAATAAAGCAATGAGTAGCGGCCCCGGAGTTGTGTAGAGAGCTTGCACTCCTGGAGCTCAGCCACTTCCCAGCATGGTCCCTTCCCCCAGGACATTTATTATGGGATGAGGGAGACTACCTGGCCTCCCAGAGGACTCCCAGCACTGAAAGCTTGCCACATCCCGGGCAAAAGCGATGCCAAGGGGCATTCTGTGTAGAAGGTAGAGAGTAAAAGATTTTTCCCTCTTTTGGCTGATACACAAAACTTTCTTCCATCTCAACCTCCACATTTCTCATGTTTTGAAGATTGGGGCAGTCCTGGCAATCAGGGCAGCAGCTGACAACTTGGCCCTGTTTTTCAAAGGTGAGAGCGAGCAAGCAAGCAGTTTCTGCTTGGAAATGGGCAAATTTTCTGCAAGAGCAAGAACAATACCCTGCCTGTAATTAATGCATTGTCTTCATTAAAAAAAAAAGATTTCATTTATTTATTTGAGAGGGAGAGAGAGAGAAAGACATAAAGAGGGAGAGAGAGCATGCAAGGAGCAGGAGGAGAGAGAGAGAAGCAGGATCCCTGAGCAGGGAGCCCGACATGGGGCCCCATCCCAGGACCCCGGGATCAGGACCTGAGCAGAAAGGAGAGGCTCAACCAACTGAACCACCCAGGCGCCCCCTGCATTGTCATTTTAAAGAAGCATTTTAGGTCTTCAAAATCCCATCAGGGATATATCTTCTCACAACAATGTCGCTTAACAGATGGGGAAACAGTCTCAGAGAGATTAAAGGACTTACCTAGGGTCATGCTCAGGCTGCTGGAGGAGCCCAATAGCCTCTCAGTTGCAGGCCTTTCTCCCACAGCCCAGCTTCATCAGATAGTATTTTGCTCCCGCACTTGATAGGGTGGCGTCTGTGTTCTCTTTTGTCATTGTTCCGTTTTTTCATTTGATTATTTTTATTGAGATACAGTCACATACCATAGTTCCCCTTTCAAAGTGCACCATTCAGTGGTTTTCTGTACATTCCCAAAGTCCTGCAACTATCACCACAATCTAATTTCAGAACATCCATCAACCCAAAAAGAAACCCTGTACCCATTAGCAGCCACCCCCCATCCCTTACAAGCCCCTCAGCTTCTGGAAACCACTAATCTGATTTGTGTCTCTATGGATTTATATGTTGTAGCATATATTAATGCCTGGTTTCCTTGTATAGCCATGTAGTATTCCACCGGATGGATAAACCACATTTTGTTAATCCATTTATCCACCAGGAGACCTTTGGGCTGTTTCCACCTTGGAGCTATTCTGAGTAATGCTACGGTGAACATTTTGGGTTCTCTTTTAGCCTCAAGCAGCCCCTGGCCCAAGAGAGCCAAGCAGGGAGGGCTGGATGGCCAAAAAATTTCTCAAGCACTCCAGACTTCTCTGGCCAACGCTCCTCTGGATGGAGGCTGCATTTGACTCAATTCTTGAAAATAAAAACAAGCTTGAACCCACAACTGATGAATCACTGACCTCTACCTCTGAAACTAATAATACACTATATGTTAATTAGTTTAATTTAATTTAATTTAATTGGAAAATAAACAAGCTCAAATCCAGATACTCAGTGCCTCTCATCAGAGGATTGATGGGAGAGTTGAATGAAATGATACATACAAACACTTAGAATACTATTCAGAACAGAATACTTTTCAACAACCACTCGCTATTATTATTATTATTATTATTATTATTATTATGAAAGTGTCTAATACTCTGTCTAAACTCGTACACTTCTATAGAGGACAGACGCTGTCTGTCTGCAGGCAGCTCGGTAAGCTCAGATAGGGATCTAGTTTCAGGTCAAGGGGGTGCGGCCAGGACTCCGGGGGCTGGGCTGGAGCCTCAGAAGAACTGTTGCACCGGGGTTTAGGCAGCAATCAAGTCACTGAGACTAGGAGCATCAACCAACTGGGTTATTTTCCTAAACAGACTATGTCTGGTCACATTCGCTTTCCCAATGTGGAGACACTGTTCACATTTGTTAAATGAACAAAGAGAATGATTGTCCTCTCCAAATCTCCTGGGCATAATTCATCATGGCTAGAACCACTTTATCTTCTCCTGGTGCTTGAGTCATTAGAGAGAGTAGGACATATCCATTTCCTTTAGCGCAATCAGGGGCTCGCCAAAATAATTAGGAGCCAGTATTTCCAGGATCTTAGGGCCTGATAAAGACTACAGGTTAGACGGTTCAAATCAAAGGGTTACCAGGGAGAGAAGAAGCACATTAATTACTTGTAGTAACACTTGGACTCCCTTCCCCTTGTACAATTTACCTGCTAATTAGAGCTTAATGAACAATATCCATTTTCCTAGCTTCTTGTTCCAGCCAAGCACGATCACCCATGCACTTAAAAACTGTCCCTCTTATTAATCATCCTCATGACTTCTGGTGCCACAAATCCCTCCCCCTAGGTGCTCTGCTTCAGCCCACTCTATTGCAAGAAATAGGACATGAGTACCCATATGGGTCCTCTGTTTCCCTGGTGGGTCTATTCAACCCCTAACAATGGCTAACCTGTGTGTGTTTCCTAGATGCCAGACATTGCTCTTGGGGCTTTGTTCATATATTCTCATTCAGTCCTGACAATAGCCCTATGACATAGGCACAATTACTATCCCTGTTTCACCGATGGAGAAACTGAGGCCCAGAGAAACTATGTCATTTGTCCCAGGTTGCATGGATAATGAATGGTAAAGACAGAAGTCTAGCTTGGGCGATCTGGATCCCGAGGCTGTGCCTTACTCAATATTTGCCTGATAATTTGCACACATTGTTCCTGGCCCTGGGGAGCTGGATCTCAATTTTAGTGCATGTTAGAGCCACCAGGACTGCTTAGAGAAAACAGCTTTTTGGGCCTGACCCTAGAGATTCCGATTCCCTGGATCTGGGGTGGGGCCCTGGAATCTGCATGTTTTCCAAATGCCCAGGTGATTCTGATGCAAGTGGCCCAGGGATCTCTCTTAAGGAAACCCTACTCTTAACCTGATCCTATAAGTAGTCACTGGCAATTTAAAGAATTCTAGATCTGGCAGTCAGTGACTCAGTCTACTCCTGACGGTGTGGTCCTGCTGGGACTTGACACACTTGTTCTAGTTTGTAAAGCTTGCTTTGGTCCTCAGACTAAATCCCACCCTCTACTTCAATTGTGGTGAGGGGTTCCTGGCCCAGTACCTGCTAGTAACCTGCCCAGCTCCCTGGAAACAGAACTGCACTGCTTTGCTCTTCCAGGGGCCAGAGACCTGGCCATGTCCCCTTCCACACCTGATGGCTTACCTGAGTAGGGCTACCTGCTTTAGCAAATGAAACTATGGGATGCGCAGTTGAAATTGAATTTCAAATAAATATGAGTAGAATCTGAGTCTAAGTATGTTCCCTGCGATATTTGGACATATGTACACTACAGATTATCCAGCTTGTTTATTGGAACTTGTTTATTGGGTTTATTGGAAAAATACATTCAAAAAAAAAGGAAAATTAAATTTAAAAAAAAAAGGAAAATTAAATTTAACTGGCTCTTTTGTATTTTACCTGGCAACCCTATGACTGAGGGCCGCAGCCTCTGGCTGATCCTAAAATGAGTCAAATATAAGGATTTGGGAATGGTTGGTAAAGACTGGAGGAACCCAGTTCACTCTGTGGCTGGCACCCTGCCATCTCACCCCTGCTACATATTGGCCTGTGCCTACTTCCTACTTGCTTTAGCCATCATCCTCTATTTACTCAGGAGGTTCGTGACCCATCCTTAAAGAAATCCTCCCCTGTGTCTGAGATATACAGCACTGTAGAGTTGCTCTGGTCAGTAGCAATCAGACAGCAAATTGACCCCGGTCATTTGAGACATTTGCACTTCTGTGTTTTGACTTGATCTCATATTTGAAGCCATTGTGTTTTCTATCTAAGTCTCTCTGAGAACCTCAGTTTCAGCTGCCCCGAAGGACTTAGCTTTAAAAAAAAAAAAAAGATTGTATTTATTTATTTATTCATGAGACACAAACACAGAGAAAGAGAGAGAGAGAGAGAGAGAGAGAGAGAGAGAGAAAGAGGGAATCCCTGGGTGGCTCAGTGGTTTAGCATCTGCCTTCAGCCCAGGACGTGATCTTGGAGACCTGGGATTGAGTCTCACGTAGGGCTCCCTGCGTGGAGCTTTCTTTTCCCTCTGCCTGTGTCTCTGCCTCTCTCTGTCTGTGTCTCTCATAAATAAATAAATAAATAAATAAATAAATAAATAAATAAATAAAATCTTTAAAAAAAATAGAAAGAGAGAGAGAGGCAGAGACACAGGCAGAGGGAGAACCAGGCTCCATGCAGGGAGCCTGATGTGGGACTCAATCCCGGGTCCCCAAGATCATGCCCTGGGCTGAACGTTACTTCTCTGTCCATCCCAAGCAGAGGGAGGTCCATGGATGAAAGGCAGGGAATTGTGGGTTATGTGCAGGCACCACCTCTTCAAGCTAGGAGAAAAGACTATGTGGAGCATCAGAGCTGGAGATGTGACTGTGTGGAATATTAAGGAAGCCAAAGGATGCACTGCAATGAAACATCCCAACAGGACCATTCATTTGCCCATAGAGCCAGGAAAGAAAATCATTGGAATTTTCTGCAGAAGGAGGAAAATGAGGAAACAACCCCACACTAGCCCAAGTCAGAAAGACTACAGGACCTCACAGGTGCTTTTCTTCTGGCTTTTCTTTGCTGAGGCCAGTGGCATCTGTTTGCAGGATTTAAAGCCCCAGCAAATGAGATTGAGCGGATTACTGTATTCCAGAGACACTTGGCCCCCCCCAAGCTCCCATTTGGAAGAGAAACCATAAGCATTTTCTGAGGTTCCCCCTTCTGCCTGGCCTGCAAGGGTCTAATCGAAGGGACACTGATGGAGTGGGTGTTGAAAAGAAGCCCTCGCTCCCCCACACCCCACCCCAATCTTCAGAATGCTTACTGATAATTATAAAGAAATCTTGGCACTTCTGTTTTCTACTAAAAAGATATTGCATTTGATTTTATATCTTGCAACTTTGCTGAATTTGCTTATTAGTTCTAATAGTTTTGTTGTGGGATCTTGAGGGCTTTTCTACTTACAAGATCATGTCATCTACAAAGATAATTTGGGGGGCACCTGGGAGGCTCAGTGGTTGAGTGTCTGCCTTCGGCTCAGGTCATGATCCCAGGGTCCTGGGATTGAGTCCTGCATCAGGCTCCCCGCAGGGAGCCTGCTTCTCCCTCTGCCCGTGTCTGTCTCTCTCTCATGAATAAGTAAGTAAAATCTTTGTTAAAAAAAGATAATTTTGCTTCTTTCTTTCCAGTTTGGGTGTCTTTTCTTGTCTGATTGCTTTAGCTAGGACTTCCAGTACTATGTGGAATAGAAGTGGTGAAGGTGAGCATCCTTGCCTTGGTCTTAGAGAAAAAGCTCTCAGTGTTTCACCATTGGGTATAATGTTAGCTGTGAACTTTCCTATATGGCCTTTTGTATGTAGTTTCCTTCTGTCTCTATTTTATGGAGTGTTTTTATTATTAAAGGGTCTTGAGTTTTTGTCAAATGTTTTTTCTGCATCAACTGAGAGAACCATGTCATTTTTCCCCCTTCGTCCTGTTACCGTGGTGTATCACATGGATTGATTTGTGTACGTTGAACCATCCTTGCAATCCCAAGAATAAGTCCCTCTTGGTCATGGTGTAGAATCATTTTAATGTGCTGTGGAATATAGTTATCTAGTATTTTGTTAATCACTTTTTCATCAGTATTCATAGGGGATATGGGTTTATAGATGGTATTTTTTTTTTTTATTTTGTCTTTGGTTTGGGTATCAGGTTAATGTTGACCTTGCAGAATGAGGTTCAAAGTGTCTCATCCTCTGCAACTTTTGGAAGATTTTGAGGAGTATTGGTCTCCATTCTTCTTAAAATATTTAGTTGAATTCACCGAGTTAGGCAAATAGAGATCAATCTATCAAGCAGCTTGCAGTAGGTTAGAAAGTCACACATTTGGTGACTCTGCTCTCTCCATTTCATGGGAGAGCACTCAGACTAAACTACAGGGAAAGGGTGACTAAAAGTGCCATGAAATTTCCTACCATTTTAAATGTGGCTTTTTCTTGGTTTGGCATTTGTGTGGTTGCTTTAAATGATTTCCAGAGCTCCTATAAAGTTATTTTTGTCAGTTTCTAGTTATTTATTTAGTGTTTCCATGTGGGTCTGAGAACCTAGAGCTTTCTAGTCTGCCATATTCCTAGATTTAATTTTGATAGTTATTATTTTCTAGGAATTTATCCATTTTATCTACATTTTCAAACATATTGACATTAAGTTATTTACAATATCCTATTTTTAATTTCTGCACAACTATAGCAATATAGTTTTATTCATAATGAATCGTTTTCAATGATTATCAATGCATTTTCTTTTATTCTTCATCAAACCCACCAAAAGTTTAATTTTTTGTTCCTTTTAAAAAACCAACTTTTGGCTCGAGTGACCTCCCCATTGTATGCTTGATTTCTAGTTCACTAATGTCTGTTCACATCTTCATTATTTCCTTTTTCCTACTTTCTTTGGGACTAACTTACTGTTCTTTCACTAATTTTTTAGATGAATGCACAGATTGTTCATTTTAGTCTTTTTTTCTTTCTCTGATAGATCTATTTAAGGCTGTAAATTTCATTCTAAGCAGTTCTTTAAGTTGCATTTCAGAATGTTAATATGCAAAGTTTTCATTATTCAAATCTCAATATCTTTTTTCCTGAGAATATCTTTTGTGACTCATGCTTATTTAAAAATTATGTTTCTTAGGCACCTGGGTGGCTCAGTTGGTTAAGCATCTGCCTTTGGCTCAGGTGATGATCACAGGGTCCTGGGATAGAGTCCCACACTGGGCTCCCTGCTCAGTGGGGAGTCTGCTACTCCCTCTACCTCTACCTCTCCCCCCTGCTTGAGCTCTCTCTCTCTCTTTCTCTCACTCTCTCTCAAATACATAAATAAAATCTTTTAAAAAATAATAAAAATTATGTTTCTTAATTTCCAAACATAACAGAGACATACTAGAAATCCTTTTGTTGATGATTTCTACTTTAATTCCATTGTGATCGGGATGCCTGAGTGGCTCAGCGGTTGGGTGCCTGCCTTGGCTCAGGTCATGATCCCAGGATCCGGGATCGAGTCCCGCATTGGGCTCCCTGCGAAGAGCCTACTTTTCCCTCTGCCTATGTCTGTCTCTCTCTCTCAGTCTGTGTCTCCCATAAATAAATAAATAAATCTTGAAAAAAATAATTCCATTGTGATCAAAGCACGTATTGAATTTGATTCCAATCTTTCAAATTTGTTGAGACTTGCTGCATGGCCTTAAATATGGTCAATGTTTGTAACTCTGTGCTTTAAAATAGTTTGTATTCTGCAGCTTCTAAATGTAGTGTTCTGTATATATACCTGTTAGATCAGGTTGCTAAACCATGATATTTTAATCTTCTGTATCATTACTGACTTTTTGTCTTTTTACTTCATCAATTTCTGAGAGGCATATTAACATCTCTTGCCATGATTGTGAACCTATCTATTTCTATTTGTACTTCTAGAAATTATCGCTTTATATATTTTGATCCTGTTATTAAGTCCATATACATTCATAAATGTTATAACTCTTTGATCAGTTGAAGATTCTATTATTATGAAATAACACTCCATACCTAATAACGCTGTTTCTCTTTAAGTCTTTTTTTGGTCTGGTATTAATATAGTCACACCAGTTTTTCTTCAGTTAGTAATTTCACAGTATTTATTTTTCTACTCTTTGAAAATTTTAACCTTTCTGCATCTCTCTCTTATAAACAGCATTTAGTTGGGGTGCCTGGGTGGTTCAGTTGGTTAAGCATCTGATTCTTGGTTTCAGCTCAGGTCATGATTCCAGGGCTGTGGGATCAAACTCCACATCAGGCTCCTCACTCAGCATGTAGTCTGCTTGAGGTTCACTCTCTTTGTCTCCCTCTGCCCCTCCCCTTGCTCTCTTAAATGAATAAATAAATAAATAAATAAATAAATAAATAAATAAATCATCTTAAAAAAGAATCCTTTAAAAGTAAAATAAAATAAATAGGATTTAGTTGAATTGTTTTTGTCCAGGCTGATATTCATGGTCCTTTAAGGGAAGCATTTAGTTCACTTACATCAATGGTGTTAATTGCTGCATTGTTTTTGAATGTTCCAGTTGTACCAGGTATTTGATATTTTCCTTTTTTGTAGTCACTTAGGAGTGGGGCAGGATTACTTCTATTTTATCCTTACCTTGAGGTTATAGCGCTTTGGGTCCCCAGTTTATTGTGAGGAACATCTCCTATTAGATTTCTCACCATGATCCAGTTCTGGTCTTTGACTTTTGTCCCCCTTGCCCTGTGAGGCTGTCAAACCTTAAGTTCAAGTTTGCCAGGATCAGCAGATACTCTCAGAGCTAAGGATTTCATTAATCTTTCTGAGTTATCACATTTCTTTGGATATTAGACTGCTAATGCCTTTCTCTGTTGTCATATCTCTTATGTTTTAAGACTTTTAAGAATATATATCCTATCTGACTTCTCTTGTTTTCAGCAGTTTAGCTGGTCCAATTAACCTAGACTGCCACATCCCTGGAATTAGAAGTTCTCCAACCCTATTATTTTCTGTGAAGAGAGTTTTCCTCCCCAGAAATATATACCTGTATCCTGGAGTGCAGTAGTCCAGCTACTGTGTACAGGCTTTCAGATAGTGCCCCTCTTCATTTTTTTTTCAAACTCTCACTTCTCTCTTGTCCTTTGGTATCTCCAAATCCTGCGGCGTTCTTGGGTTCTCCCTCTTTGACAACACTGTTTAGCCCATTGTAACCCGAATTTTGCCTCCACCACTCTCCTAAAACTCCTTTGGCAAGGTCACCCAGCAATGACATTCATGCTGCACAATTCAGTGGTTAGTTTCCATCTGTCATCTTTCTTCACATCTACACTGTATTTGATACAGTTGACCACTGTTGAAATACTCTCTTCTCTTTCCTTACATAATAGCATACTCCCTTGACTCTCTACTTATCTCTGTGGACATTTGTTTGCTGGCTTTTTCTGCTCCAACCAACCCTAAACCTAGGCTCAAAGGACTTAATTTCTATTTTCGATTCAATTAATCAGTTTGAACAAATGACTTCCACTCTCTGGACTTCAATTTATTGATGATTCCTAGAAGCACTTACAGTTCTAAGTTTTTTTTTTTATAATTCCATGTTTTCTGAAGATCTTTTCAGTAATGGAAATGATAATAAATAATTTCTGTGAAAGGTCAGAAGTCCACAGTTGTTCCAGCTAACAATATTTGCTCCTAGGCTCAAAGGACTTAATTTCGATTTTCGACTCAATTAATCAGTGTGAACAAATGACTTCCACTCTCTGGACTTCAATTTATTGATGATTCCTAGAAGCACTTACAGTTCTAAGTTTTTTTATAATTCCATGTTTTCTGAAGATCTTTTCAGTAATGGAAATGATAATAAATAATTTCTGTGAAAGGTCAGAAGTCCACAGTTGTTCCAGCTAACAATATTTGCTCCTAGGCTCAAAGGACTTAATTTCGATTTTCGACTCAATTAATCAGTTTGAACAAATGGCTTCCACTCTCTGGACTTCAATTTACTGATGATTCCTAGAAGCACTTACAGTTCTAAGTTTTTTTTTTTATAATTCCATGTTTTCTGAAGATCTTTTCAGTAATGGAAATGATAATAAATAATTTCTGTGAAAGGTCAGAAGTCCACAGTTGTTCCAGCTAACAATATTTGCTCCTACATTCTGGAGAAGGAAACTGACTTAGAGGAACAAATGCACTTTGAAGCTCAGTAGCTTTCATTTAACTGTATATGATGTGTGACCAACTGTATTGTTTTTTTTTTCCTGGAACTCCATCCTGTGCAGGACCATGTGTTTTGACAAAGATATTTAGTAACTGTACCTGGGGCTATGTCAAAAAGAGGATTAGCAAAAGAATCACAGCATCATTCCCCTTCTTGAATCACAGTGGGATACCCTGTTCAACACACAGATATATTTAGAAGACCATCTTGAAAAATCAATCCCTAGCAAATGAATGCTATGTCTCCAGTACTCTGTAGGAATCATGGGATCTTTCCTTTTATAGTTTAATCTCTTATATGGGGTTCTAAATCAAATCACCACAAAACTTTGATGGTTTTTCTTCCAGTTTTTTTTTCTTCCAGTTTTTTTTTCTTCCAGTTTTTTTTTCTTCCAGTTTTTTTTTCTTCCAGTTTTTTTTTCTTCTTCCAGTTTTTATTTCTGCAGTAGTGCCTGAAGTTCCCAAATACGTTGGCATTTTTCACTAGCTGAGTTTTCTTATATGATGGGATTATTTGGGAAAAGTAAACATTATGTCTACGTTCAAATGGGAGAAAAGGACATCTGACTCATCTCTGGTAATGCTTGTTCAGAATTGAGAGATGACATATCTATAGCCCCCTCAGATGGCTTAAACTCAGCACTGTCCAATAGAATTTACTGTGATGATGGAAATATTCTCCATCTGTGATATGGTAGCCACCAGCTCCATATGACTATTGAAAGCTTGAAATGTGGCTAGCCTAACTGAGGAAGTGATATTTAATTGTGTTTAATTCTTAATTAATTTAGATTTAGATTTAAATCCCCATGTGTGGCTGCTGACAACAGTAGTACACTGCACAGTTCTAAGAGAACAGACTCATTTTTCTGTCTGTACAGGGGTCAGGGTGCATGTTGGAGTGAATCAGATGACCTCCAGGTGCCCTCTTGATTCTAAATAGTCTGCCCTCTTTCTTTTATTTTTATTTATTTTTAAAGATTTTATTTATGTATTTGAGAGAGAGTGCGCATGTGCTTGTGTGTGAGCAGGGGGAGGGGCAGAGGGAGAGAGACAAGCAGACTCCCTGCTGAGCAGAGAGCTCAACTCAGGGCTCCATCCCAGGACACTGAGATTGTAACCTGAGCCGAAGTCAGACACCTAACCCACTCAGCCACCCCGTGCTCCTGTTGCCCCCCTTTCTGCCTTAACAATTATACTTTCTAAATGACAAGAAGGGTAGGTTCAAATTCAAACTTTTTATATTCCTCAGAATGCTATGTTTGAACTTGGTGCCAATAGAGTCAGCCCCCAAGTCCTGGCTTGAGATTTTTCCCCTTCTCTTCATACTCCCACTACATCCAGCCCTGCAAGGGGCTTCATTTACATGCTTGTGGAGGCCTGAGCATACATGTCTACTTTGTTCACATTCCCCCAGACAGCTGCCTCTTGGCCTCCTTTTGGGGCTAAGGCTTCACATATTATTGGTTCAGTCCACGCTAAGGGAGGAATACCTGGAAGCAAGCTAGGGGCAGTTCAGGCAAGAAGTTCTGTGGTTCTGAGTAACCTGAGCATGGTAGAAAAGAGGAAATATTAGCTTTAGTCTAGCACAACCCCTTGAGCATTTGGGCTCCTTACTCCTGCCATAGGCCATTCATTTTAGCAGATACTTTTCTGACTCTCTTCTAGCCACGCCACTCCTCTTAACCGGGCAGCCCCAGTGGCTCAGCGATTTAGCGCCACCTTCAGCCCAGGGCGTGATCCTGGAGTCCCGGGATCTGAATCCCACATCCGGCTCCCCGCAGGGAGTCTGCCTCTCCCTCTGCTTAGGTCTCTGCCCCTCTCTGCGTCTCTCATGAATAAATAAATAAAATCTTAAAAAAAAAAAAGTTAACCAAGAGTAGAGGGAAAACCAGAAATTGAAGTCAGGGAAGTAGATTGGGACCAGGTTGGAAAAGGTCTTTTGGGGGGGAATTTATTTTTTAAAGATTTTTAAAAAATATTTTATTTATTTCTTCATGAGAGACACAGGCAGAGAGAGAAGCAGGCTCCCAGGACTCCAGGATTATGCCCTGGGCCAAAGGCAGAGGCTCAACCGCTGAGCCACCCAGGCATCCCTGGAAAAGGTCTTAAATGTCATTTTATTCCAATGGAATATACGCTCAAAAAGACAGAGACCATGTGTGTCTTGTCTACTGCCATGTCACTCACCAGTCTTTGCATAGTGCCTGGCTCAGTATAGTGACAAGGACCACATTCAGATAGGCATTTCTGCCTTGGTACAAGGCCTGTCACAGAAGAGGAGGCAGTTTGGGCTGATTTATGGTGAGGTTGGTCATAACTCTTTACAGTCTTACACTCAGGAGCCCAACCAATGGTTTTCTAATGAATGAAGACTGAGAAGTCTGGACTTTAGTGGAGGCAGAGAAGCAGCATTGGGTGCTCCTGAATATCCAGCTAACACATGTGCTGACACAACCTTGTCCTACCCGAGGGATTTGGATGCTACTAGATTCTTCTGGCCAAGAGGTGAGTACTTCCCCTCATTTATCTGGATCCTCTTCTGGAGTCCTGTTTGAGTTGGACATGGAAAGGAGGAGTGGAAGGAACTGTTACACAAACAAAAAGGTGCACCCAGAGAGATCAGAGCAAACTAGAGATTACAGTGTATTTGGGAATGGTGGGCACAGAATGTCCAGGAAGGAGAGGCAATCTGTGGAGTCAGATAAAGCTGAGATACTGAGAATAGTGAGGATTGAAGGAATGCCATTGGATCTGACAATTAAGGAGGTGGGCAACAAAGGAGGGAAAGCCGGAATCTAGATTTCCAGGATTTATGAATAAAGGAGTCAGTGAGGAAGTAGAAAGGGAGAGTGAAGACCACTCTGTTGAGAATATATGCAATGGAATAAAGAAGAAAGATGACAGTAGCCAGAGGAGGAGAAGATGTGGAAAGGCAGCTGTGGGCAAGATGGTTCCAAGCCCAGAAAGCCAGTAATGAAGACAAGGATTATTGAGAAGCTGTGCAGACCCAGCCGAGGCTCTGCCAACTGAATTTATAATGGGTACAGTCTGGGAAGTGCTATGCAACAGAGGGACAGGAGGAAGCTGCCAGGAGGAGGCTGGAGGGCAGCACTGAGGGGGATTTCTTAGAACCAGGTATTAGAAAAACAGGAACATGGAAAGGCAAGAGCCAAGGTCTTGCAAATGGCCTCCATATGGTAATTGAAAAGTCTGTGCATGATCCCCAGCTATGTAAGTAGGTTGAGTAATTTACCTAGGACCATACAGCTACTACTGGATTCAATAGTGCTATGGACTGGATTGTGTTCCCACCTTCCCAAATTCATATGTTGAAGCCTTAACCCCTAATATGACTGCATGTGGAGAGAGGGCCCTTATGGAGGTAACTAAGGTTAAATGAGATTATAAGTTTGGAGCCTTGATCTGATAGAACAGATGGCCCCATAAGAATAGGAAGAGACCAGATCTCCATGTGTGCATGCATGTGTGTGTGTGCGTACACAAAGCAAAGGCAATGTGAGCTCGCATTGAGAAGGGGCCATGTGCAAACCAAGAAGAAGTACCTCACCAGAAATCAACCCAACTAGCACCTCGATCCTGGACTTCCAGCCTCCAGAACTGTAAGAAAATATATTTCTGGTCTAAGCCACCCAGTCTGGTGTTTGGTCAACCAGTTTGGCAGCCCTAGCTAATACAAATGGTGCCCCCCAAAAGTCACATCCACTTGAAACCTCAGAATGTGACCTTATTTGGAAGTAAGGTCTTTGCAGGTGTAATTAATTATGGTAAGACGAGGTCACACTGGATTAGGTGGGCCCTATATCCAATGCCTAGTGTCCTTATTGAAAGGTCAAATGAAAAATGAGACACACAGGGACAATGCCAGAAGCCCTAAAAGGAAGCATGACCCTGTTTGCACCTTAATCTAGACTTTTGGCCTCCAGAAATATGAGAGGATAATTTCTCATTGGTTTAAGCCACCGAATTTGTGGTAATTTGTTATGACAGCCACAGGCATATAATAGAGTGGATTAAAAAACCTGTCTCCTCACCAATCCCGCAGTCACACCGTCCCTTCCTGGAAGGAATCACTGCTGGCGTTCTCTCGAGGTCCTTGTAGACGCTGTCCATGCATGAGTATGGATCCAGTCCCTTTTTCTCTTCCATTGAAGTCATACTATACGCACTCTTCGGTAACTTGTTTCTTTTCATCTAAAGGTGCAAGTATAGGTAGATCGATCTTGTGAATCGCTGTGGGGATTAAATGAGTTAATGTACACAAAACACTTGAAACAGTGCCTGCTGCAGCGCCAGCGCTAGCTACTTCATGTTTGTTAACAGATTCATAGTGTTCTCAAATATGGACCCGCCACCATTTATGCCTAGATGGACATTTACACTGCTGCCAGCTTTTCCCTGGTCCAAGCATCACTTCGATGACATCTCTGTGCATGCTCCCTTGTGTGAGCATCTGGAGGATAAATTCGTAGGAGTCGAACGGGTTGTGCCAGTTGTCCCTGCCAGCGACAGAGTATGATTGAGACTGTCTCCCCACACCACTCTAACACCAACCTTATAAAAGATTAGAAGATTTTAATCAGTAATACTTTAAGTATTGTTGTGTATATTGTAATCTAGTAGGCAGTGCTCTTCCTTTCTTTTGCTGAATACCTGCCATAATTGGTTCATAAATGTATTTCATGGTTCCTTACAACGTCTTAGAGTTCTGTCTTTCGTGATTGGTTTTCACAAGCCGTGGAGCGGTGGTTCAAGGGCGATCATGAGAGCATCTGGCCACAGCTGGCACCAGCGATGTGTGAATCCAGAGGGCTCTGCTAGCAGTCTGTCCTGGCTCAATATAGATTGGAGTGGAAATTACCTGTACTCCCTTCAGACAAGAAGAAGTGATCCGCAGCCTGTCATGCTTCATATTAAGCTAATGGAGCCCATTCTATTTCCAGATGCACCCTACTGCCTGAACCCTTGTGATATTTGCGGTGGGGGTCATATGCACACAGGGCAGCTTGCCAGGGGTCAGGAAAAGAACAAGGTTCATGTTGTAGAGAGTAGCTTCCTGCCTTCCTGTATTATTATCATTCAAAGGCTCAGTTCCAGCAGTATGGCGCATGAACAACCAAATTAGCCGTTTGTCATCTTTCAAACTCCTGAATCGATGACCCTTGCTAAGATGAGAAAACAACTTTTGTAAAATGGAGATATGACGGTCAATAAGGTAGAGGAGGAGTAATTGTTGAGTTTGTTTGTTTGTTTGTCTGTTTGGGGTTGTTTGTTGTTGTTCCCCTTCCTCTGGACTAGAAAGAAGAAAATAATGAATAAGAAAAAATTTATAAAAATCCAAACTATTCATGGAATTAGTAGGCCTTCTTCTAAAAAGAAGACTTCCTAAGGAGGGCACTTGATGGGATGAGTACTGGTTGCTTTGCTACATGTTGGCAAATTGAATTTAAATAAAATATTAAACAAAAAAAAAGGAATAGAGAAAGAAAAAAACAATAAAAAGAAGACTTCAGTTGTGGTTTTGGGTTCCTGGTCTTCTCCCAGCCCTGGCCTCATTGTTCACTCCAGGCTTCCTTCTGCCCAACCTAAAAGGGAGCCCATCTGGGCCAGAGGCCTTGCTTTTTTCCTCCCTGGGTTTCTAGCTGCCCCCACACAGGACCCAGAGCACCATAGAGGCTTGGGTCCTATGTATTGCTGTGGAGTCTGGGGCTCCCTGTAGCAAGATACACAAGTAGACCGGCTCCATTTAATGGGTGGGGGAAAGTGGCAACCCTCTGCAAGCTGGAATGTTCCCACCCAAATTTTGCAGAATGAAATTATCACTTTCTAAGAGCTCAGTATCTCACTCCTCTTCCTTAGGCACTGTGAGGATTCAAAGAATGATGAAGTATAAAAAAAAGTGATAAAGATGCTGCATTTCTGGACACTACAAGGACAGCAAAGGGCTCAAGAGTCTAAGAGATTAGGGAGATTCCCTTGGAGCTGGGTGAAGGGCACACGGACACCCCACACACATGCACATGTTCACACACTCACACACTCCAAGCTGGGTTTACTTAATTGCACAAAAAAGTGGGGGGGGATTAAAAAAGAAACAGGTGAACTTTATTATTCTATACACTTATCACATGGAACCTGCAGCAAAGTTGCAGCGATGAGGGGTTACTAAGAGGAAAGATTTCCTTCGTTTGCTGAGACAATATTACATCTGAAGCATTCCCTCAGGCTGTTTGAATTACAGATGCTCGCTGAATAAGAATGAGAGCTCGTGCATGCTTTAATTATAGAGCGCTGGGACCTGGTGGTCCCTTGTGCTCTCTGAAAGACGCTTGCAAACAAGCCAAATCATCTTAGCAGGTGAAGGCCCTGAAACCGGGGTGGCAAGCAGACTTTCTGAAAGACCTTTCTGAATTGGGAATGTGCAAATTTGAAAGACACATCAAATGCTTCGCGGTTACTTGTACTTCGAGAACTCATCTGTGCTGGCCAGGAGATAATGACACAGTCACGACTGTCTGAGTTGTGTGTCATCAGCACGCTCCCCAAAGGACAGAGGGGAACTCTGAGAGTAGACTTCCTTTGTGGCATTTAAAATCTTCTACCAAAAATAAATAAATAAATAAATAAAATCTTCTACCTCCCACCCCCAATCCTATCCTGTTCCTTGGGGGAAATTTTCTTGCTCCCCAAAATACATTTTATTCCTACACGTCAAGGGAGATACTAACGATTTATATCTTCACATTTTTGTAGAGAAAAAGTGTCCAAGAAAAGCGGAGGCTTTTATCTTTTAAAGATTTTATTTATTTATTCATGAGAGACACAGAAAGAGAGGCAGAGACACAGGCAGAGGGAGAAGCAGGCTCCTCTCAGGGAGGCTGACATGGGACTCGATCGCGGGACCCCAGGATCACTGAGCCAAAGGCAGACACTGCAAATAGAACTCCAATAAAAAAAAAAAAACATACAAAACAAAACAAAGCAAAAAAAAACAACCACTGAGCCATCCAGGTGTCCAAGCAGAGGCTTTTAATCAATGGCCCACAAACTGTTACTAGCCTTGAATGATGTGCCACATTTCTGCATATGTGTTATTTTCTGATTCGCAAGAGTCCATAATTCCCACATGCTAAAGAGTCAATGCTTTAAGTGATCTCAGAAGGTCCCCAAGACGCCGGTGGGTGGCCTATTACTATTGGCAGAAGCCTGGGGTGGGGGTGGGGGCTTCAGGGGACAAAGGGTTAGAAGCCAAGCTTAGACATATCTGAAAACATTTGAACAGCCCCAATCTACATCTGGGCACCCCAAATTCACAAGTGGAAAATAACTGAACAAATAAGCCCATTGGTTAAACAACAGCACCCCCAGCGTGCAGCATGTGTGGCAAAGAGCGACCGCGGAGCAAGCAATCAGAGTAGATGGAGTAGATGGAGATGCCAGCACAGGGGAAAAGTACTGGTTTCCAGCCAGCACAGGCGGTGACTCATCACAAGAAAACCAATTACACCTGCCTGCTACCAACTTCTCAGGGACCCAAATATCCAAGGGCTTTGTGCTGCATATTGGAGTTGGGAAAGCAAGATACCAGCAATCAGAACTCCTGGTTCAAGTCCTGGGTCTGCTACTAACTAGTCCAGTGACTCTCAGCGTCACTTTACCCCTTAGGGTCTGTATTTGTTCTAATAGAAAAGCTTCAACTACCCAAGATGAAAGAGTCACAGAGACATGCTGTACAACACGGGGGCTAGAGCTCGCAATAGGGCATTGTGCGCTTCAAAATTTGTTAAGCAGGGATCCCTGGGTGGCGCAGCGGTTTGGCGCCTGCCTTTGGCCCAGGGCGCGATCCTGGAGACCTGGGATCGAATCCCACATCAGGCTCCCGGTGCATGGAGCCTGCTTCTCCCTCTGCCTGTGTCTCTGCCTCTCTCTCTTTCTCTCTGTATGACTATCATAAATAAAATAAAAAAAAAATTTGTTAAGCAGGTGGATCTCCTGTTCTTACCATGAAAAGCAAAGAAGCAAAGGACACCAGGACACTTTGGGAGGCGTTAGATATGTCTATTGCTTTGTGGTGATGATATCATGGGTGTTTGCACATGTCCAAACCCATCAAATTGTGTACATTGAATTATGGATAGTTCGTTGTGTATCAATGATTCCTCAATAAAGCTGCTGTTGAAAAGAAGGAGAGGAGGGGCACCTGGGTGACTCAGTGGGTGAGCATCTGCCTTGGGCTCAGATCATGATCCTGGGCCGGGGTCCTGGGATGGAGTCCTGTGTGGAGCTCCCCTCCCCGCAGGGAGCCTGCTTCTCCCTCTGCCTGTCTCTGCCTCTCTCTCTCTCTCTCTCTCTCATTAAAAAAATCAATAAGATCTTTTATGAAAAATAAGGAGAGGAGTTTTTTTTCAAAAAGGCTTCACGGATGCCCCTTAGTTTTCTAACTCTGACATCCATTCACTACCACATTTATTTTCATGTCTTTAATAATGATTTATTAACTCCCTGTGATATGCCAGGAATTAGGTGCCCAAACCCTGTTTACTGTCTCCATGCTTGTTACCCTCTTCCAAACCTCTCCTTTGCAGGCAGAAGAGGTCCCATTTAGGGCTAACCTCTTACATAGAAAAACTTGTCAGAGTTCAGAAGTGCCCACCCAGGGAAACTTTGTAGCATATGGCATTACTGGGGAATCCATTTCTCTGTTTTTATTTTTTAATTTTTTTTCTTAAGATTTTATTTATTCAGGGATCCCTGGGTGGTGCAGCGGTTTGGCGCCTGCCTTTGGCCCGGGGCGCGATCCTGGAGACCCGGGATGGAGTCCCATATCGGGCTCCCGGTGCATGGAGCCTGCTTCTCCCTCCGCCTGTGTCTCTGCCTCTCTCTCTCTCTGTGACTATCATAAATAAATAAAAATTTTTAAAAAAAGATTTTATTTATTCATTCATGAGAGACACAGAGAGAGGCAGAGACCCAGGCAGAGGGAGAAGCAGGCTCCACGCAGGGAGCCTGACGTGGGACTCCATCCTAGGTCTCCAGGATCACGCCCTGGGCTGCAGGCGGCGCCAAACCGCTGCGCCACCGGGGCTGCCTCATTTCTCTGTTTTTAAATCCATATAATGGGCCTTTGAGAATGTCTCAGCGTAAAGAGGAGTACTCACGGACCAGAACTTTCTCCGCTGGCCACTAGCTGAAAGGCAAAAAATTTTGGGTCACAGGTGCTAGGAGGTCCTCTGGGAGGGCAGGCTGAGAGAAGAGAGAGTCTTTGAAAGTAATGTATCTGGTACTGCAGGGATGGGAAACAGGCCACCTGGGACCCTGTGACAGCGCGAGCCCTGACTACCCCCCCCCAACTTTGCAACTCCCCCAAGAAGTAGGATCTAGCTAGCAAGGCCTGATGGGCAGAGAGCTGGTGAAAAAGGATGCAGCCGGTGGGGATTGGCGGGTGATTCTTGGTGCGGGGGTGCCCTCTAGTGGCCGGAAGAGACCATGACAACACTGTAGAATTGGAGCGGGAAGCAGACAACCTCAAGAACCCCAGGAAATTCTGCATGCTACTTTTCCTTGATTCTGTCCACATTGTCCCTCCAAAGCATGCATACTGGTGAAAAAGGAAATTCAGGTGACCATGAGGTTAATTGGTGGATTTCTAGGAATTCTGGGCAGAGGTCTGAGTCTGAACCCTGAATAAGTGGGACCCAACAGCATAGACGTTGCCCATCAGCCAAACCGATGCCCTGGAAATATTACCATCCTCAGGGTATAGAGGTGTGCATGTATGGGCACACATGCACGTCACTTTTCTTTGTAATAAACTTCTTTTTCATGTATTTTATTCAAAAATTGACATAATGATTTCTGAAAGTTTGGAAAACATAGAAAAGTAAAGCTCCTGGAAATGCGGGAGAAACAGAATCTGGAGGGTTTTTTTAAAAAAATGTATTTATTTATTCATGAGACACAGAGGCAGAGAGGCAGAGACATAGGCAGAGGGAGAAGCAGGCTCCATGCAGGGAGCCCGATGCAGGACTCGATCCCAGGACCCCAGGATCATGACCTGAGCCAAAGGCAGACGCTCAACCGCTGAGCCACCCAGGCGCCCCCAGAATCTGGAGTTAATCATCCAACATGAACAACTAAAATCTGGACAAGTATATATGAAACAACTGATTTTAGACAATTAGACAAGGGGCAGAACATAATCATGATATTAGAGAGAAGGAAATAAATTAGATGCCCAAACATGGATCAGGGAAGAGGGAACAAAGCAAAGCAAAGAAAGTTCCTGGGGTGAAGAAGACCTGGAGGTCAGAGATCACAGAGGCTGAGGCAGCTGGAATGTGCGGGACAGAATAGCAGCAATGAGACAAGGGCCTGGAGAAAGAGCTCCAGAAGTCGGAGAAGGGTTTCCTACAGTCTTTCCTGGGTATCACACTGAGCAAAGAACAACTGGGAAGTTTTAAACAGAACTGTGTTCACAGCTCACACAGGACTGGGAGATATTCAAGTTCTAGCCAAGAAGAGTGGAGAATCTTCTCTGGTCATCTAGATCATTCGGTGGAGACTCCAGAAGAGATCACATCTTGTAATATATCTGACATGTCCCTGGAGTAAAGGCTTCTCCTGAAATTTTTTTTTATTTTTTTATTTTTTAGAGACAGTGCATGCACATGCAAGCAGGGTAGAGGAGAGGGAGCAGACACCACACCCAGCACAGAGCCTGAGGCAGAGCTCGATCTGAGATCCTGAGATCCTGACCTGAGCTGAAATAAAAAGTTGAACACTTAGGCAGTCCGGGTGGCTCAGCAGCTTAGTGCCTGCCTTCGGCCCAGGGCGTGATCCTGGAGTCCCAGGATCGAGTCCCACATCGGGCTCCCTGCATGGAGCCTGCTTCCCCCTCTGCCTGTGTCTCTGCCCCTCTCTCTCTGTCTCTCATAAATAAATAAATAAAATCTTTAAAAAATAAAATAATAAAGTCAAAATTTAAAAAATGGACTATTTCTGTGCCACATTGTGGCGGGAACTGGGGACAGGAGGGGCTCACTGAAGTCCTGAGAGAGAATCCGTTAGGTGTAGAGGAGTTAGAAATTAGTTTCGCATCACCCCAAGCCACACAGGCTGATTCTTGACCCTCCACTTTTGAACAAGAGTCAGAATTAGTAAGTGCTTCATGGGATTAAGGGTGTCGTGTCATATGTGGGGTCAGCTCACCAGCCCTTGGGGCCCTGTGGCTACATCTAAGGAACTTTCAATAACTCCAGTGATGGTATGTTGGCAAATTGAACACCAATAAATAATAAATTTATTATTAAAAAAAAAAGAACTCCAGTGATGGGTAGCTGGGGCAGGTTAAGGACATTAGCTCTGACCTGAGTGCTAGCTTCTTTTCCTGGTCATGGAGGAGTGATGCCAACCACTCTAGAAGAGTACCCAAACTCCAAACGTGAGTTATTAGAACAGAGCACGAAATGAGGGTCGAGGCTCACAGAAATTGAACATTGCTGGAGCATCTGGATGGCTCAGTGGTTGAGCGTCTGCCTTCGGCTCAGGGCATGACCCCGGGGTCCTGGGATCAAGTCCCCCATCGGGCTCCCCACAGGGAACCTGCTTCTCCCTCTGCTTATGTCTCTGCTTCTCTGTGTGTGTGTGTGTCTTAGGAATAAATAATTAAAATTGAAAAAGAAAAAGAAAGAAAGAAAGAAAGAAAGAAGAAAGAAGAAAGATTGAACAGGGCTGATTGATCCAGTACCATCTAGCTCTGGAACAGCTATCCTTTGAGGATGATGGCTGAACAGAAAGCCACCCAGGCATTCCAGCTCCAGGCTTTCAAATATTAATTTTTGGTTTGTCTGGCTGCTGCAGGCAGGTCAGAAGTTCGGAAGCCACAGGTCCAAAAGGCAGGTTAAAGAATAAGTCGCAATGCCATTCAGGTATGAAATGCATGAAGAGATGGAGAAGGACGGACGGCATGTATTCTAAGCCCTGGAAGACAACTCGGGCATTGTATCGGACCAACAACTTCAGGATTGCTTCTGCAGAACCGTTGTGATGGTCACTCGTGTCAACTTGAGTAGGCCATGTGATGCCCAGAGAACTGGTTAAACATTATTTCTGGGTGTGTCCGTGAGGAAGCTTCCAGAAGAGATTAACATTTGAACTGGTGGACTCGGGAAAGCAGATGTCCCTCCCCAGCGTGGGTGGGCGTCATCCAGTCTGATGACGGTCTGAATAGAACAAGAAGGTGGAGGAAGCGTGGACTTGCTCTCCATCTGCTCGAGCTGAGACATCCATCTTCGGACCTCAGTGCTCCCGGGGATCATGATAGAACCTAACCTATAATGACACCGCCAGGATTCGTTCAATTATTGTACAGTAAGTAAAACGCCTGACAGATAGCGGATGAGCAATGAACGGCAGCTTTTATTGTCACTATTATTACATCTCTGTGACATTTTAGAAGAGTTATTGCATAAATAGTGTTTCTTCCACCATACAGACAAATAAAGTATGTCCAGCCCTGGGCACAAGCCAGCGTTATCAGCTGGAGTCCAGCGCAGGGAGAGACAGAAAATACACAGCAACTTAAATGAGGAAGATTTGCCATAAAAAAATTATTGACTATTTCTACAGAATTATCTGCTAAGAGGGAATGAAAGAGGACTTTAAAGAATATTCTAGGGCTAAGGGAGAGTACGCAAGGAAGGAACAAACGGGGAAGGGAGCAGGGACAGCCCCGAAGCTGGAAGTCAGACCTTGTTGAAGAGGGTGTGGTTCCAGCCCACTACATGGTGGAGCGGGGCACTGGGCTGGAGCGTCCCGCTGGGCTGCCAGCAGGCTGAGGCTGGCAAGCAGGAAACCATTGCCTGGATTTCCAATAAATTCTCTGGGAAGCTGCCCAGGAGGAGGTGTTGAATTTGCTGGAAAGCCGGCTAGGGCATCCTCGGAAGTTGCCAGGAAACTGCCCTTTTCAAGTGCTACTGAATGCGCCTGGAAACGAGGGGAGGAGTCCACCAAATCCACGGGGAATCCGCCCACCGGGGAGGGCAGTGCCACTGGCGTGAGGGGAGGGAGAGTGGGCCCCAATGGGTGTCCTGCACCCCAGCCCAGTGCCCTGGCAGCAGGAAGAAGCAAAGTACACCGACTCAGGGAAAGAAGCCCTTTCATCCTCTGGCATCACTCCAGTACCCTGCACTGCAAAGGCTTCCGAGCACGCCTGCTGGCGAGGGGGCAGTGTTCCCGGATCACAGACAGGCAAAGGAGGTTGGCTTGGCACCTCGGGAGCTGGCACAGCCAGGGGCCGTTGAACGCGAAGCTGAAATTCCAATTTTGCCACTTACTGTGTGAGTCAGCCTTTCTGTTTGTCAGGCGGGCCCTTTGGCCTACCAAGCAGGGAAAATCCCAAGATCCGCCCCACAGGGTGGTGGTGAAGCTTCAGCGGGATAGCGTCTGGCACCCCGTGTTCATCACGGGGCTGACCAGCAGGTAGTGAGTGCCTACAGTAAAGCCGCTGACAGGCACGATTGTCACTAGATCCCACCCGGCTGGGAGGCCTGCCGAAGACCGCCTTCTCCCTGCTAGCCTCTCCGGGACGACGAGGGGGCCCCAGCCATCCTGTTTCATACAGACTGCCAGCCTGCAGAGCACCTCCAGGATGCTCGGGGCGGTGGGATGGGGAGGCTCTGGATCGGTGTCTACACTCAGGCTGCATCTCCAGGAGTCCTGGCCAAGGGGAGTTCCGAGTTCCATATGGTTGTTTCTTTTTTCTTTTTTTCATAAAAAGCATGGACCCCTGATACAATGATGGAGGATTTGATGACCCCTCGAGGGTCATATATGTGGCAAGATAAAACTACCCTTGGCGGGGGGTGGGGGGCACCTGGGTGGCTCAGTTGGTTAGGTGACTGCCTTCAGCTCGAGTCATGATTCCTGGGGTTCTGAGATCGAGTCCCTGCTCAGAGGGGAGTCTGCTTCTCCCTTTCCCTCTGCCCCTACCCCCTGCTCATTCTCTCTCTCTCTCTTTCAAATGAATAAACAAAATATTTCTTTTAAAAAGCTATCATTGGATATTTATAAGTGTCCCTTGCCCTCTAAGATGATTGGCTGTAGCACCTGGAACAACCATGGTGTGCAGAGGCTGGGAGAGAAGACACTGGTCTTTGCTGGAATGCTCTAGGATGTATGATGTGAAGTCCTCTTCCATCTCCCCTGTGAAATTTTTGGTAAAACCCATATGGTTCATTAATGCCTTGGATGTGTGTAGCTTCCTTCTGGAGAATGTGAAAAGGGGCTGGGTCTGGTGCAGGATGATGCTCAGTTTGGAAGGGCCCAGGTCTAGGACTCCGAGGGGGAGTGCACGTGTTAGGCAGATACACAAGCGCTGCACCCCAGTCAGTTGCGTGATCTCATCCTCCGGGTCATGGTGTCAAAGCCATCCTTCTGCCTTCATGACTGCAAATGCCTCCTGGCTTGTGAGTAGGTGCATTTCCCTGAAACATGGGCAGGAGGATTGCAGGAAGTGTCTGGATTGTGAGCTTTCAGTCCAGAATGGGCAACAGAGAGGCACGCTTCTATGGGATCCTGGTACCCATAACGACAGATACTTGTATTAGTTTTCTAACAAATTACCATAAATGTAATGGCTTAAAACAACACAAATTTATTCTCTTACTGTTCTAGAGTCAGAGCAGTAAGGTTTGGGGTCAGCAGGGCTACATTTCTTCTGAAGTTTCTAGGGGAGAATTCGTTGCCTAACCTTTTCTAGCTTTTAGAAGCCACCCTCACTCTTTGGCTCAAAGGCCCTTCCTCCATCTCCAAAGCTTGCAGTGGAGCATCTTCCAATCTCATGAGCTCACTCATGTCTCTCTCTGACTCTGCTTCCATCATCACATGTCCTTCTCTGACTCGGAACTTCCTGCCTCCTCTTATAAGGAGTCCTGTGATTACATGTAGAGCCCACCTGGACAATCCCGAACATTCTCCCCAGCTGTTAAGATCCTTAACATAATCACATCTGCAATGCCCCCCTTGCCCTGAAAGGTACCATCCTCACAGAGCTTGGGGATTGGGACATGGACATCTCAGGGAGCCATTACTCTGCCAATGACAGTACTTTGTCTTCAATGTCTCCTTATGTCAACCCAAGTTTGGTTGGTTCAGAGGGCATCTGGGCCTAGAATTTGGAGCTTTCTAAGGTGCCATCGCTGGCCACCAGATTCAACCCCAAATAGTTCTGCTGAGGTAACAAGAGCAGGCACTGGTGGAAGTCTTCATTTTATAGATTAAGCACAAGTCAGTTGAGTAATTTGCTCTGGTTAGTGAGAGGCACATATACACCCCTGCCTCACCCAGCACTGATGGGCAGGTAGGGCCCCATGAGCTGGTGGTGCTGGATGAAATGACTGGCACCATTGCAGTGCAAGCGTAGCCTGGTGACATATCCAGTCTGCTGGCATCAAGTTCCCAGCCCCTCTGGTATCGACAGGAGCCACACAGCTCCCCCGCATGCATGCAGAGTCACCAGATGCTCCTCTCTGTACACTGATCTCCTTTGGTCCTAAAAGGCTAGAGCGTATAGATATATGCTCCCTAGGTCTTCCTGGCATGAGCCCAATACTGTGTTGAATGGTGGCTCCCAAAAGATATGTCCACCACGAGCCTGTCAGCATGACCTCATTTGGAAAAAAGATCTTTACAGATGTTATTAGGTTAAGGGTCTCAAGATGAGATT
Organism: Vulpes lagopus; assembly: GCF_018345385.1. Classification (NCBI taxonomy): domain Eukaryota; kingdom Metazoa; phylum Chordata; class Mammalia; order Carnivora; family Canidae; genus Vulpes; species Vulpes lagopus. Next base: position 118,491,823 of record NC_054848.1, on the reverse strand, counting down.
ATCCTGTTTTGGGATGAGCCCTACATCTGATGACAAGTGTTTTTATAAGAGGAAGGGAGAGGAGAAGGCCATGTGAAGATGGAGGCAGAGCTTGCGCTGCATCTATGTCATGGAACGCCAGTGGTTGCCAGCCAACCACCAGCAACTAGGAGAGAGGCGGGGAACAGAATCTCCCTCAGTTCCCAGAAGGAACTTCTTAGACCCACCTGGAAGGGCAGGACCACTACATCTTCTACTTTCCAGATGGTACCAGGAATAGAGGGCAGCCTGGCAGCAGGAGGAGCCAGGTCCAAGTTCCCCAGTGAGCCAGAGCTGGGCTTATAAGGCAACTCACCCGGGGCTGACTGCTGTAGGTGTCTGCAGGTGTGGCCTGCCTATTGCCACCGAAGCAGAGAAGAGGGCAGCACCGACCAGAGCATTTGCCTTCAAGCCCAGCTGGGCACAGCTCTCAGGAGCCAGGTACGCAGTTCTGCGAAGGTGTGTGGCGTACGCTGACCAGCAGGGGGCACCGCTGCATCAACAGAGTTTGAGGAAGAAGCAGTCCGAGGCTTCTGTCCACCCCAGGATGGAGCTGAAGAGGCCTCAGCGTGTTGTCTCATCACGCCCTACAACCAGGGGAGTGAAATACAGGCTGGTTAGGGACGCCCAGCAGTGGGGTCGTTGGAGCTTGAGCTGTCCGTAAGGGTCCCTTCTATGGGGAGGCAGAGTTCTAGGGGAGCCCTGATGCAAACAGCTTGGCACCAGGTCACAGACGGGAGACAGGCCAGGGTGTTGGCAGAATTAAGGCCAGCGGGAGTAAACTGAGGACTTCCATGCCTGAGGTGAAGTGAGGCTGAATGTGGGAAAGCTTGGCTGAGAGGAAGCTGGGACATAGCAACCAGGGCTCCTCCTACCTGCCCACGGCACCTGGCCAAGTTGCCACTGCAGTTCTTTTTTCTCACCCCAACCAGCCCAAAGGCACATCACCGTCTGTACCCTTCCCCCGAGTGGTGTTCCGGGAGCTAAGCAATGTTGCCCTCCACCCTGACCAAACTCGCCATAAGGTCCTGGGAACCAGCTCTTCAGAGCCACCCCAGAGGCTATGCAGTCCTAGAGATCAGAGCTCAGGGACCTGTACCTTGAGCTGGCTTCTCACAGAAACTGGGCTTGGCTGGGGCTAGTGACCCTGTCTAGCTCCAGGAGAGAGAGGCCCTTCTCTCCTCCATAGGCAGAGGCAACAACAGTGAGACAAACCCCAAAGCTCAGCTTGTTTCAGAGAGCTGGGCAGTTACCCAAGTCATCATTTCAAGGGACAGAAGTAGACTCCAGAGCCCATGAGTTGAATAGCCTGAGAACACTGAGGCCACTCAACCACTATGGTAGTAGATGCCCGAGACAATGCAGCAGGGTGAACACCATGTCTGGCCAAGATGCCAATCACCCTCAAGCTGCCCCTGAAGGAACAAAGTGTGAGGGATGACATCATACTATTTTTCAAAAGAGCCAATTGTAAGTCCTAATTGGGAAAGGGAGTACTCAGTATTGTTTCCACCATAGCAGGCCACCTAGTCCCAACCCCCCACACCCCCGAACAACACCATTGACTTCACCCATTGACACACCCCCTTCCTGAGATCACAACACCATCTTGGACGAGCAGATGTCGTTGCCATGATTACATACTCCGTCCCGGGCACTGGGCCTCTATATGTTCCAGCTTCCTCTCTTCCTTCCAACTGAGAAATATTCTGTTTCCAGAGGAAGCCTCCCACTCAGCCTCCAATCCCAGCCCTTGAATGTTGTCCTCATTCTCGAAAGTCCTCTTCATAGGCCTTCACATTCACATACAGGCGTCTATCATCTGTTACCCTCTAGTCCCTAACCAGACCAAAGACAGTACAGTTAGATAGACCTGGATTAAATATCCAGTACCACCAGAAGCATGGGTCTACCCTCGACAGAAAATAGTTTCTCTCAAACTAACCAGTCAATATATCATGTGTCCAGCCCTGATTAGCTGTGTGATACTGAGCAAAATACTTCTGCGCTTCGGTTTCCTCTTCAATAAAACAGGGGTGATAACAGTACGTATCTCACAGGGTCATTGCAAGGAGTTTGTGTGTGTGTGTCTGTGTGTGTGCACGAGTGCTCACATGCATGTGTTCACACAATGCAGTCCCGGAACACTGCCACCACTGCCACCACCACCACCACATCTCCTAGGTGACACAACTGGCCTGCCCATCTATCTTACCACTCAAATTGGTCTGAAATAGCTCATTACCTCCTTCAGCCATGACACAGTGTTTCACACCAACAATGGCTTTCCTGAAGCCTGAGTGCCCCCTCCCTAGTGGCCAACCAATACTTGGAAAGACTGTGGTATCCTCCCCAAGGAGGATCCCCAGGATCCTCTTTCACATCTCAAACCAAAGCAGAGCATGCACCCATTGGCCCCAGGGACCTGAGGCATTGGGGATCTCAGGAGCAAGAAGCCATGGTTCTGTTCTCCACCCCAAGCACCGGTGTACACCCATCCTACTACAGCTGTCCTGTCAGCTCTGCCCTCCACTCCACACCCTGAACAAACTGAAAGGGGTGTTTTCATTAATGTATAATTTACTTTGATCAGGTCTCTATAACAGAATATTATAGATTGGGAGGCTTATAAATAGCATAAATGTATTTCTCACAGTTCTAGAAGCTGAGAATTCTCAGATCAGGGTACCAGTAGATTTGGTGTCTGGCAAGAGCAAAATACTTCTGCTTCCTGATCCATAGGCAGCTGCCATTCTGCTGTGTCCTCACAGGGTGGAAACGGTAAGGGAGCCCTCTGTGGCCTCCTTTATAAGGGCACTAATCCCATTCTTGGGAGCTCCACCCTTATGACCTTATCACTTCCTAAAGGCCCCACCTCCTAATACCATTACCTTGGGGGTTAGCTTCAACATATGAATTTGGGGGAACACAAACATTTAATCTATAGTAATGTATATTAGCTACCATAAAAAATAAACCTCAATATTTCTTAATATTGTCTTAATATTAATAAAGTGTCTTAATACATTTTAATAGTACAACATGGTTGCTTTAGGTTTTTTGAGGGCCTTCCACACAGTTATTTGGGAACCCAAGGTCATTTGATTTTGTGCTTCCTTCTGAGCTATAAAATGGAGCAAATAATGATATGCTTCTCCAGGGTTATTGTGAGAATTAAATGAATGAATGCATGTAAGGAACTGACTCCCATGCTGGACAGATCCTAAACACTAAATAATAGCAATCATCATGATCGCCATCATCATCACTACTAATATTAATACTACTACTATTGACACAAAGCTTCTGGTTCCTCCTCCTTCCCTAGAACTCATGGTCCACTCTCTCACTAATTATCCTTATGCTCTTGATCCCTTGGCCCCCACTACATTCACCCTACAATCACACAGACTGAAAGTTAAGAACACAGCCAGGGTTGTCCTGGCCACCTGGATCACAGCCATCTTTCTCCTTGGACCCAGGACAGTTTTTCCAATGTTCCATGTCAATTTTTCTGAACTTTCACTGTCTGTGTAAGATCTCACTCCATTTCCATCTTCCTCACTCAGAGCAGATAAGGAAATTTCCTAAGTTGCTCTGAAAAAAAGAGACGTGAATGGGATAAGTCCTATGAGCCTTGCTCTTCATCCCTTCAGGCTCACTCAGTGAGAGGTCCTCCCCCTCTCTGTCCCAGACTAGCCTTCCCCTGTGCTCCAGATCCTCTGGCCTCCACTTTCTCACTTCCTTCCATGTCTTCTCACCCTCTCCCTCTTCTCTGTGAGGCAGTGTCATAGGTAAGCTAGGAGCACAGTCTCTAGTGTCGTCTGCTTGGGATCAGAGCCAGTTCTACCACTTACTAGCTGAGAAATCTAGAAAGGTCTAAGCCTCCATTTCCTCAGCTGCAAACTTGGGTTAATTGTAGCATCTACCTCACAAGATTCTGCTGAGGCTCAAATGAGGTAATGCACGAATGGTCTTTTGAGTAAAGTCTGCCGCATAATTAGTTATGGTCACTTGCCTCTTCACATTAGCAAAGACAACTTTATTGCTCGTATCCTTACCAAAAGATCCTTCTCCTGACTCCACATGCCCCTCCAGCAATCACTCCTTGGTTCTGCTCCCCTTTACAGCATAACTCCTCCAAAGAGTAGCCTATGCTCCTTGTCTCCACTTCTGCTCCTCCCTTTCTCCCCCAGATCTCGCCAATCAGGATGATAAACCCATTGCTCCACCAAAATCACTCTTGTCCATCAATGATCTCCACCTTGCCAAATCCAATGGCTACATCTCAGTCCTCATCTTCCTCACTCTCAGCAGCATCTGGCAGAGCTGAGGATTCTCTTCTTCTCAAAACACTCTCTTCCCTTAGCTTACCTGGCTCCCTCATGTTCTTGATTTGCCTCCTACTTTTCTGACTATTCCTTTTTTCTCTCCTTTGTAGGCTTTCCTCTCCGCATGGGAACATATTAATGTTTCTTAGGTTCCAGCCCTCTCCTTTTATTATTTGATATTTTCTCCTTTGGTGATTTCATTAACAAATAGGTTCAAAACAGGAGCAAAGCTCAAGAAGTAGTGCCTGGCGTTCAGTCCAAGAAGAATGGTAAGGTTGTAAGTGGGCCTATTGTGGGGTTACACAGCCAGAAGGTGGGTGGATTGGGAACAAGTTGGGGAATAGAGTCATCTGAGGGTTGAAGTACTGGAGGTTAAGGGTAAAATCCGGAACAATGTGGAGGTTTAAATAGCCTGTTACCTGCTTTGTGCTAGCTGCACAGTAGACCAACTGGCTTCCATGACATAAGCAGTACTGGATACTTCCTCTTGAACCAGGACCTTCTACCTAAGAAGCCTTGCTCTTCTCCTCTGCTCATGGGGACTGGTCATAAGGCCATGGTATAAAGGCCAGGTCTAAGCAAATTGGGCTTATAATGAGCAACATAATAGTAGAAAACCGAGTCCATGAGAAGAATGGAGTAAGTCATTGAAAACAGAATCAATGCAGAAGAATAGAATAAGCTGGAGTGAGAGGGAAATTCTCTCATTTGAAATAAGCTCGGAAAGTCATTGTTGAGTCTTCAGCAAGGCCAGTAGAAGCAGATGTGCAGAGTGGTGAGACCAGCTTGTCCAGTTTCCAACTTGAATGTCTCATGTGGTATGCAGGGCCTGGGACTGGGGGCCCTGGGATGATGATTGGCACCCCAGAAGATGTCTTGGGTGATGTGGTGTTCTCCAGAGGCACGGTGAGGTTGTAGGTATTGTGACTGCTGTCAGTAAAAGCAGCCTTCCTGTAACGGGGTGACTGTGAACAACAGCAGGATGTTTCCCTACATTTGGTGGTTGGGAAACATGGGGCGAAATCATTTTGATTTTGGCATTTTGTTTCTAGGAAAGGACAGGATAGTAACCATAACTGAGCCAGGCAATCTCCCACCAACATATGAGTGTGCCTCTACTTTAGACACTCAAAGCTTGGCATTGTCAACCTTTTTTATTTTAGTTATTCTGGTGGGTATGTGGAGGTATCATACTGATGTTTTTTTTTTTTAATTTTTTATTTATTTATGATAGTCACAGAGAGAGAGAGAGAGGCAGAGACACAGGCGGAGGGAGAAGCAGGCTCCATGCACTGGGAGCCCGATGTGGGATTCGATCCCGGGTCTCCAGGATCGCGCCCTGGGCCAAAGGCAGGCGCCAAACCGCTGCGCCACCCAGGGATCCCTCATACTGATGTTTTAATTAGCATTTTTCTGATGATCAGTCAAGATGAGCCCATTTCATATGTTCCTTGGCCATTTCAATATCTTCTTTGTGAACTGTCTCTCTAAATATTCTACTCAGTTTTCTGCTGGGTTATCTTTTTCTTTTTATTTATAGACCTTCATTATATTTCTCTTGACGTGATTCCTTTGTCATGTCTTTATATTGCAAATATCTCTCACTCTGGGACATGCATTTCCACTTGCACTTTCTGTTTGTCTTTTTTTTAAGATTTTATTTATTTATTCATACACACACACACACAGAGGCAGAGGGAGAAGCAGGCTCCATGCAGGGAGCCCGACGTGGGACTCGATGCAGGGTCTCCAGGATCACGCCCTGGGCTGCTGCAGACGGCGCTAAACCGCTGTGCCACCGGGGCTGCCCTATTTGTCTTTTAATCAACAAAAATTCTTAGTTTTAATGCAGTCCATTTTATCGATTTTCCCATTGTAGTTAGTGCCTTTTGTGTTCTAGTTAAGAAATCTTTACCTACTCCAAAGTCATGAAGATGTTCTTTTATTTCATTTTCTATAAGATGTATTGGTTTACCTTTCACATTTGGATATTAATACATCTAGAATTAATTTTTCCATATACTGTGAGGTGGGCTCCAAAAACATTTTTTCCCACACGGATATCCAGATGGCTAGTATCTTTTACCAAAAAGGCCATCCTTTCTCCACTGAACTGCAGTATCATCTTTGACATTCATCAATTGACAAAGTTGGGTCAGTTTCTGGACTCTATTCTGTCCCATTGCTCAGTTGTTTTTCCTATCCTTGTGCCAATAACACACTGACATAATTACCGTGGCTTTACAAATCTTGATTTATAGTGGTATGAGTGCCATTGGCTTTGTTCTTCTTCAGGATTATTTTAGCTATTCTCAGTCCTTTGCATTTCCATATAAATTTCACAATCGAATTGTCAATTCACACACACACACACACACACACACACATCCTCCTGTGATTTTTTTTTTTATTGGAATCACATTGGGTCTGTAGATCAATTTGGGGAGAATTAACATCTTAATAATATTGATCCTTCCAATCCATGAACATGATATATATCTCCATTTCTCTAGATCTTCTGTAATTTATCAGCAGTGTTCTGTAGTATTCAGTGTAGAGATCTTGCACGTTTTTTGTTATATTAATCCTGTGTAATTGATTTTTGTTGTTGCTATTGTAAATGACATCATTAAATTTTTTTCTATGTGTTTGTTGCTGGTATATATAAATGACTTTGCTCATTAATTATAATTGTTTACTGGTAAATTTAAATTTTTTAAAATGTATGCTCCATATTTTAAGTCCAAATGTTACCAAAGACACTGCATTGGTCCAGGAGACTCTGCTACCTACCATATTCCAGTATGCTCTTTGCAGACGATAGCATTAATGAGAAGTCCTCTTCATGGGGTAGAATCTGAGGCTCATGGGACCTGCCCCTAGGCTTCTCATGGCAGGGCCCTGAGATTTTAAGCAAAGAAATTTATAAATAAATAAATAAATAAATAAATAAATAAATAAATAAAACTTCTACTGAGTGTGTATTACTTGTCAAGTACTGCTCTAAGAGAAGGACTGCTCTTAATCTTTTGCATGTATTAGCTCATTTAATTTCCTTAACAGTTGTATGAGTTAGGTACTATCATAATCTCATTGAACAGATAGGGAAGCTGAGGCACAGAGAAGGCCTTATCTCAAGGTTGGACAGAATATTGGTGGTTAAGCATTTCACCATTGCACTATTTGACCACTCCTAGTCTTTAGAATTAAAGTCTTCAGCCTGGCTCTCCCATCTAGAGGCCCTTCCTTTTTTTAAAAAATATTTTATTTATTTATTCATGAAAGAGAGAGAGAGAGAGAGAGAGAGAGAGAGAGAGAGAGAGAGAGGCAGGCAGAGAGAGAAACAGGCTCCCTGCAGGGAGCCCGACATGGGATTCGATTCTGGGTTTCCAGGATCAGGCCCTGGGCTGAAGGCAGCGCTAAATCCCTGAGCCACTGGGCTGCCTCCTGGAGGCCCTTCCTACCTCCTCATCCTGAGCCCTGGGCTCCTCCAAGTCATTGTTCCATCTGCAGTTGACCAGTGCCCTTCATCTCAGGCTATATCTAAGGGTTAAGGATGGGGGAAATCTGGGAAAGCTTCATGGCAGAGGCAAGCTGAGCTTTAAAAGTCATTCATACGTGGAATTTAGGAAACAAAACAAATGAGTACGGGTGGGAGAAAGAGAGAGAATGAGAGAGAGAGAGATAGAGAGAGAGAGAGGCAAATCAAGAAACAGATTCTTGACTATAGGGAACAAATTCATGGTTACCAGTACCAGAGGGGATGTGGGGGGGATGGGTGAAATAAGTGATAGGGATTAAAGAGTGCATAAGTTGTGATGACTACAAGGTGATGTATGGAAGTGTTTAATCACTAAATTCTACACCTGAAACTAATATTATACGGTATGTTAACCAACTGGAATTTGAATAAAAACTCATTTAAAAAGCAGGAAAAATGTCAAGTAGGTTTGAGCATACCAAGATGAAGTGGAGGACAGTCTCAAAGACATGCAGCAGAAACAGAGTGGTACAGAGTATGGGATCTCAATCTAGGACTGGTCTTGGTTGGAAACAGAGTATTCATATCAATTACTGTTATTGCCAATATTATTTTTGCTGTTAGTGCTTTCATCAAAGCAATCACATTTATTGACATCAATACTAGAGTCATTTGGGATCCCTGGGTGGCGCAGCGGTTTGGCACCTGCCTTTAGCCCAGGGTGCGATCCTGGAGACCCGGGATCGAATCCCACGTCGGGCTCCCGGTGCATGGAGCCTGCTTCTCCCTCTGCCTGTGTCTCTGCCTCGCGCTCTCTTTCTCTCTGTGTGACTATCATAAATAAATAAAAATTTAAAAAAATACTAGAGTCATTTGAAAATGCCCCATTTTTGTATTGTTCAGCCACTGTGAAGGTCACATTTCTTCCATAGTATTATTACAACCTTCAATTACTAGTGGGGATATTGGAATTACTAATGGAACTATTTGAGGGTGTTTGTATCACAGAGCTATGGAAATATAATTTGCGATATCTTCCCTCCATCCATAGTAATTGGATCTAGCCTCACAATGTCCCATAAATTAGCAATATCACAACAGAGTATCCATAAGCATATGAATGTGTTCTCAAAAAATTAAGTTTTTACTTTCTTTTATTGGGACCAAGGACCTTCAATAGATTGATTTGGGATAGGGCTGTGGTGTTCATTGGGTAGGAAAGATTGGAACTACTGCCTTGAAGAATAGTCAGATGACACCAAAAACATATGCAACAAAAGAGAAAAGAAGTAAGTTGGGTTTCATCAAAATTAAAAGTTTTTGTGCATCAATTGACATGATCAATAAAGTGAAGACAACCCAGAGGATGGGAGAAAATATTTGCAAATCGGATATCTGATAAGGGTCTACTATTGAAAATATATAAAGAACTCTTACACCTCAATCATTAAAAAAAAAACCCACATAACCTAATTAAAAATTGGGCAGAAGATCTGCAGAGACATTTCTCCAAAAAAGATATACAGATGGCCCATAAGCACATGAAAACACACTCACCATCATTAGTCATTGGGGAAATGCTGATTAAAGGCACAATGAGATTCTACTTCATACCCAGTATAATGACTATAATTTAAAAAATGGAAAATAACAAGCCCTGGTAAGGATGTGAAAAACTGGAACTCTTGTACATTGCTGATAGGAATGGAAAATGGTGCAGGCACTGTGGAAAAGAGTTTGGAAATTCCTTTAAAAGTTAAACATGGAGTGTTATCAAGTAACCTAGCAATTCGATTCTAAGATATATGTCCACCAGAAAGTACGTATGTTCACGCAAAAACATGTACGTAAATATCCATAGGATAATTATTTATGATATCACCCAAAAGGAAGCAATCCGGATGTCCCTAAATGTACAGATGGATAAACAAAAGTGGTATATCTATACGATGGAATATTATTCAGCCATAAAAAGGAACGAAGTCCTAATACATGCTACAGCATGGGTAAACCTTGAAAACACTCTGCCAGGTGAAAGAAATCGGACACAAAAGCCACATATTGTATGATTCCATTTCTATGACATGTTCAGAATAAGCAAATCCATAGAGAGGGAAAGCAGAGTAGTGGTTACTAATGGCATGGGGGAGGGAAGAATGGGGGTGACTGCTAAAGAGCACAAGGCGTATTTGAGGGGTGATGTGTTTTAAAATTGATTGTGGTGACTGTTGCACAACTGTGAATATACTTTTAAAAAATTGGATTGTACACTTGAAAATGAATTTTCTGGTATGTGACTTATATCTCAATAATACTGTTGTTTAAAAAATGCAGCCAGAGCTTTGCAACCGGGTGACCTTTCAAATTTCTGAACCCAGTTGTGATAACATTTTCAGATTGGTTTCTATGGAATATTATCACCATATTATCGTCAACCTCATTTTGAGCCTGCTCTTTCCCCTAGCTTTCAGTAACTAAGCCTGTGACTCAGGTGCCTTTACCAGCATCATTTGCCAAGTGCCCATAACCCTGCTCTCACCTGTGAAGAGCCCCATTCTGCCCTGACCCCCTCATGATATTTGGAATTTTTCTGCTTTCTGCTTGTCTGCTCCCCACTTTGGTCACTGCAACCAATGGCAAAGAAAAGCCCAGAGTTACTAGTTATAGGAGTATCTCTAGATATGTGTTCTCAGAGTCTGTTGGTTTGGGAGTTTCTCATTCTTCAATTTATTACCCTCTTATCAGCAGCTCTAGCTACAAGGGCCTTCATTACATCCTAATTGCCAGTGCCAATTGCCCTTATTTTTTATATTAAAAATCCATTTGTAAACGCATTTCAGCAGCTCCCCCATCTCAGCATCATTGCTAATTTAATCTCCCTCCCCTTCTATTAGCGCCGCAGGGGGCCGACCAGAGCAGGAGGCGCCGGGGCTAATCAGATCAATAGTTTGTCTGAACATTATGCTCAGCAGGAACTCGGTGGGATGTAGTGGGTCAGACTGAGGGCAGATTAAATCTTCACCAGCTAGCTCTCAGGATCAAGCAGGGGAGGGACCTGGAATCAGTGACAATGAAAAAAAGGCTGCTGGTGAACTGTCTGGGTGACTGTTAGGCAGGGTAGCTGTAAGTGAGGGCTCTACCAAGGTGTGATTTGATGAAAAGGAGAATTTCCTGGCTAATGAAACTCTACTTATCATTTGGCCCATTCTCTCACCACTTCTCAGAGGCCCTTAATGCAGTGGCCTGTGGTTAAAAAAAGCGTTGACCAGCAAGTCAGGAAACTGGGGACTTGTCCCAACTCTGATCCTAAGTGAGTGTCTCGATAACCTCCTTAAAATCTCTCAGGGTATCACATTCTGCAACCGGGGGTAGTAATCCCTACCCTCCAGATCCTTCAGAATTTTGAGAAGGAGCAGGTGAAATTTTTAAAAAACCCTTTAGTGAGCATGGATTGTTAAGCACTGCCCTAAGAGAGTACTGTTCTTTGCAGTATCAACTATATTAATTCATTGAATTTCCCCAATAGCTTTATGAGGCAATACTGTTATAATTTATTTGAACAGATAAACTGAGGCAGATAGGGCAAAAAAAAATTCTCCAAGTTCACACAACTTGTTAGTTGCTAGGCATTCACCATTGCACTATTCAGCCACTCCTAGTCTATAAAATCACATTCTTCAGCCTGGCTCTCTCGACTGGAAGTTCTCTCAACCTCCTCATCCTGAGGCTTGGTTCTCACCTAAGAGTGAGAGATGGGTAAGCATTCTTCTCATTCCACAGTGCTCTTCTCAGGCCATTGCTCCGCCATCTGCATGTGAAATCTCTTACACTTTAGTTATTTTCTCCACCCATTGACTATAACACCCTTCATCCCTCCTGGTTACTGTCATTTAATGACATTCTACTCATGGTGCTTCAGTCACTGGAGACTCAGCCTACAGGATCATAGTCTTCCTCTTTCCCCAAAGCCACACCATCATCTGGGATGGCTTCAATGCCCAGGACAACAAACCAACCATAACTGCACCAGTCACAGTTCAGTCAGGGCAATAGAGTCACTTTGGGCATTATGGGGAATGAGACCTCAACAGAATGGTGGGAGGAGCTGGGAGCGAGGTCCAGAAGGGAGAGTTATAGGATCAGAGCAAGGGTTACTGATGAGTCCCCCTGAAACACTGATGTGGTGGACAAGTCAGAGCTTACAGGAAACCCAAGAAGCTATATACATTTAGCTGCTTAAATCAGCAAAGAAGAAGAGTTTGTGGTGAAATCTATAAAAAGTTGCTGCCTTTGTGTGGCTAATGCCTCTGTTAGGTCCACAACCAAGTGACTTTGAAGGAGTAATGGGCTTTTCACACATCAGCCTTCTCATCACCAGTGACCCTCCCTTCCAGCCCTCTTCATCCACTCCTTCCATAGTCAAAACCCAAATGTACCCATTTTCTGAAATTCCCCATGTAGTCATCACATGATCTGACCACAGCCCCCCTAATTCAACTATCTCACCTTTAAGTTGTTCTCATTGAAGTCACCAACCACCTCCTTATCATTCATTCATTCAACAAACATTTATCAAACCAAAGGATAAAGGCAAATCAAAAATTACTAATAAGGGGTGCCTGGGTGGCTTTGTTGGCTGGACATATAACTTCAGCTCCAGTCATGATAGTCCTGGGATTGAGTCCTACATTCATCTCCCTGTACCCTTCCCTATGTTTATGTGCACTTGCTCTCTCTCTCTCAAAAAAAAATAAATCCAAAAAATAAACTAGTAATAGATATGCAAAAAATTAAGAGAAAGGAGTCCATGTATGTCACTAAAGAAAGCCAACTAACCATGAAAGAAGAGAGCAAGAGAAGAAAGGAACAGAGAAGAACTAAAAAACAACCATAAAACTAATAACAAAATGGCAATAAATACATATCTATCAATAATTACTTAGAATGTGGGATCCCTGGGTGGCACAGCGGTTTGGCGCCTGCCTTTGGCCCAGGGCGCGATCCTGGAGACCCGGGATCAAATCCCACGTTGGGCTCCGGTGCATGGAGCCTGCTTCTCCCTCTGCCTGTGTCTCTGCCTCTCTCTCTCTCTCTCTCTCTCTCTCTCTCTCTCTGACTATCATAAATAAAAAAATAAAAGATTAAAAAAATAATTACTTAGAATGTAAGTGGACTAAATGTTCCAATCAAAAGACATACATAGGATGATGGAATGGACAAAGAAAGCAAGACCCATCCATAAGCTGCCTACAAGAGACTCATTTCAGATCTAAAAACACATGCAGATTGAAAGTGAAGAGAAGGATAAAGCATTTATCATGCAAATGGATATGAAAAGAAAGCCAGGGTAGCAATACTTCTATCAGTCAAAATTGGCTCTAAAACAAAGACTGTAACAAAAGACAAAGAATGACACTATATAATCATAAAGGGAACAATCCAGGAAGAAGATATAACAACTGTAAACATTTATACACCCAACATGGGAACACCCAAATACATAAAGCAGCTATCAACAGACATAAAGGAAGTAATCAGTAGTAATACAATAATAGTAGGGGACTTTACCACCCCACTTACATCAATGGAGAGATAACCCAAACAGAAAATCAACAAGGAAACAGTGGTTTTGAATGACACATTGGACCAAACGAATCTGACAGATATATCCAGAACATTCCATCCTAAAACAGCAGAATACACATTCTTTTCAAGTGCACATGGAATATTCTCCAGAATAGGTCACATATTAGGCCACAAAACTAACTAATTTAAAAAATTAAAGTCCCACCATGCATCTTTTCTGACCACAATGCTACGAAACTAGAAATCAACCACAAGAAAAAATCTGGAAAGAGCACAAATATATGGAAGTTAAACATCATGCTATTAAAAAATGAATGGGTCAACCAAGAAATCAAAGAGGAAATTTTAAAATACATGGAAACAAATGAAAATGAAAACACAATGGTCCAAAATATTTGGGATGTGGCAAAGCTGTTTTAAGAGAGAATTTCATAGCAATACATGCCTACCTCAAGAAGCAAGAAAAATCTTGAATGAACAACCTAACCTTACATGTAAAGGAGTTAGAAAAAGAACAAGCAAAACCCAGAACTAGTAGAAGGAAGGAAATAATGATTAGAGCAGAAATAAATAGAAACGAAAAAACAACACTAACAACAACAATAGAACAGATGAATGAAACCAGAAGCTGGATCTTTGAAAAGATAAACAAAATTGATAAACAGTCAGATGCACCAAAAAGAGAGAGAGAGAGGACTCGAACAAAATCAGAAATGAAAGAAGAAATAACAACCGACACCAGAGAAATACAAAGGGTTGTAAGAGAATATTATGAAAAATTGTATGCCAACAAATTGGACAACCTAGAAGAAATGGATAAATTCCTGGAAACATAAAACCTACCAAAACTGAATCAGGAATAAATAGAAAATTTGAATGCACTGATTACAAACAATGGAATAGAATCAGTAATAGAAAAAAAAAAAAAACCTCTCCAAAACAAAAGTCCAAAGTCCAGGATCAGATGGTTTCACCAGTGAATTTCACCAAACATTTAAAGAAGGGTTAATACCTATCTTCTCAAACTATTCCAAAAAAATAGAAGATGAAGGAAATCTTCTAAATCCATTCTATGAGGCCAGCATTAACCTGATGCCAAAATCAGATAAAGATACCACAAAAAAAGGGAACTACAGGCCAATATCTCTGATGTGCATAGATGCAAAAATCCTCAACAAAATATTGGCAAACCAAATCCAATGATACATTTCAAAAATCACTCACCACAATCAAGTGGGATTTATTCCTGGGGTGCAAGAGTGGTTCAATATTCACAAGCCAATCAATATCATATCAACAGGAGAAAAAATAAAAACCATATCATCGTTTATTTCAATAGATGCAGAAAAAGCATTTGATTAAGTGCAACATCCATTCATGATAAAAAACCTTCAACAGAAAAGTTTTAGAGGGAACATACCTCAACATAATAAAGGCCATATATGAAAAACCCATGGCTAACATCATACTCAATGAGGAAAAACTGAGAGCTTGTTCCTCTAAGGTCAGGACCAAGACAGGGATGTCCACTCTCACCACTGTTATTCAACATAGTACTGAAAGTCCTAGCCTCAGCAATCAGGCAACAAAAAGGAATAAAAGGCATCCAAATTGGTAAGGAAGTAGTAAAGCATCCACTATGTGCAGATGACATGATACTATATATAGAAAACCCTAAAGACTCTACGAAAAAAAAGACTAGAACTGATAAGCGAATTCAGGAAGTTCACAAGATACAAAATCAATATACAGAATCTCTTTGAATTTCTAAACAGTAATAATGAAGTAGCAGAAAGAGAAATTAAGTAAACCATGCCATTTACAATTGCACCAAAAATAATAAAATACCTAGAAATAAAGTTAACCAAAAGGTGAAAGACTTATACTCTGAAAAGTATAAAACATTGATGAAATTGAAGACAACACAAACAAATGGAAAAATTATCCCATGCTCATAGATTGAAAGAATAAATATTGTTAAAACATCCATACTACCCAAGCAATCTACAGATTTAATACAATCTCTATCAAAATACCAACAATATTTTCCACAGAACTAGAATAATTCTAAAATGTGTATGGAACCAAAAAAGACCCCAAGTAGCCAAACAAGCTTGAAAAAGAAAAGCAGGAAGAATCACAATTACAGGCTTTAAGTGATTTTACAAAATTGTAGTAATCAAAAACAGTATGGTACTGGCACAAAAATAGGCACACAGATCAAAAGAACAGAATAGAGCCCAGAAATGAATCCACAGTCTTATAGTCAGTTAATCTTTGGCAAAGCAGGAAAGGATATCCAATAGGAAAAAGACAATCTATTCAACAAATAGTGTTGGGAAACCTATAAAGCTACACACAAAGAATGAAACTGGACCACTTCCTTACACCATACACAATAATAAACTCAAAATGGATTAAGGACCTAAATGTGAGACCTGAAACCGTAAAAATCATAGAACAGAGCACAGGAAGTAATTCGTGACATTGGCCATAGCAACATTTTTCTAAATATGTCTTCTGAGGCAAGGGAAATAAATGCAAAAAAAAAATAGTATTGGGACTTCATCAAAATAAAAAGCCACACAGCAAAGGAATAAATTAACAAAACTAAAAGACAGCCTACTGAATGGGAGAAGATATTTGCAAATGACATATCCAATAAAAAGTTAGCATCCAAATTATATAAAGAACCTGTACAACTCAAACCCCCCAAAAATTCAATTAAAAAATAAGCAGAAGACATGAAAATACATTTCCCCCAAAGAAGACATACAGGAGGTCAACAGACACATGTAAAGATGCTCGACATCACTCATCATCAGGGAAGTGAAAACCATATTGAATTATTACCTTGCACCCCTTGGAATGGCTAAAATCAAAAACATAAGAAACAGTAAGTATTGGTGAGAATGTGGAGAAAAAGAAACCGTCGTGCACTGTTGTGGGAATGCAAACTGGTGCAGTCACTGTGGAAAACAGTATGGAGGTTCCTCAAAAAGCTAAAAATAGAATTACCCTATGACTCAATAATTCCACTACTGTGTATTTACCCAAAGAACACGAGAACACTAACTTAAAAAGATAAATGCACTCTTATGTTTATTTTTTTTATTTTTTTTACTCTTATTTTTTTGTAGCATTATTTACCATAGCCAAATTATGGAAGCTGCCCAAGTGTGCATTGAAAGATGAATGCTGTATATCTATAACGGAATATTACTCAGTCACCAAAAAGAATGAAATCTTGCCATTTACAACATGGATGGAGCTAGAGAGTATGATGCTAAGTGAAGTAAGCCAGTCAGAGAAAGACAAGTACCGTGTGATTTCACTCATATGTGGCATTTAAGAAACAAAACAATTTAACAAAGAAAAAAGGAGACAAAGCAAAAACAGACCGTTAACTCTAGAGAACAAACTGATGCTTGCCCAAGGGGAGGTGGGTGGGGGCAGAGGTGAAATGGGTGACAGGGATGCAGGAGGACACATACCACCGAGTAGCGCCTAGAATTGTTGGATCACTATATTGTACCCCTGAAACTCATATACCACTGGATGCTAACTATGCTGGAATCAAGATCTAAAAAAAACATTTATTGAGCCCCCACTCTGTGTCAGGCTCCGTGTTAGATGCTGAGATGCAGCGGTGAACAAAAACAGATTAGAACCGGCTCTCACGCGCTTCTAGTCTGGGAGGAGGTAAGAATTGATTCCATAATCCCACAAATAAATGAAGAATTGCAACAGAGAAGAGCATTCGGAATGAGAGATAAATATGTGGTGTGTGATGAAAGAGCAGGGTTGTAGAATTTTTCTGAAAGAGGGTGGGGAGGGAAGGCTTCCCTTAGGAAGTGATGATTGGAGCCGCGATGCTGTGCTAGAAGTTAACTAGACAAAGATGAGAGAGAAAGGATTTTCAAGAAAGGGAACCATCTCTGCAAAGACCCTGCCGCAAGAGAAAATAGGAGTCACTGGGATCCCACTTCTCAACTCCCTCCAATCTGACTTCCTTCTGTACTGTGTCAACAAAACAATTCCTGTTAAGGTTACCAGGGTCCTCCTTGTCGGGAAATCCCTTGGCCATTTTTGATCCTTATCTCATTTGACTCACACACCCTCCTCCATGGAACTCCTCC
Source organism: Vulpes lagopus (assembly GCF_018345385.1). NCBI lineage: Eukaryota > Metazoa > Chordata > Mammalia > Carnivora > Canidae > Vulpes > Vulpes lagopus. Next base: position 118,474,268 of record NC_054848.1, on the reverse strand, counting down.
TCCCTGACTTCCAGTACACAGTACTCTCATGGGTTTCTTTCCACTGCTCCCACTGCTCTTTTGTGGGTTCTTTTGCTTTTTCTCAATCTATAAACAAGGCTTTCCTCGTGTTTCAGTCCTAGACCCTCTCCTCTTCCCAACCTTCACCCCAAGCCTTCCTAATCACAGCCACACCCATGGCTTCCAAGATCCATGTGTACAGATGGCTTCTAAGCCCATGTCCCCAGATGGCTTCTAAGCTTATGTCCCCAGCCCAGACCTCTCCCATGAGCTCCAAGTCTGTAAACACACTGATGAAGGCATCTCCTCCTAAGGACATCTTTAAAGGCCCTTTGCACTCAACATGCTCAAAAGCAAACTCATGCTCTTCCCTTCTTCCAATGAAGAATTATTCTACTCAAAATGTCAGTAGCACTTCTTAAAGGAACTATACCCCCAGAGAGGGTGAATGGCTAGTTAGCATCCTCAAGATAGATGCAGTAGCAGGACCTAGGGCGTAGGGAGGGTGAAGGAGGTTGTACTGAAGGTATTGGAAGGCAGGAATTGAAATGATGCACAGCGGGGCCAAGATCCATTGGGAAGACAGTGGGCCAGAAGAGGCTGATAAACTAGTGACAGGCAGAGAGGGAACAGCATGGACAAAGAGAGTGTGTACGGCCCACGAGAAGACTTGAGCAACTGGAGTGTGTGCGGGAGCCTCAGAAGAGAGGCAAGGGCCAGGACTTGGCTCATGTGTGATCTTGTAGGTCATGATCAGGAGTTTGTACTATGTCCTGATGGCTATGGACCTCATAGAAGGTGGGGGAGATCATGAAGTCAGACTTGGACATGGTGAGTGGGTTTTGGTTATGGGATGGCTGTGTGGATATGGCCACCTTGCAGCAGAGTAGATGATTCTGGAGTTCAGGAGAAAGGTCAGAGTTGGAGGGAGAGCCATTGGTAATTCAAGTCCTCAGTATGGATGAGTTTGGCGAGGAGGGTGTATGGGCTGAGAAAAGGTCAGGAGCCCAGAAAGGATCCCTGAGGGACAGACTAAGAATTTTGCACAGAAGACTTGGAGTAGACAGAAAGGTCATAGGAAAGTGGGAAGAGGGTGGTATTTCTGGAAGCCTGTGGAAGCCAGCCTCTCAGCGATCGAAGAGGAGGGACAGGTCAGAGCTGCAAAGAGGTCCCAGAACATGAGCCCTCTTGAGTGTAAATAACAGCCTCAGCACCCAGCAGCGTTCCTGGCACAGAAGAGGCATTCAAGGTTTGTTGAAGGAGAGAATTCATGCGTTTAGTGTCTCCTTGTTAATAAACAGCACAGGTAGTAGCCCTTCACATATTCGTTGGCCACAGGGCACCCCGAGGGTGTACTGGATTCTTGTCCATACAAACAATTCGAGTCACAAAAATCAGCATGTCAGCACCAGTCTGGCAGCCCACACTTACTTCCTCCTGAGAAAGAACCACCTTGCTGCCCAGTGGGAGTGATTTGTTTTCCAGAGGGATCCCACTTCCTCCCTCCTGTAACCAAGGCCTGGCCTTGGGACCCTGCAATGAGCCCCATGGGCAGGAATCCCTGAGCATCCCAGGAGGTCTGGTCCATCCCATGGGTGGGGGCAGACAATCCAATGGGCTGTAGAGGAGCCAAATGGGCATCCAAGCAGGTCCCCGGGTCGCAGTCTGGGCTTGGAGGTTCCCACAAATTGCGGGGGAACTTCCTTTTCCAGGAAGGCACTGCAAAGCAGGGGACCCCTGACACTAGGCCCAAGGCAGCAGCCTGGCCTGCTCCTTCGAGGGGGCGATGTCCTCAACCACCCTGTGAGGTGGACACTTTTGCTTGCACGTGCAGTCCCTGAAGCTGAGACTCAGGAGCTGGTCAGGAAGGGACTCTGGGGACAAGCAAGCAGTTGGGACCCGAAGATATGCACTGGGGAAGGAGCTGGGCAGTGGGCAGTGGGTGGGGGGGGGCTCTCTGGGCAGTGGGGGGGCTTCACTACCTCCCCTTCCCCCCTCCCCAAAGAATCCAGGGAGCTCAAGCGCAGCCTGCGGTGCTCCGGCCGACCGCAGGGTGGCGCACGCGTCCAGGGCAGTCCCGGGTGGCAGCAGTCCCCGCGCCCCGCCCCCCCCGCCCCGCCCCGCGCTCCCGCCGCCGCATCTGTATTCCCAGCGAGCTGCAGCGTGAATTATTAAAGCCCCGACTCAGAGCGCGCTGTCCTGCGTCGCCGCTCGTCGCCCTCTGCGGAGCTGGCTGAGGGGCTGGCCTCTGGCTAAGCCGCAGTCCCTCAGGTTGGAGGTGGAAGACCTTGGAGGTCACCTGGGCCCACGGTCTCCTTTTCGAGGAGGATGGCATCCAGAGGGGACAGGGCCTTCCTCGAGCTCCAGGGTGGTACACCCAGGACCCGGCCTCCTGAAGCCCTACAGGTCCGGGACCTTTTGCAAAATTCTGGATGTGCCTTGGACTCGGCAGTGGGCCCAAGGTCCCCATTGCAAAAAGCCCCCTCTAGCCCTTTCCCCAGGGTCTTGCCTGCGCCTCCCATCCCAGGCTCGCACTGTGAGCTGCTTCTTCCCCTCTCCAAAAAGCCTCCTCCTCCGTGGTACCTACAGACCCCTTCCCTAAACACCTTCATGGCACAGCCAGCAGGCGGAGGGCCGAAGAGGGGAGGGCCGAGGTCTTTCCAGATTTCTGCTCAGGGCCCGCCGAGAGAAACCAGTGGAGCTACGTGATGAGGGAGATGGAAGTGACTTCTGCATTCTCCCCCTGTGTCCTGAAGCTTTCCAGACACTGCCACCAGCAGCAAGTCAGGCTGAGGGGGAAACTGAAGCAGCTAATCAGTTAAAAGAGCAGTCAGCCTTCCTTCCTACTCACCTGCCAGGTCTGGAATCTGATCTCCCACTGAGTACTGAGGTCCTGGGGGCCCAGATTCCCCCCCCCCAAGGACTCCTGAAGGGATTCAGGGTGCTCATGTTTATGCTCTCAATGCTGGAGCAGCAGCCTCCCCTTGGGGGTCTGCTCTTCTGAGAAAAACCTAAAGGACCAGCTCGTTCTCTCTCTCTCTCTCTCTCTCTCTCTCTCTCTCTCTCTCTCTCTCTCTCAGAATGGAACCTACGTAGCCAGCTGCAAGGGAGTTCAAAGCAAAATTGAACCACAACCAGCCAAAACATTGTCCACTTCCAGCTTTTAAAAACCTACCCTGGTCAAATAATAATAATAATAAATAATAAATAAAAACATAAAACCTACCCTGTTCAATTCCTGTCATGATCCTCCTGGCAGGTTTCTCAATTCAACGGTTCAACCCAGCGGATGGGACAGGCCACCGTCATGTCTCACGCAAATGATCACATTAGCCAGTGTCCACTCTTGCTGCCTTCCAGTCTGTTTCCAGCACGGTGGCCAGAGTGATCCTACTAAAGCACCATCCAGGTCCCACCGCTCCTCTGTGCAAAACCCCACACCAGCTCCCATCTCACAGGAAGAGCCCAAGTCCTCACCACGGCCTGCATCTGGCCCTGACCACTACTCTCACCTCGTTGCCTCATACTCCCCCGCTCCTCTTGCTCTCTGAATCAGCCACCCTGGCCTCCTCACTGTTCCACAAACATGCCAGGCACTCTCCCACCGTGGGGCCTTTGCTCTAGCTGTCCCATGTGCTGGAATGCTCTTTCTCTGAGGCCGTCTTCATCCTTCAAGTAGGCTCAAATGTCACTTCCTCACCAAAGCCTTCCCTGACCACTCTACTTAATACTTGTGACCTCTCCTCGTCATCCTGTTCTTTTGCCCATGCCACCTGCTAATGTGCTATGTTGCTTCCTTTTTATGATGCCTACTGTATATCTGTCTCTACCTGCTATCCTGTAAACCAGGAGGCCAGAGATCTTTGTCCATTGGCTTCACCGATGTATCCCAAATGTCCAAACCAGTGTTGAATGAATGAATGAATGAATGAACGAACGAATGAATGACCATGTACTGATGTGAGCAGTCCTTGGAAGCCCCGAGGGCTTATGTAACTGTAACACCCTTACCTTGTGGTTCTGGATGTGACATGAGACTAACCAGAGCTGGACGAGAGAAGCGTCCTCCCAAGAGGCTCACAACCAGCCCCACAAATGCTCTTAATCACAAGCTACCTCTCATCCTTGTCACAAATAAATGCGGATGTGGGGGGCGAGGGGGTTCATGTTGACAGGAGACTCCAAAAACAATTCTGGGATCAAAAGCGTGTCTCTTAGCCGGATGCTCCTGGAAGCAGGAGCACCCTGGCTCAAATTGTTTTTCTGTGAAAACAGGCTCTGAGGTGTAAAAAAAATGAACAGCATTTTGGAAACACAGCCCCAAATTCCTTAGTCAGGATGGCCTGAACTGAAAGCGCGGCGATGGTCCCACCAGAGGGACTTGCAACCAGTCTGACACATCATCCAATTACGTATGGGAAGCTGCACTCTGGCAGGACAACTTCATCCTGAGTAATGTCCGAAGGACAGTTTCTAGACCAATTGATCAGCCCGCGTGCGATGCTTCATCGGGAGCAGATGTGCTCATTCTGTTTCTCATTACCATGATTTACTGTCTTCTGAGCTTATTAAAGATGAAGGCTTGAGCCCACTTTGGTGTGTGTGTCCTGGCGGAAGGGGGAGTGGAGGAAAGGAAGGAGGGAGACAGCTTGGGAGATTTCCACTCTGCACTGGTGGCTGGGTTCCGGAGGCTGCCACCCACCACCGCTGCCCTCTCCCTCCAGGGCACCCACTTGGCTGAAGCTGGCCTGACGGGTTGGTCCACTTTGTGGAGTGCTCCTCGCCAGCCCCCCTTCAGCACACACACACACAGCATCTGCCACTACCAGAGTCACACAGCCTCATTCTGCTACATGACTAACCATCAAATGAGCAGAGAAAGAGATGACACCGCTCTTCTCAGCTCCATGAAAGATACTGGGAATCGAATTCATTTAGTTGAATAGGTTTGTGTATTTTAGAATTCTCTCCTTCCACAGTCATAAAAAGCCAGATTCTCTTCCTCAGGGCTTGGGCTGTTTTGCACACACACACACACACACACACACACACACATGCTTGCATGCATAATCACACATGCGCACATTTGCACCTATACTCACAAACACACATATATACACAGACTGACACATTCATAAACACACTCACATACTCACATACACATACATGAAATCACGCACTCACAAGCACATCTATTCACACACAGCCCCACAGATGCCCTGACACTCTCACGTTCATACACCGGCATTGACACACATACACTCCCCAGGTTGGATGTCGCTTTAGGCAGCACTGTTGCCTCCGCACTGTTCTGTGGGATGGGAAGGGAGGATGGGAAAGAGGAGAAACCTCCAGGCTGGCACGTCTCAATCTTTCCTGGCCTATAATCTCTTTTCATAATAATAATACTAATAATATAATAACAGTCATAACAATAGACAAATTTAGGCTTTTCCCATCTTAAAAACTGACACATACTCTTCATTTTAATTTATTATGAGTTATGAAACACAAAGAATGGTTTGTCAACAGATACCTTCTAAATAACGTTGAGCTTGATTAGCTTGAAGATTAAATGTATATTAAGATGTAGATTACATTCAATTATGTGTTATAGGATCAAAGACGTGCAAAAACTACTTGTATGACCTAACGTTGAGATTCTACTTGAACTTTAAAATTCATGTAGTTATTATTTTTAATTTACAGATCTGTGTCCAAATGATTAGCTAAGAAATGACATTTAAGGCTGATAGCTGTAAAGACTTTTCTCCAAAAAATAATTTGCTAGTCGTTATTCCAAATAAATGAAAAGCCAAGTTGGCTATAAATGCCACTACATTATCTCTTCTTAACATGAGTTTTTGAAGTAACAAACTTCTTGGTGTGTTTTATAGGAGTTTTGGTGAGATGAATGTAATTATATGTATCTGGTGCAAACCATCCTGAGTTAAAATTTCAATATTATTATCATTTTTATCTTCCTCACCAACTCATATTTATGCCTTATGCTTGTGCCTTTAAGCAATAGCCCTTTACAAATATAAAATAAACAATGTTCTATTTACATAAGAATAAAATTAATTTACAACCGTATAATGAGTCAAAATGACTATGGGGGATAGCCATATTTAGCTGAATTATAAACTGATATTAATTATATCTACACTAAACCCCACACCTGCTCATTTAGTACGCAGTGAGATACTTTCAAACCACTCTGGTCTTACAGGTGAAAATGTTTACATAATTTTTAATGAAGGAACTTTTAATTGGAATCGAGGTAGGAGTTTCACCATCTTCAAGTCTATAAAACCCATGGAACACCATCACAGACCCTAGCTGGGAAGTGTTGATTAAGGTCATGACACTCATTTCAGGCAAGGCCATGGAAGTCCAGGGTTATAGGACAAAGCTTGGGAGGACCATGGCTAAAAGGCAGGGCAGCAGGGCAAGAAGATCAGAAAACCTGGCTCTGAGTCCTGGCTCCCCTACTAATATCCCATGTGAGCCTCGGGTAAATTATGGCTTCTCTTGGCTTCTGTATCCCCAGAAGTAAAATATGAATAATAACAAACTCTGCCTTACTTATCTTACGTCATTTGTACAATTATAACCCAAATTCGTCAGATTTGGAACCATCAGAAACCCTGCAAACTTTGCTGAGGGGTTTGAGTGGAGTCCATAGCTAGCAAAGGTGACATCATAGCATGAATGAGGTACTCAGATCTGGGTATCACTGGCACAGATGAATAGCCATCTTGTTGCATTCACAGTCTATGCAGCCTATGCAGTCTACTAGTCTATGCAGCTAGACTAGTTCATATCCAAGGGTCTCTAAATGGTCTCCCAACCTCTGCTGGAGTAGGCTTGAAGAATGCATCTGAATTTCTTGTGTGTTTTGTTGGAGCAACATTCTCTCACTACAAACTACTCTGGACACAGAAGCTAGAGAGAGGATCAGTTTCTTGGTCTTCACTCCTAAACCACTCATTAGTTACAGAGCGTGGACAGAAAATGGAATTTGGGGAATCCTGCCTTACTAAACCCAAGTGGCACTTGAGACACATCCTGTAAGCAGCCCAAAGAGCCATGAGCCTGTGTCAGTCCTTCCCTTGTCACTAGAAGCCATACAACAAGATTAAGATAATTTTGAAATTAAAGGAAAAATACCTGTCATGCCCTATTCTAGCGTAACAGAGCATTGTATTTCTCCCTTTCAGGCCAAAATTGCATCATTAATATTTCCATGTTGCTACAGTTTCTGTAATTGCTTTTGAAAGATAACTTTTTTGTCTGTGATAAAGGTAACACATACACATTTTAGAAAAGTGAAGAAGCACAAGCAAAAAGAAAAACCTAAGTATCTCTGTAACCCACCTCTGTTGTCGTGTGACATTTGCCTTGGATGGAAGCTTGAGCTCTGTAAGGCAGCACCAACATCTTGTCTGCTGCTCCATAAAGGGACTAGGCAAAGAAAGGGCTTTGGCAGCAAGCAGTGTGCAGGCTGGAACTATGGGTTACTCCCACTCAGGACAGGCAGCAGCGGCTCCCTTCCTGTAGAGGCTGCCAGAGGCACATCACTCCTTTAGCCGACAAGGCCTCACCTGATCTGGTGTCCACAACCTCTCTAAAGTCACCTCCCATTCCCCCTCACCCCTCTGTTCTAATAACACCAGCCTCCTTGCTTTACCTTGAACATTTTAAGTACATTCCTGCCTCAAGGCAGTCGCTGTCCCCTCTGCCTAAAACACTCTACCTCTAGATATCCCAAAGGCTTGCTTCCCCACCTCTTCCACAAATGGCACTTCCTTAGAGGCTTTCCTCATCCATTGAATCCAAAACAGCACCCTTTATCTTTTGTTCCACCTTGATTATTCTTAGTAACACATGTCCCCTGCAGACATAGTTCCTATGTATCTGTGTGTTTAATGTCTCGCCACACTAGAATGTCCACTCCTTAAACAGAGGGGCCAGAATCTGTCATCCATTGCTGTGTTCCCATCCATAGCACTGGGCCTAATTGTTGAATGAACAAACACTGGTAATCCCACCTCAAGTGCCAGGTAAGAGAGAAGAAAACATCCAATTTATTTCCAAAATGAAAATAATTTTATTGTGTTCTCTGATTATAAGAGTAATTAATAATACATGATCATCATAAACCTTCAGAAAACAGAGCGAAATGTTCAGAAGGAAACATTATCCGTAATCCGATTGTTCTAAGAAAACCACTGTTACTATTTTGATATATTTCTTTTCTCTCTCTCTCCCCTTCCTTCTCTACCTCTCCCTCTCCTTCTCTCTCTTTCCATACATAGGTAGATGATAAATAGATAAAAAATGGAACTCATGCTGCACAAGCTATTTTGTAAGATTACTCTGCACCGAATATCCTTGTAATTCAATCTTTGCCCACATCCTGAATTATTCCCTGAGGATAAATTACTAGAAGCAGAATTGTTGGGTCAAAGCAAATGAACAGTCACACAGCTTAAGCTGTGCGCTGACAATTGCCTTCCAGAAAGACTGAACCAATTTCACTCCCCTACCATCTTGTACCCTCACCAACACTGGTTGTTCTACCTTTTTACAAATACTTGACCATTTGATAGGTATGATTGCTTTCGTTTGCACTGCTCTGTTTATTAGTGAGGAGGAACTATTTTTCACATCTGTGGACCATTTGGAGTTCATTATTCTGATGCTCCTTATCATTCTCAGGCACAATCAAGCCAGATCCTCCCCTCCTCCACTGGCCCTAGCTTTGCATCCTAGCTGCCTCCTACTCCCTGAGTGACTTTGGGAACAGGGTTACCTTTGCAGAGCCACCATTTCACTGACTGTAAACAGAGGATGCTGCAGCCCTCATAGAATTGGTGTGAAGATTGATTATAAGGTATGTGTAAGGAATTTATCAAAGTATATAGTGCTTAGTAAGTCCTAGTAAAAGTACAAGAAGAAAAAATAAATTGGTGTTACATACTCTGAGGAGAAAAGACTTCCTGCTCTGTCCTGAGTTTAATGGGAACGTCTCTAAGCATTCACAATTAGCTATAATTTAGGCTATTCATTTGGAATTTAGTTTTTAAAACCAGGAGGTTCATCTAATATTTTACTAGAAATAATTATTCAATTTTATCAAATGTCTATGGCATCTATTGAAATTATCATGTGTTTAGTCCCCTTTGAACTACTGGCTGATGTGATTAATTGTAACAGTGAATTTCCTAATGTTGAATCATCTTACATTCACATATTCATTGAATCAGAAAATATTCATTAAGCATCTGATGTGCCAAGCATTGTCCTAGGTTCTAGGAAACAAGACAAAGCAAGACTCTGCTTTCATGGAGCTCACATTCTGGGGGGGGGGGTGGCTAGAGAAAGTCAATAAAGAAACAAGTACACATAGAACGTCTGTGCAAAAGATGGGAATGCTCTTGGCATGTTCGGAGAATGGCAAGATAACTTGGATGGCTAGAAAGCCTTTGAAGGGTATTAAATGGGGGAGTTGACAATCTGACTTATGTGTGAAAAATATCATTCTGGCTGCTGTGTTGGGACATGGGTTGGAGATGAGTAAGAGTGGAAGCAGGAAGACCATCGAGAGGGCTCTGATCCTCATTCAAGTGTGAGCTGATGGTGAATTTTGGTTTGACTGTGGAGCTAGCAGTGGAGGTGTGTTTGGGACATATTTGGATATAGTTTGAAGATAAAAGTCCACAAGATTCAGTGACACATGGGCTATAGGACATGAGAGAAGCAGAAGAGTCACAGGTAGTAGAATGGAGTTGCATATATTGAAATGAGGCAGACTACAGGAAGAGAGGATTTGGGGCGGAAGATCAAGAGTAGTTTCCTACATGTTCAGTTGGAGATGCCTGTTAGACATGGCATAAGAGATGTCAAGTGGTCATTGGGATACAGGCAACTGGAATAACACTTGCTGGGTGTGTTTCATCTTTTATTTCATACTGTGCTGAAGTATATTTGCTAGCACTTTGTCTAGGAATTTTTATTTTTTATTTTTAGGAATTTTTATTATATTGGTCTGCACCTCTTTCTTTTCTTTTTGGGTTGTCATTTTCAACCTTTCAAACCCAAATCATGCTGAAGACTCTGATCTAATTAGTCTGGGTTGGAGCCCAGGAATCTTTACTTTAAAAGCACTCCAGGGATCCCTGGGTGGCTCAGTGGTTTGGCGCCTGCCTTCCACCCAGGGCGTGATCCTGGAGTCCCGAGATCGAGTCCCACGTCGGGCTCCCTGCATGGAGCCTGCTTCTCCCTCTGCCTGTGTCTCTGCCTCTCTCTCTCTCTCTGTCTCTCATGAATAAATAAATAAAATCTTAAGGAAAAAGCACTCCATAGGATTCTGATACAGGTGGTCCAAGGACCATTCATTATTCAGGAAATAGCATGCTTCAACATTTTCAATCTCTTTTCATATTATTCATCCACTCAACTCTATTTAACCTTCAGTCCATTTTGGCCACTTATATTTTCCTATGAAACCATCCATGACATCCAAGATTTTCGAAATTTAGCATGAAATTAACATTATAATACTTTGTAATTAAAAAGAAATCTCTGTATCTTGGCTGTAGCTATCCTTTGCGATTCTGAGTCATATAAACTTGTCTGATACCTTTTTTTTTAACTGATATTATTTGTCAAGAGTTTAGCCAATTTTATCTTATCTCTTCAAAGAACCAGCTCTTCAATTTATTTTGCAATTGTTTCTATTTTCACTAATTTGTTTTGTCTTTATTCATTGAAATTTATTAATCTTTATCTTCTTTAGGTTTTTCATTATTGTTGACGGTATTGTTTCTAACTTTTTGAATGTAATAATCAATCTTTTCCTTTTATTCTTTCTTATTTGTTAAAGAAAGGGGTTAACTTTTGAGAAAGATGTCAGTGAAAGTGTGCCTTGACAGAGCCCCTGGGTGGCTCAGTGGTTGAGCATCTGTCTTTGGCTCAAGTCATGATCCCAGAGTCTTGGGATCGAGTCCTACATCAGGCTCCCCGGAGGGAGCCTGCTTCTCCCTCTGCCTATGTCTCTGCCTCTCTCTTTCTCTCTGTCTCTCATGAGTAAATAAATAAGAAAAGAAAGAAAATGTGCCTTGACAGAAGACTTCCACTGAAATAAAAACAGCCCCAAAGAGAGAAGGAAACTTTTTCACTAGTGAATACACATATCAGCTACAATATAACTTGTCCTGAAATGTAAGAGATTTGGGGAGACAAAACACAACTCTCCAGCTCTGAGTCCTGGGGCAGTGATGATAATTCTCACTAGTTAGGTATCACTAGTTCTCTCTGGTTTTGAGAGACAAAATCTAAAAAGTGCTTCAGAAAGGACAAGAAACACTCCTTTGCTTAAGTCCTTTTCTCCACTGAAGATTACTGGGGAGTGGAGTGGAAATCTTACTAGGTAATTGTGATACTTTTCTGCTAAAACCCAGCTTGTGATGGTGAAAAAAATTAAGGAATATAGGGCTTTGCTTCCTAAGACAGGGGTGGGTGGGAGTAGAATCAAACATGACCCAAGCTACCAATACCAATAAATAAAAGAACAGAAAACAGACAAGCACTGGATATATCAAGAAAATCAGCAGCAAAAGCTCTCAGTGCAATCTGTCTGAGAAATGAGTTCAAACCAGCGAGACAGAGTCAATCCAGCAAACAAGAAAGAACTTTCTAAGATCTAATTGGTATGCTCTGTGATATTCCAGAGAATATGCAAATGTAAGGCAGGAGCAGGCCACTGTAAAAAAAAAAAAAAAAAAAGGAAAATACTACGGAACAAAAAAGAATCTTTAGAAGCCCCTGGGTGGCTCAGTCGCTGAAGTGTCTGCCTTCAGATCAGGTCATGATCCCAGGGTCCTGGGATCCCACCTCGTGTCCCTCATGTTGGGGCTCCCTGCTCAGTGGGGCATCTGCTTCTCCCTCTGCCCCTCCCCACCCCCCCTGCTCATGCTCTCTCTCTCTTTCTCTCTCAGATAAATAAATGAAATCTTTAAAAAAAAAGAAAAAAGAATTTTTAGAAATATTTAACATAATTGACAAAATAAAAATACAAATGAGGTACCAGCCATCAGATTGGACGCATAGACAGTGTGGTACAACTGCAGAACACCAAAAACAAAGATAAGATCTTGAAAACAACTAGGGGAAAAGAACAAATTACTTACAAAACAATGGCAGTTGGAATTATAGCAGACTTTTCAACAGCTACTAGGTAACTCAGAAACAAAGGAATAATATCTATACAGTTAGGATTAAATATATACAAACCTAAAATGGGTATGCAACAGTCTTTTTCCAGAATGAGAAAAAAATAAACACATTTACAGATAAATAAAAACTGGAGAAGTTTAACACAAAAGATTTTCCCTACAGGAACTTGTAAAAAATGTAATCCAACAAGAAGAAAAATGATCCTCAGAAGGACAATCTGAGATGTAAGAAGGAATCATGAATAATTAAAATGGTAAATATACAGGTAAATCTAAACAAATACCATTCATATAAAATAATTATAATTGTGTTGCATTCATGGAATTAAAAATACAAAACTGAAATATTGAACAATGATACATAACATTACAAAGTGATGATTTGGACTAAAATGTTTTAAAGTTTTTGTGTCATTCATGAGAAGAGTCAAAATATCATTTAATTTTAGTCTTTAACTTAAACATAGATGGTAAGAGGTCAAGAATAATTATAAGAGAAATAGAGGGTATACATTACCATTGGTAGGGAGAAAGTGGAAAAAGAGGTGACAAAAGAGGCATAGTGGGGAATAAAAATATTTAAAATGGGGGAAAACCAGGACAAATAGAAATCTAAACGTTAGATAATGGAAACAACTTTAAATATATCAGTAACACAATAAATGTAAAGATATTAAACTTGACAGTGAAAATATAGAGATTTTCATGTTGGATAACAGAAAAAAAAAAACCCAGATGTGTACTCTTTATAAAAGACATCCATAAGGTGTATATATATAAGGACATAGATTGAAAATAAAGGGATGGTAAAAGATATGTGAGAAAAATACTAACCATAAAAAAGATAGTGCACCTATATTAACTTCAAGAAAAATAGGTATTGGGATCCCTGGGTGGCTCAGTGGTTTAGTGCCTGCCTTTGGCCCAGGGTGTGATCCTGGAGTCCCGGGATCGAGTTCCACACCAGGCTCCCTACATGGAGCCTGCTTCTCCCTCTGTCTGGGTCTCTGCTTCTCTCTCTCTCTGTATTTCTCATGAATAAATAAATAAAATCTTTAAAAAAAAAAGAAAAACAGGTATTAAGACAAAGAATGTTATTAAGGATATCATAGTAATAAAATTCTTAATTTGTTAAGAAGTAATGCAATTCAAAACAATATGTGCATAATAAAATAACCTCAAATATAAAAACAAAGCTCATAGAACTGCATGATGAAATAGTCAATCAACCCTCATAAGGAGTAGACATGCCTCTCTCAATTGTTGATAGCCAAGCCATAAAAAAAAATAGCACATGTATAAAAGATTTGAACACAATTAACAAACTTGACCTAATGGACATACAGAGAGTTATAAACTCAATAATTAAAATATTGTATTCTTTCAAATACACATTAAACATTTATAAAAATTAGCCATAATTATAGCCTCATCAAAATTTCAAAGAATAGATATTATACAGCCCTGTTTTCACTGACCAAAAGAAATCCAAAGAGGATCTTTGCTTTTATGAAAAAAGGCATTACTGTACTAATGTAGGTCTTTTGTAAAAGTGAAGTGGCATAATGCAAACTTTCAGAAGGCAAAGGATACCTGTATGTGTCTGTAAGGTCCATTTGGTCTATAGTGTTGTTTAAATCTGCTGTTTCCTTATTGATTTTCTGCCTGCATGATATATCGATTGTTGCGAGTTGGGTACTAAAGTTCTCTACAGGGACAATTGGAACAGACCAATGGAACTGGAGAGACCAGTAACTGATTTGCTATATGAGAGAGGAGGCTTGACAGATCAGTAGAGAAAAAGGTATTACTCAATAAGTGGAGCTAGAAAAAAAATGATTGTCTATATGAAATGATGAAATTTAATCACTACTTTATATCACAATGAAATGAAATGCCTTACACAACAATTAATTCCAGATGGATTAGAATTTGAATATCAAAAGAAAAACTTCAAACTTTTAGTTCAAACTAGAGATGAATATATTTTTCACCTTGGAGTGGGGAAGTACTTGTATCCATCAAGATCCAGTTATAAAAGCAACATCCGTGCTAGGTGGATCACGAGAGAGGAATTAAGACAGGCAACTAGTTGCAAAGTTGTTGGAATAGTCAACAGGCAAATAAAGGACAACGAAGCAACCCAGAGATTAACAACTATAGCAAGACCCCTTTACCCCGAGGAATGGAAGGAAAAAGGGAGGAGATCATATCTCCAGAGCTCAGTAACTGGGGTCACCCATTGGGAGCTGGAATAGTAGAAACTATTCAGTTGGAGCAGAAACAGGGTCGCCTAGCAGAATCCGTAAGTACAGAAAAGACATGGCCACTCCCTGAGATGCCACCCAAAGCAAATTTGCATTACATTAAAAGCTACAAATTGGCAATTCATATGATTGACAAAGGATTGGTATATAAAAGGCTGCAAAACAATAATAAGATAAAAACAAATAACTCAACAGGCAAATAGGCAGAAGTCATGAAGAGACATTTCATTGAAGGGGAAACACATATGGCCAATATTCATAAGAGCAGATGCTCAATCTCATTAGAACCAGGGAAATGCAAACCAAAACTACAGTGAGATGCCATTTTACACTCATTCAATTGGCAAAAATTAAGAAGTCTGACAAGTGTTGGAGAGGATGAGGGACAACCGAATATCCTATACTTTGCTGATGGGAGTGAAAATTAGTACTATCACTTAGTCAAAACAATTTGTAAACAATTGTAAAGTTGGATGTTTGTATACCCTACAATGCAGCAATTCCACTTTGGGGTACAATAAAAGACATGTATAAGAATGTCCACAGAAGCACTGTTTGCAATAACACGAAATAAGAACACCCTAATGACAATCAACAGGAGAATGAACAAATTATGACATATTACTCAGCAGTGAAAATGAATGAAGTAAAATCTGAAATGATAATATGGAAAATTTTCAGGAATGATGAGCAAAAACGGCAAGGCCAAGAAGATCACACACATAGTATGAGCCCCTTTTTATGAAGTTCAAAAAGAAGTAAAAATGAAAATCTATTGCACAGGTATATATAAAAGCATATCAAATATAAATACAAAAATTCAGGGTAGTGATTATATTGGAGTTATGGAGAGACAGGGAATGGGATAGAAGATGAGCACAAAGCCAGGTATCGGATATAGGTAATGTTTTAGTTCTCAAGTTGGATATAAAGATCACAGGTGGTCTTTATATTAATTAATTAAAATGAATAAACTAGACTATGCAAAAATCAATGGTGATAGTGCATTGTGAACCAAGGGTTATGATTAATCCAATTATTTGTAGCAAATGTTGTAAAGGAAATAAAAAGAACTCCAATAAGGATAAATTTTTTAAATAAATAAATAAAAATAAATTAAATTAAAAAAAGAATTGGTTAATAATTCTCCTCATAACAATTCTGTTAATGAGGCTATCATTATGGCATAGCAGATTGACCAGGTGACTTTATTTCTGCTCCCCCCAGAACCTCATCCAAATTGACTCTAAAGTGTGGGTAAAATTAACAAGACAGAAAACAACATATGTGGGTGAGGATGCGGAGAAAGAGGAACCCTTTGGTACTGTTCGTGGGAATGCAAACTGGTCCAGGCACTTTGGAAAACAGTATGGAGGTTCTTCATAAAGTTAAAAAATAGAGCTACCCTATGACCCAGCAATTGCACTACTAGGTAGTTACCCAAAGTATACAAAAATGCAGAGTCGAAGGGGTACATGCACCCCAATGTTTATAGCAACATTATCAACAATAGCCAACCTATAGAGAGCCCAGATGTCTGCCGACTGATGAATGGATAAATAAGATGTGATATATATATATATATTTATTTATATATATTAATATTTATTATATTTATATTTGTATATATAAAAAACAGGATATTACTCATCCATCAAAAAGAATGAAATCTTGCCATTTGCAGCAATGTGGATAGAGCTAGAGTGTATGGTGCTAAGTGAAATAAGTCAGTCAGAGAAAGATAAATACCACATGATTTCACTCATACGTGGAATTTAAGAAAGAAAACAGGTGAACATATGGGAAGGGGGAAATGATAAAAAAAAAAAGGAGAGAGGGAAACAAAACATAAGAGTCTCTCTTTTTTTAAGATTTTATTTATTTATTCATGAGAGACACAGAGAGAGAGGCAGAGACATAGGCAGAGGGAGAAGCAGGCTCCCTGAAGGGAGCCTGATGTGGGACTCGATCCCAAGACCCCAAGACCCCGGGATCATGACCTGAGCCAAAGGCAGATGCTCAACCAGTGACCCACCCGGGTACCTCAGAGGCTCTTAATGATAGAGAAGAAACTGAGGGTTGATGGAGGAAGGTGGGTTGGGGGATGGGTTAGATGGGGGATGGGGATTGATGAGGACATTTGTGATGAGCACTGGGTGTTGTATGTGAGTGATGAGTCACTGAATTCTACTCCAGCAACTAATATTGCCCATCATGTTAACTAAAATTTAAATTTTAAAAATGTAAAAACAAAAACCAAAAAAAGAGGAAAATATTGACTCCAGTATTTTTTATTTTTTGGTGCAGCCACTTTATTTCTTTGTTTTGAGAAAGAGAGAATCTCAAGCAGGCTCCATGCTCAGTGTGGAGCCTGACATGGGACTGGATCTCACAACCCCGAGTTCATGACGTGAGCCGAAATCATGAGTCATACACTTAACTGACTGAGCCACCTAGGCACCAACTCTAAAGTTATTTTGTAAATATTATAAACTCATAATGGCAAAAAAAGGGCAAAAGAAAAGATCTGCAAGAGAAATGTCAAATGTTGGAAGCTGGAAAGTAGACAGGGAGTGGTAGCTGACTTAGCCAGCCAGAGGAAGCCATCAGAAGGGAGAAACAAGCTGATTTCCACAGAACCCAGAAAGCCTTCAGAATTGGAGATGTTGAGTACCAAGGAAGACAGAGCAATGCATGGGGCTGAAAATAGATTGAAATGATATCTGATTGTAGTTTTGATCTGCATTTCCCTGATGATGAGTGATATTGAGCATCTTTTCATGTGTCTGTTGGTCATCAGTATGCTTTTATGCCTTTGGAAAAATGTCAATTCATGTCTTCTATTTTTGATTGAATTTTTTGTGTGTTTCTTTCTATGTTGAGCTATATCAATGTTTTATGTATTTTAGATATTAACCCCTTATTGTACATATCATTTGCAAATATTTTGTTCCATAGGTTATCTTTTTGTTTGTTTGGGTTTTTTTTTTTTTGATGGTTTATTTCACTGTGCAAAGCTTTTTATTTTGGTGTAGTCTGTATAGTTTAATTTTGCTTTTGTTTCCCTTGCCTTCATGCACTATTGGTGGGAATGCAAGCTGGTGCAGCTACTATGGAAAACAGTATAGAGGTTCTCCAAGAAATTAAAAATAGAACTACTATAGGATCCAGTAATTCCACTACTGGGTATTTACCCAAAGAGAATGAGCACTAATTCAAAAAGATATACGCACCTCTACTTTTATAGCAGCATTATTTATAATAGCCAAATTATGGAAACTGCCTAAGTGTCCATCGATAGATGAATGGATATAGAAGATGTGATATATATGTCACATCTTCTTTATCCATACAATGGAATATTATTCAGCCACAAAAAAATAAGATTTTTTACAACAACATGGATGGAGCTAGAGAGTATAATGCTAAGTGAAATAAGCCAGTCACAGAAAGACAAGTGCCATTTGATCTCATTCATATGTGTAATTTAAGAAACAAAACAAATGAACAAAGAGAATGAAAGACAAACAAAAACAGACTGTTAATGGGGCATCTGGGTGGCTCAGTTGGTGAATCATCAGCCTCTGGCTCCCAGGATCCTGGGATCAAACCTCACAGCACTGGGCTCCCTCCCTGCTCAGAGGGGAGTCTACTTCTCTCTCTCCCTCTGCCCCTCCCCATCCCACAGGTTCTCTCTCTCTCTCTCTCTCTCTCTCTCTCTCTCTATCTCTATCTCTCTCATATATAAATAAAATCTTTTTTAAAAATAACAGGCTTTAACTATAGAGGACACACTGATGGCTACCAGAGGAAAGGTTGGGGGGTGGGGGATGAATGAAGCAGGTGAAGGGACTTAAGAATACACTTACCATGATGAGCACTGAGTAATGTATAGAATTGCTGAATCATGATATTGTACACCTGAAACTAATATAACACTGAATGTTAACTATACTTGAATAAAAAATAATAATAAATTTAAAAATAGAAGGGTTAATTAAAAATCTTAAAAGGGGCAGGTCCTCATTTCTATCCCAGGCAGCTTTTACACCTCTACTCAGAAGACAGGAGATTTAATCTCTGGGAAAATGGGAAACACCAGATACTATGAAGAATGGGAGGGAAAACGGACTAGCAAATATACACACTAAGTGGTAATTCTCTCCCTCCCTCAGTCCCCAGAACTCTGGAAGCCAAGACCATCAAGTAACAAACTTACATGCACAGACACACACACACACAAAATGAGAGAGAAAAAAAGAAAATATTTTTTTAACATTAGAGTATCAATATAAGAGGTCTAACATTCAACTAATAAGAGTAACAGAGAAGAGACTAGAGAGAAAAATTTTAAATAAATGATACAATAAAATTTCTCAAAACTAAAAGACAGGAGTCTTCATAAAGGACATAAGATTGAAAGGGCTCCACATACCCCCAAGTACCCATCAAAATAAATGAAAGCAATACCCACACTGAATATACAGAATCACAAAAGTTCAGAATACTGTGGGTAAGTAGGAGATCCTAAAAGCTTCAAGAAGGGAAAAGTGGATCAAAGATGGATTATCAGTGTGTTAGAAGACTTACCAACAGGGCCGGCCGGCCTGAAAAAAAAAAAAAAAAAAAAGAAGACTTACCAACTGCAATAATGAGAGCTAGAAGACAATAAGCATGCCTTAAAATTTTTTAGAGAAAATAATTTCCAACTCAGAATTCTAAATTTAGCAAAGTGTCAATCACATGTGAAGGGAGAATAAAGCTGTTTTCAAAAATATACAGTCCCCCCAAATATGTTAGTCTCATGCTCCCTTTCTCAGTAAGATATTAGAAGATGTGCTCCCCCAAAGTGAAGAATTATGACATAGAAAGAAGGTAACATGGGAACTAGAAAAAATGGGAGAGAAAGAGGAAGGAGAAAGCTGGGCAACATGGTTAAAGAAAAATAAGTCCAAATTGGAAAAGGAGAATGAAAAAGTCATTACAGGAAGGGGATCTCCAAATGCAAAAAAAAAAAAAAGAAAGAAAAGAAAAGAAAAGGAAACAAACCTGATGTGCTTGGTAACATTAAGGGTCATTTTATAACTCTGGCTAGAAAATTTGGAAGAAAACTTAATCATAGGTGTAGAGAAAACAAAAGCAAATGGACTAAATGAAGCAAGTATTGACTTCAGGAAAAATCAAAAGGCTTGTAATAGAGAAGAAAAAGTAATCATATTTCACTCTGTGATTCAGCTGTGAGCAATGTCTACACAGTCATAATAATGTAAACACTGAACATTTGTTTCATCAAACATTATGATAGAACTACATTGAAGCAGGGGGAAGAGGGAGTTGGGGTGAGCAGCACTACTGCAAAAGAGGTAACTCCTCATCCTGAATGGTAGGACCTTAATAAATAATGTCTAAAATTGAAAAAACCAAGAAATATTAGCACAAGAATATTGTTTTAAATGTCGGGGATTAATACCGGTTACAACAAAATGTGATCTCTGGAGAATGATGCTTAGGAATGGGGAGGAGGCTGAGGTCTGCTGTTTTTCAATATATTGAAAGTGCTATGATTTGTAATTGCATTGATATATCACTTTGAAAGAACATATTTTTTTAAAACTTAAGGTCCTCCCTCACCTTCCCTACCCTCCAGAGGTCACCAATGTTAACTGTTGAGTATGTATGTTACCAGATGTTTTGCTCCATCTCACACCATATACAACAATTAACTCCAGATGGATCACACACTTAAAAGTCAAAAGCAAAAGTTAAAAACTGAGTGGACAATAGTTTTCTGACCTTGGGGTAGCGAAGAACTTCCTCTTCAACAAGACCCAAAATGCACTGAAAGAAAATTGATAAATTGGGGAAGTCTGTTCGTTAAAAGTTATTATAATCAAAACGAGAAGACAAGTCCCAGACTGGGAGAGGATCCTTGTCACGCATAGAAACAACAGCACATCAAAGGTAAAGGACTACAAATCATTAAGAGATGGATAAGCATTGCAATGAAAACGAGCAAAGGACATGAGCAGGCATTTCAAAGGAAAAAGAAATTCTTATAGTTTCTCTCTGTGTCTCTCTGTCTCCGCCTTTATGTCTCTGTGTTTCTCTTCCTATTATGTGTGTGTGTGTGTGTATCTCAATATAATCTCTATGTGTATATATACATATAATCTCTGTATATGTATATAATATACATAATAAATATATACAGAGAGAGAGAGGGAGAGAAAGAGAGAGACAATCTACCTCATTATTGATCAGGAAAATGCAAATCAAGAGAAGCTGGAGCCATTCTCAAATGTCACCTTCTGCATGAGGCCTTCCCTGACCACCCTATTTACAATTCTAGCCCAATATATTCCCCAATTCGTACAGCACTTATCACTGTCTAATACACTATCTACTGTACATATTTATTTTGTTTACTTCCGATTTCTTCATCCCTCTTAAATGTCAACTGCAGGAAGGCATGGATTTTTGTCTGGCACAATGCCTGGCACTTGGTAGGCCCTTAATAAATATCTGTTGACTGAGTGGATGAATGGATTTAATAAAACAAGAGCTCACAGGAAACACAACAAATAAAATAGAAAAAATATTCAGAGGTTTATCGTGAGTAAATTTTCTCTAAATAAAGCAAGAACTAGGGGATCCCTGGGTGGCGCAGCGGTTTGGCGCCTGTCTTTGGCCCAGGGCGCGATCCTGGAGACCCGGGATCGAATCCCACATCGGGCTCCCGGTGCATGGAGCCTGCTTCTCCCTCTGCCTGTGTCTCTGCCTCTCTCTCTCTCTCTCTCTCTCTCTCTCTCTGTGACTATCATAAATAAATAAAAATTAAAAAAATAAAAATAAAAAAAAATAAAACAAGAACTGAATCAGCAGATCATAAAAGCATACCACATAGAAAGAAAAAAATGAATATAGAATCATTAACTTGGAGGCACGTCCTGATTAAATTATTTAACTTGAAGTACAAAAAGAGTTCTTCAGATGGTCAAGCAGAAAGAGCAAATCAGCAAAGGGAATAAAAACAGATTTCCCTGTACTTCTCCATAGAAATTAGCAGTGCCAACAGACAGTGGAGCAATGTTCTACAAAGTTCCAAAGGAAAGAAAGTATGGCTCAAGAATATTACACCCAGCCAATTTATTATTCAAAGATGAATGCTATCCACAGTGAGGAAAGACTTGGGGAATTGAGTATTCATTAGCCCTTTTTGAAAGACAAATCCTGCCAACCAAGGGAGAGATCAGAATTCAGAAATAGATAGCTATGAGCAACGAACCCACTAAAATATAAAACTAACTATAGGATCTCCACTAAATGACTGGGGAGTCACAGCCTTGCCGAATAGAATGCATTATAACAATTGACAAAGTAAAGCTGATAGAACCAGCAAAAATGGATGTGGGGGAACAAGAAAACGTAAAGGTCCCAACCTTCTCTTGTGGGAGTCAACTGATAGCGGCTATGGAGACTTTTAAGAAGAAGGAAAAGGGAAGGGACGAGAAGGAGGCAGAGGAGAAGGTAGGGGAGAGGGAAGGAAAAGAAGTTTCCAATCACTTAACTCTATGGCTAGTAGACCTGGTGGAGAGAAGCAGTTATATCAAGTTCTGCGGTTCCTTTATTTCCCACCCTGGTTCCTTATTCATCACTGATATATAAATAAAACCAAATTTCACACTTTTCATTGAAAATAACATGACTGGTATGATCACAGTACCATAAAATTATTTCTACATACCTTGCTGGCTTCTACCTGGACATAGGCATAAAGAGATTGTTGGGATGCTGTTCACCAGATGTTTATTGTATTTTTTTTCTTTTCTGGGTAATGAAACTGTTGGTGGTTTATTTGTTTCTTCATTGTAATTCTTAAATGGCTTCGATTTTATAATATGCATTACCTACTTTATAAGAACAATACAGCCATTACTCTTTTCAAAATATTAGAAATGGAGAAAGGTTCTCCCTTGTGTGTAAACCACCACATACAAAGCTGTTTATCGCTGCATTTTTTATAATAGGGAAAAATGAAAACAACATAAATGTTCATGTTGGGGAAACAGTTACAAAAATGCTATGGTATTTCCAAAAAGAGCTACAATGCAGCAACTTAAAAGAATGAAGTAGAATTACATATGAAACGATTGCCAGGACAGTTAGGTGAAAACAGTAAGTTACAGAATGATGTTTATAGTAAGATGCCATTTGTAGTTCTTTTCCAAACACAAACACCAAAACTCTACATTTCTGTATATGGGTTATTGCAGAGGAAAAGGTCAGGAGAAAGATGCACCAACCAGATAACTGGGATTCACCAGAGAGCAGCCGGGGATGGGGGTGAGTCCAGGAGCCTGGCCTTATCTGGAAAGGATGACATTTTTAAAAGGAGGATTTATCAAGTATTAATTGCATTATTTAAAATCCCTTTGTTTTTAAGACAAAATGTTCAGCATGATAGTTTGAAGCTCATAGAAGGGTCAGCTTTGACAGCAGAAGAATCATGCTCTAGTCTAGACCCAGCAGCAAAGAGCCAGAAGAATCTGCCCTCTCTCCCCAAGACGGGAGGAGGCTGAGGAGGTGACTCCTTAATGGAAGGGGAGTCATTTTCCAGTTAACACTGCAAGGCAATGAAGAAAGCCTTCTGGGAAGAGATTGAGAAGGTGGTGGCTTTTGTTTGCAGTGAAATGGGTGTCCTAGAGGGCCTTTGGGAAAAGCTTGGTGGAAAGGGGCTATAGCTGGGAGGAACCAGGGTGAGAATAACAATAATGGGATGGGAATATTGGGTGGGGAAGGGGCTTGTCTGTCCTGAAGGGTCTGAGGATTACAGTGTTGAGAGGTCTGGTTGGAAATGACTGGCCTCAGACATGCCCAGATTGGCTTATGGCCTCACTTACGCCTGACAGCCCCATATTGGCAGTTGAGCAGCAAGAAACCTGTTCTTAGATGAGGCTGCCAAGAAATTTTTGGAAGGCTGGCAAGAGCCCTGCTTACCTGGTGAGCGGAGTGGCAGCAAGGCAGTGGTGGTGGTGGCAAAGGCCATTATTTATCCTCTCCTTTTGTATGTAGCGGATGTAATATTTGTTTAAAAAATAAAAATAGCAAAGACATAGTATTTACTACGTACCAGGCACTGTCAAAATGCTCTACACACATATTCAGTCCTCACAACAACTCTAGGAAGCAGGTCTGTCTCCATTATAGGGTCATGGAAGCTAAGGCACAGTGACGGTAACAGTGACTGGCCCAAGACCCCGTAGCTTGTACGTGACAGAGCTGGGATTCAAACGCAACGGCCTGGCTCTAGTATCTGGGCTCTTAACCATCACACTAATCATAAAATACCATATTCTAACATTCTGAGATGCCCTTTGTTCATCTCTGAAATTGAGATGCATCTTGCAATCAGTGGAATTTCATGGTTTAGCTGGCAAAGTTTCCATTTTCTTAAGGACATGCAAAATAACAGTGCTTCTTCAATTCAATGATAGGGAATACTAAAGTGTCGTATTATTCATTCTCCTGAAATCGTGGTACCATGGGACTTCGCACGCATTAGTGCTTCAGGGAGATCTTCAGCACCACTAAGACCCAAGATGGGCTGAATGGAGTGGGGATGGCATGATGAGCACTTGGTGATCCACCTCCCAAGTTTCATTAGGGCACCCTTCTGCAGCACATGCTAGCAAGACACTCAGTGACCAGGCAGGGCAAAGGATGTGGCCACAGTGGCCAGCAGGGATCCAGAGGGCAGCACAGAGACCCCCAGGTGGATCTGAGACCCCGTCTCCCTGGGGATACATAGAGATCTCGCCATGGCCTTCTCCTGCCATATGGCATCTGGCAGCTCTCCATCCCTTTGCCTCCCGGTGGCCTCCTCTCCACTCATCACTAATACGCTGCACTTGAAGGAACCCGCTCCATGCTCCCAGCACATGGTCCTGCCTCCTCAAGCACATGCTAAAATGCCAGACTCTGCCAGGAAGCCCATCACGTCCCTCTTGCCCATAGAATTCAAGCTAAATCCATGGGTGAGAGGTTTCAGGGGCTCAATGCCCTCAGCCCCAGATCTAGTAGGTTCGGGACCAGGAGAATGCCCTGGGACACTGTCAAACAGGATAGAGAAGTGGAAAACCAGAATGCTTTTCAAGTTCTGGCTCAGACATGGTATTATGTGTCAAACTCAGGACGGGACACAGGCAAAATTAGCCAGAGAATGGAGCTGAGCTGGTAGCTAGGGGAGCCTATTGGGGTCTGAGCAGTTAAAAACTAATACTATCCCCCAAAAGCTAATACTACCCTTCCCCTGCCTGTGCTCAGAATCAGTTGAAAGAGGCAAACTTCAGGACCTCTCTGAACCCCAGGGATGTGGCCACCTTTTTCGGGTTTAAGCTAATAGAGACTCATCTCTTTGCCATTTCCCCTTAGCATGCCACATTAGAACTTCCCTAAACTGGGACGCCTGGGGGGCTCAGTGGTTGAACATCTGCCTTCGGCCCAGGGTGTGATCCCAGGGTTCTGGGATCGAGTCCCACATTAGGCTTCCTGCAGGGAGCCTTTTTCTCCCTCTGCCTATGTCTCTGCCTTTCTCTCTCTCTCTCTCTCTCTCATAAATAAATAAATAAATAAATAAATAAATAAATAAATAAATAAATCTTAAGAAAAAAAAGAGAGAGAACTTTCCTAACCACCAAGAGAACCAAAATCAAAGGAGAAGAATGACAAGCAGCACTAGCCAGTGAGGGTGATCCATGCCCCTAGCCAGAGGAATTGGTCTAGGGATGAACACATGACTGAGCCTGGGCCAGTGAGAGTCTTTAGAGAGAAGTACATCCTAAAAGAGGCTCTATCTCTGTTAGCACCACAAACTATAAGAACCAACTAATTTTGAGTCATTAGTTATTGTCTACAGAGAAATAAATTGCCTAAAGAGTGAAGTCAAAAATTTGAGAAGAAAACAAAGATGGAAGAAAAGAAAGGAGAGGCAAAGGTCTGGAAATATTGAGCTCCTAAAGCCAGTTTAACCCCTAGATTTCCCAGTCTAGTGACTCAATAAATGTCGTTTTGTACCCAGGCTAGTTTGAGTTAGATTTCCATCATCTGCGACCTAAATTGTACTGACTCCAGCAATGCATATACATGGGAATCCAGAAGTCTGAGGATCTTCACTTGAGACACCAATGTGGCACAGCTGTCCCCCATTGGTTGCCTATAGGTACTGTCACGAACTGACTTTTTCACCCTCTACTGTCCATTTCTCTATTCATGGCTTCTACGCTCCTGTGGTACATTCTTTCTGATAACCAGTCTCCACGTCTGATTCCATGGCTCCTCTGATCTCTCTTGACCTAATAACCTTTCAACTTCTGTTCCGACTGCTCATGACCTCATCCTTCAGAAGTTTCCAGCTACAAGTTCCTTAGAAGGCTTGATAGGCCAAGCTAATTTTGTGTGTGTGCTGGGCCACAGCATAGGACACCACAGGGCTACACTGAAAGCTCCTTGAAGGCACCTAAGTACTCCATATTTTGTGAGATTTTTTAATAGTAGTATAATTTTTATTTTCAGTTTCCACATGTTCATTGCTAGTATATAGAAATACAATTGATATGTGTCAAAAAAAAAAACAATTGATATGTGTCTGTTGATCTTGTATCCTGCATGATCTTGTATCTTGTATCCTGCAACATTACTGAACTCACTTATTAGCTCTAAGAGTTTTTAAAGATACATTCCCTGAGGTTTTCTACATAGAAAATCATGCCATCTTCAAATAAGGACAGTTCTATTTCATAAGGCCAAAATTAGTAGAACTGAAAAAAATAAATACATAAATCCATAATTATAGTTAGAGACATCACCCCCTCTCTGTTGGTAATTGATAGGTCATGCAGGCAGAAAATCAGTAGGGATATAGCTGACCTGAACAGCACTATCAATCAATTTGATCTAATTGACACGTATAAAAATACTCCATGCAGTACCTAGTGCTTGCTTGGGCTTATGACTCCAAGAAGCATCCGAAGTGTGTAGCTGCTCCAAAGCACTGGATACTGGATAAACTAGACAAAATGTTTGCTCCTGGTCCATACACCAATATTTACAAGCTGAGAGAATGTCTCTTCCTCATCCTTTTCCTGAGGAACAGACTTAAATATGCCCTAAGAGGAGATGAAGTAAAGGCATTCTGCATGCAGTGGTCCTTTGAGATTAATAGCAAGGTCTGGACTGATATAACCTAGTCTGCTGTTCTTATGGATGTCATCAGCATTGACAAGACCAGAGAGAATTCTCTGTGATCTATGACATCAAAGGTTGCTTTGCCATCCATCATATTATACCTGAGGAGACCACAATCAAGTTGCGTAAATTGAGAAAGATCTTTGTCGGCACAAAAGGAATCCCTCATCTGCTGACTCATGATGCTCACACCATCCACTACTCTGATTCCTTCATCAAGGTGAGTGACATTTCCGATTGATTTGGAGACTGTTTATGGTGGTGACCAGAGGTGCTAACTTAGGAAAAATAGGCATGATCACCAACAGAGTGAGATATCCTGGCTCTTTTGATGTGGTTCGTGTGAAAGATGCCAAAGGCAACAGCTTTGCCATCCAGTTCTCCAACATTTTTGTTATTGGCAAAGGCAAATAAACAAAGATTTCCATTCCCTGAGGAAAAGATATCTGTCTCACTATTGCTGAAGAGAGACAAGAGAGTGGCCGCCAAACAGAGCAGTAGGTAAAATAATCTGCAGGTAAAGTGATTGGATGTTTTTTTTTACTTAATTCAAGATAACATGGCATGAAAATAAAATACTCCATCCAACAACCACAAAATACACAAACTTCTCAAGCTCATGTAGAACATTCAACAACATAGGCCACATTGTGGACCATAAAATATACCTTATAATTTTAAAACAGGAGAAATCATACAAAGTGTATCCGCATACCACAATGGAATTAAATTAGAAATCAGAAACAGAAAGGTAGTGAGAGGGCTCCTGGGTGACTCAGTTGGTAAACGTCTGCCTTTGGCTCAGGTCATGATCGAGGAGTTCCAGGATGGAGCCCCACATCAGGCTCCCTGCTCAGCAGGAGTCTGCTTCTCCCTCTGCTCCTCACCTCACTTGTGTTCTCTCTCTCTCACTCTCTCTTTGTCCCCCAAATAAATAAATAAATAAAATCTTTAAGAAAAGGTAGCGAGAAAGTTGCCAAATATCTGGAGATCAAACAGCATACTTATAAATGACACATGGGTCAAAAAAGGAGGCTAAAAGAAATCTAAAAATATTTTTAACTCAATGAAAATGAAAATACATTTATCAAAATCTGTAGGATGCAGCAAAAGCAATGCTTAGAGGGAAATTTATAGCATTAAATGGGTATATAAGAAAAGAAGAAAGACACAAAATCAATCATGTAAGCTTCTATGTTAGGAAACCAGAAAAAGAAGAGAAATTTAGGCCTAAAGGAATCAGAAGAAAAGAAATAACAAAAAAATGAAGCAGAAATTGATGAAATTGAAAACAGGAAAACAAGTGAGAAAAATCAATGAAACCAACAGCTGACTCTTAGAAAAGATTAACAAAATTGATAAAACTGTAGCCAAAATAACTAAGAAAAAAAGAGAGAAGATACAAATTACTAAGATCAGAAATGAAAGAATAGCCATCATTATGAATCCCATGGAATCTAGGCTAATAAAGGAACACTATGAACAACCTTATGCCCACAAATTTGATAACTTAGATGAAATGGATCAATTCCTTGAAATATACAGGCTACCTCCAGGCTCCCTGATCATTGGGGAGCCTGCTTCTCCCTCTCCCTCTGCCACTCCCCTTGCTTGTGCTCTCTTGCTCTCTCTCCAAAATAAATAAATAAAATCTTTAAAAAAGAAAAAAGAAAGATACAAACTACCAAGCTTACAAAAGAAGAAACAAAAGAAATTCAATCAATAATTATAAATATTCCAAAACAGAAAGCGTGAGGCCAGATGCTTTAACTGGTGAACTGTACCAAACATGTAAGGAAGAAATTCCAGTAGTCCACAGTCTCTTCCAGCAACTAGAAGCAGAAGGAATACTTCCTAATACCTCCTATGAACCCACATTTACACTAATACCAAAGCCAGACAAAGACATTACAAGAAAGGAAAACTACAGATGGATATCTCTCATGAACATAGATGTAAAAATCTGCAAAAAAAAAACCTAGAAAATCAAGCCAATGTGTAAAAATAACAATTTGATGCGGAAAAAGCATTTAGCAAAATCCAGTATCAATTCATGATTTTTTAAAAAAAGATTTTATTTATTCATGAGAGACAGAGAGAGAGAGAGAGAGAGAGGCAGAGACACAGGCAGAGGGAGAAGCAGGCTCCATGCAGGGAGCCCGACATGGGACTCCATCCCCGGACTCCAGGGTCACACCCTGGGCTGAATGTGGTGCTAAACCGCTGGGCCACCGGAGCTGCCCCCTCCATTCATGATTAAAACAAAACAAAACAAAACAAAACAAAATAAAACCTCTAAGAAAACTAGAAATAAAGGATTGGTTTCGATTGTCCATTTTTTCCTTTAGGTTTTGGGTCAAATCTTATCTTCTTGTATCACTAATTATTCTTTCACTAAGTGCCAAATTTTGTTTAGAAAAAATGTAAAAGATACCATGATATGGTGAAGCTGCGGTTAATGATACATTCCACTGTAGTTTTGTTCCTGGCAGACAACTAGGCTAGGAGCAAATTAGATTAATCCAATTAGGGATTGAGATGACTTTAAACTGATGTTCAGTCCTTTTTAGGGCTAATCTAGTTCTGGCTAATACTTACTCCTAAAATGCAAGATTCCTTCAGGATCCCAGCTCAAAACCTGGGGGATGGGAATGATTTACCAAAATTCTTCTTTAGTGGGTCTTGGACTCTAATTTTGTCTCCCCAGCATCTTGAATCTGCACAACTTCCCATCCTGTTAGCTGTGGCTTTTAGAATTGACATTTTCCCCCTTGAAAGAAAAAAAAAATGCCAAGATCCACTCTCAGGCCTTCCTTTCTCTTCCAGATCTTGACCTGTAAATTCTTTCTGCCATGGTAGCTTCCTGATGCTCTCAGGCGGGATACCTTAATACCTTTCTAGCTTTTCTAATTGTTCTCAGCTGGAGAAGTGAGCTGAAACAACCTAAGTCTGCTGTTGCTGAAAACAACATTCTAATTCTACATTTTAGAATATATGGATGTTTTCTTTATGGCCCAATATATGTTCGACTCCTGTGCATCTATGTAGGGGTACCTACAACTGAATTTTATGATTATACAATATAGAATATGATATAATAAGATATTGTGATAGATTGTAACATTGTTTCCAGCTATTTGCTGCTGCCCATGTAAAAAGACCATATAATCCCTGCCCATTACCATGCGACTTGTGGTGCCATCCTGTGGTTGGAATATACTTCTCCACCCCAGTGACATTAGGCTCGGCCATATGACTTACTTTGATCAGGGGATTATGGATGGAAGTGATCTGGGGTCACAAGGAGCAGAAGCTTTGAGAGCCATCACTGGCTGCGTCATCGCTCTTCTCCCTCTGCCGCCACGCTGACACATTCTAGAGAGGGGCTCCTCCTTCAGGTTGGATTTCAGAATAAAGAAAACAGGTGGAGTGCAGAACCAAAGCCTGCCTACCCCAACCAACACGTAATGTGATGAAGAAATTAACGTTTGCTGTCCCAAACCACTGGACCTTGGAGGTTGTTTCCTACCACAGCATAACCTAGCAAAAGATGATGAATACAGATGGATTTTATCATATTGTTTATATCTTCTGTATATTTATCTTTTGTCCATTTGTTCTGCTACATGCTGAGAGAGATAAATTTCTTAACTACAAATGTGTTTCTATTTCTGCTTGCATTTTCTGGACTTTTTTCTGCATGGATTTTGACACTCTATTATGTGGTTCAAAGCAAAGTGTCAACCAAAAAAAAGTATAGATCTGCTACAGTTAGTAATATTGTGTTATTGCTAATTCAGCTGTAGCTATGAGGAAGAGACCCTGGGTTCTGACTCCTACCAGGGTAAATTCTCAGAGTTCTATTATGCAACTAGGAGAATTTATCAAAATTTGCCCCCAGCCAGAAGCAAAGTATCTTTCAAGATTAGCCAACCCAACTGGTTTTTGAGACACCTGTACTGACTAACTGGATTTTCCGAGTGCTTTGAGAATGAGATGGGAATACCCTGACCAGAAAGCTTCCATCATTGAACAGATAACTCCCACAGACGGGTGAATCTGCTGGCTTCCAGTCTAACCACCAGTCAGTTGAGGGTTTAGGTACAGTGAGTTACTGCCCCACCTTACTCCTACTTGAACCTCAAACTTCAGGATGAACTGAGAATACAAATATTTGGGCTCTGCAAATCTAAGGTAAAAAATGGATTTGGTGATGTAGTACCTTCCCTGTAATAACTGATAATGTTATTATTACTTTCATATTTATTATATGACATCCCTGCCCATTCCATGTGGCTCAGAGAGGTTAATAATCCCCACTGCTCTTGAGCCCCAGGGAGTGATGCTACATGGCTATGCCCCTTAACTCCAGAGCCGCAGAGGCACAGACAGCTTGCTCACACTTCCTTCTCCTTCTCTCCTCTTTCTTTTCATCTCCCTCTCTTCACTCTCCGTCCTCCTCTTCCTTCTTCCCCTTCCCTACCTCTCACTACCCTCTTTCTCTTCTTCCTTCTCCTCCTCCTCCTTATCCTTTTGTTTCTTCTTCTTCTTCCTCTTTCTTCTTCTTCTTCTTCTTCTTCTTCTTCTTCTTCTTCTTCTTCTCCTTCTCCTCTTCCTCCTCCTCCTCCTTCTTGTCTCTCTCTCTTTTTCTCCTTCTTCTCATTATTGAGGGTGAAGGTGCACCAATCTCATGAAGGCAGCTGGGAAATGAGTCAGGCTATTCCAAACACCACTGCCTATCACAAGGCCCATTTACCCTCAGACTCAAGTGTGCCAATCTGGCATGGTTGCCCCTGGCAACTGCAGAGTGTGGCCAGTTGCCCAGGGCAGTATTCCAGGCCTCTGATGTGCCATTCATGTGTGCTTTTCTCTTTTTTTCTGGAACTGGATCAGGCATGTGGTACCACACATTACAGGCCAGGTTCCCTTTGTGTAACAAGATGCTCTCATTAAGTGCTTGGGATTATGGTGACAAAAACCTGTCTTTCCTTGGATCCTCCAACATTCCCACCAGGCACTTGAAAGTGTCAACACAGTGTCTGGACACTGATGGGGCCCTTAGCAAGGAAGTGCTCCTTCATTTCCAACAATTTCTAGATGGGGACATAGAAGCTCAGTGAGGTTTAGTGGCTAGTTCAAGGTTACTTCACTGGACAGAAGAGGAGAAAGGCCTAAGATTTTCTGACTCCAAAGCTAGCGCTCTTGGCCTTACACCAAGCTCAATTTGAATGAGTGATGCCAAACCATAACGATTAGTGCTGAGGGAAGAGCATGGGTCTGCAAGTTGGGAGGCCTAGGATAAGAGTTTTCTCAGGCTGCCGTAACAAAATTCCACAGACTAGATGACTTAAACAACAAAAATCTATTTTCTCATATTCTGGAGGCCAGAAGTCTGATCTTAAGGCTACATAATCTTCCCTCTGTACATGTTTGTGTCCTAATCTCCTTGTGTTACAAAAACACCAGTCATATTGGATTAGGTCCCATCCTAACGGCCTCATTTTATCTTAATTACCTCTTTAAAGACCTTATCTCCAAATACAGTCACATTCTGAGGTACTAGGGGTCAGAACTTCAACATATGATTTGGGGAAGATGCAATTCAGTCTGATTGCCACCCTGTCACTCCTGGCTGTCAACACTGGGCAGGTCCCAGACCTCGAATCTGCCCTATGAAAACAGAGTTGGGTCAGATTTCTGAGGTTCTATTCACTCCTGATATCTTCAATGTTATGAACACTCTTATCAGAGGCTGGGCAACTTTCCAAGGCACCCAAGCAGACTGGAGAGGGGCTGATTCTGAGAAGAAGAGCTGGGTAGGAGAGACTAGGGACCCTGCATCAGCTCCAGAAATTCATCAGCACTAGGGCAGAACAGAGAGATGGACCAGCAAGACAGAGGGATTAGTCAACGACGTGATATAAGTTAGTGCAATGAAGTAGTCACTCTGCCCCTTGGGTTGTATCAACAAAGCGTGGAGTCCAGAACAAGGGAGGTAAATCCAGTGGTTAAGAGCTCATGCTTTAGGGTCAGATACATCTGCACTGTAACTTCCACCTCGATACATCATAGCTTGGACCTTGAGCAAGCTACTTAATCTCTCTGTTTCTCTTCTATAAAGTGAAGCTAATAATTAATACATAACTCACAGGTTTTGTGTGAGGACTACTTGAGATAATTCTTATAAAATTATTAGCAGAGTATCTGGCTTATGATAAATCCTCACCAACAGCTAAGGTGATGGATGCTGTGGTACACCACTCAAATCCCTCTTCATGAGTAAAGCACTTATTTTCTAGCTGCTGGGAGTGCTACTTCTCACTTGTCAGCTTCCTGGAGTGTCAACTTCCTCAAGTGTCCACCTTTGCAGCAATTGCCCACAGGCAAAGAGAGCAGCCTAGCCCCAGGTCACATCCCTTCTGAGGGGCAGCCTCATCTAGTGGCTGATAGATGTTAAGGAGGGAAAAAATGACTCAGATCCCTCTCTGCCACTCAAGAATCATCACAAGACTCTCAAGAGTCATCACAACTCCTTGTTGTGACTTCACCATAGCTCAACTTCTCCCTCTGCTCACTGCTGCTTCCTGCCCTTCTATTGCCTAAGTATTGATCCAGAGAGCACACTGAACTCCACCTCAGAGTCTGTTTCCCAGGGAACCCAACTAATAACAGCAAGGATAATGACAAGGTGTGAGAGCCTTGCAATAAAAACATTTCCATGGTACAATGGAGGAAATAACTCTGTGATCTCATTCTTTCCAGCTCTACCTTCACTCACCTTGTCCTAGGCCCATGGGCCTCCTGCCATTCGTCATACACAACAAACGTCCTTCTTCTCACAGTCTTTGCACATGCTGTCCTCCCTCCCTGGAACACACTTCCCTCAGCCAAATGGTACACACCCTTAGTCCAAAATTACAGCACCATCTCCACTATCTGGCACCTGCTGGCCTTGTTTATGCTTTTTTTAAAGATTTATTTGCTTATTTGAGAGCGAGAGAGAAGCAGGCTGCAGGGGGAGAAGGAGAATCCCAAGCAAACTCCCTGCTGACCGGGGAGCCCAACTCAGGGCTTGATCCCATGGCCCAGAGATCATAATCTGAGCCAAAATAAGAGTCGGCCACCCAACCAACTGAGCCACCCAGGCACCCCATGCTTTATTTTTATCCATAGCACTTACTGATATACTATGGCAAACAATTCTGTATCCTGTGTATTGTCATTATCCCCCAGCTAGAATGCCAGCTTCCCGAGGGCAGGGAATTTTGTCTGTTTTTTGTCTGTCTTGTCTGTTTATTCAGCACTTTGATCAGTGCCTAGCATATAGCAGATTCTCAACAAATATTGAAT
This sequence comes from Vulpes lagopus, assembly GCF_018345385.1. Taxonomy (NCBI): domain Eukaryota; kingdom Metazoa; phylum Chordata; class Mammalia; order Carnivora; family Canidae; genus Vulpes; species Vulpes lagopus. The sequence continues at coordinate 118,440,166 of NC_054848.1, read as the reverse complement.
GAATGAATGAATGAATGAATGACCTATAGGGGAATGGGAACCAAACAGGGGTGGGAGTGCCCAGAGACTTCCTGAGAAAGTGCCACCAAAACTGAATGTGAAAGTGAATCATGACCATGGGGGTTATTATTCTGAAGAACTTCCAGGGAAGCAATGCACAGGAGTTTGACTTGTGAATTTTCCATCTTGGACTTCCGAGTAGTTAAAGGTTGTACCTTTTTCCTTTTAATTTATTTTATAGTCCCTCAAAAATGAAGGAGAAATAAAGCTTTTTTCTTTTACAAGTGTGATCATTTGGGGAATGTGGTGCAGGCAGAGGGCCCTGGAGCCTGGTTCCTTGGCTCACACACATATGTAAAAGCCATTCACTAAAGAAGTTTTACAGTAAACAGAAGCCTTTGCTTTTAACTCTTTTTGAGGTAGCCTTTTTCAAAGCAGGCAAGCCGTTTGTGTGATGGGTAGATTTCAAGCATAAAGTCCTATCTGAGTGGCCCACATGTGAAAAAGATTTGACAAAGAGAGTGAATGTATTTTCAATAAAATCTCTGCAGCAGTCTGGGAGATAAGGTGGTATGTTCTGGTTAGTACACATGTCTGCCAAACAGAGTTTACGTGAATCCCCAGACCTCAATGATCTTGTTCTAGAAGACTGGAGTAATCCAAGTATGCAGAACACCAACATTCCACCAGAGAGAACTTCCTTTTCCTTTTATAATGAACTCATTAAATAAAAATCAGTTTCTTAAGAACTTGTTTCCCATGTACCTTCTAATGCAGCTGTTCTCAGTGGTGAAGGGGGTTGGGGAAGCCCTCTTCAAAGGAGGAAAGTCTCCGAATTATCTAGGGGCCTTTTTCAATGTAAATACTCTCACTCACCATTCACCACAGAGATTTGGACCCTCCCATGGTTGATCACAAAACAGATACACTTATATCTGCATCACCAATGATGGTGCCGCTCAAGGACAAACTCTGGGCTCCAATCCCCATCCTCCACCTAGTGAGAGTCCAACACTGGGTAAGTGGGTAGGTGAGATCAGCCTGCCTGCCCGCTCTCTACATGCTTGCAGTATGACTTTAGACAATGAACTTAACATCTTTGAGCCTGTTTCTTTCTTTGAAAAATGGGGCTAATAATCCCTGCACTGAGCGCCTCTGAATATTTTCTACATGCAGGAAGGATGTCTGTTTGCCACAAAGCCACCTGAAAACAGTCTCATCTCTGTTGTGATTGTGTGAGTATGCACATGCACACACCAAATGGAGTCACACATACTGTCCTTCTGTCTGACCAAGAGATTTTTCAGCACTTTGTATCTCTCCAATGAGCTATCACATTCCCGTGGATAGATACACTTCCTTCTATATATTGCCATCTCTGGTTGTATTCACACATGTCATCCCCGTGTTGGCACCATCTTCATGGCCACAGAACTTGCCACCTATGAGAAATGGGTATTACCGAAAAGATCAATAAATACTCCAAAGGGCCTGATGCCCTTCTCAGATAAAGACTGCCCTTTGATATATTCCAATGATGTTTCTGTATATTTATTGAGTTCTAGTCTGACCTCCAGATCATTTTCAGTTTTGTGTATCTGACCTGTTAGGAACGGCCAGCTTGAACTACAATTTCGATTTTTCAGGGTGCTTCTCATCTTCTTACACTGTCATTCAATGCTAGAACATGCAAATCCTTAGAAATTGAGTTCAAATGCATACAGTCACTCATGTAATCATTTGTTCACTTAGCAGATATATCCTGAGGGCCCACTATGTGCCAAGCACTGTGTCAGGCTGTGGGATACAAGCATAGTTTCTATCCTTATGGAACTTTATAGTCTAAGGGGAAAACAAAAATTGAACAAAGAAATAGTTATTCATATACTGTGACAAATGTCATGAATGGGGTGCCATGACAGATGATGGAAGGAAAGGGTAATCTACTAAGAGAGGGTAATAACAGTCAATATCTCTAAAGAGGGAACATTTTAGCCAAGTCCAAAAGGATAAGAAGCCAGACATGAAGAGAGTAGGGGAAGGACATTTCAGGAAGAAGAAAGAGTAAATACAAAGCCCTAAGGCAGAAAGATGCAGAAGGACAACCCCTTTGTGACCAGGAAATTGTGCTGGCACTCTTGTCCTTCCACAGGGAGCAGAGCTCCCCATTCTCTACCCTGGCACAAGATGGTGAGTGGCTCCTTGCTAGCCCTTGCCTCTCTGTACTGAGATGCCAGCTCTGGGATGGAAGAGGTTTCCTCACTAGGCTGGAAAAAGCAAATGGGGGAGGAATGTGTTACCAATGGAGGTATTTGTGAGAAAGTGCCATCTCAGAAACCCCAGAACCTCCATGCTCGTCACTAGAATACTCCTGGGGACAGGAGAAGGCAACATAGGCCCCTGACACTCACCCTGATGATTTGCTTACCATGGAGGCTCCTTGCTTGTCACCATTGCCACCACTATGCTGGCTTCTGAAGGACACTGTTTGTTTTCAGTTCTCTGGACACACACCCTTTTCCTCACCCTAGGACACAAATGAGACCATGTTAGGTATCTAAAGAAGACCTGACTGATGGCTTAAGGATAACAAAATGTGAAGAAACACAGAAAGTCATATGTAACCCGAAGTGGCATCATCACTTTAGCATATGGTCCACCAGTGTCTCCCTTTCTAATAGCATCTACATCCCTGCAAAGAGACTATCTTTATCTCTTGCCACCAAAGAGGAGAGGAATCATAGAATCTGTGTCCAAACAGGGACTCTTTTAAGACTGAAAGAGCACTATTAATATTTAGGGTGGAGCAGGGTGTATAAACTGCCTAGGCTAACCAGGACATATGGTTAGCCTCACGAAGAGAGATGTGGGGGATAGAGAGGCAGAAGCCCTCCCCCGGCTTCCAAAGCCCTGCTATTCTCCAAATACTTCCCATTCTTTTTCTAGGCACATGATAGAATTGAATTTCCCTGATCCCTTGAGATTAGGTGCATCCAAGTTTGATCTGCTCTGGTTGATAGTGTGTGAACACAAGTGTGGTATTTCACTTCTGAGCAGAAACATGAAAAGCCAGTATACAACAGGCATGTTTCCTTTTTTCTGCTTTGGGGATAGTGGAATCATAAGGATAGACCCTTCCTGAGACTGGGCTCTAAGTAAGAATGATATGGAGCTGAATGCCACCTGATTGGAAATCAGTACATTGACTAAGTGAGAAATAAATCTTTTTTGAATTAAACATTGAGATTTTGGGGTCATTTGTTAGTGTAGCATCATGTAACTCAACCTAACTGATTATATTCCCAAGTTTCAGTTCTAGGTCTCCATGGTTGAGCACCTCTGTGCAGATATCCACCCTTTTCCTGGCCCCTGGTCCCACTGGCGTGTCTTCTGAGTTGCCCTGGAGTCACATTTCCCAAATAATGGCAGTGGCCTTCTCAACTAGCTGTCTCAGGCCCAAGTGAGAGCCAGAGTATAGCCAGACTGAAGGATGGAGTCAGGAGCTTATAAAGGTGTGGACTCAGCAGTGAAATGAAGGAAAAATATTATTGCTATGTGTTGAATTGTGTCCCCCAATAATTCATATGAATTCCCAACCACCAGACTCCAGAACGTGACATTATTTGGAAATAGGGTCAATGCAGATGTCATTAGTTAAGATGAGGTCATTAGGGTGGGCCTTAATTTAATGCGACTGGTGTCCTTATAAAGAGAGGAAATTTGGACACAGTGGCACCCACAAAGGGACAACACCACGTGACGATGAAGGCAGACATCAGAGTGATGATTCTACAAGCAAAGGAATGCCAAAGATTTCCAGCAAACCACCAGAAGCTACGGGAGAGGCATGGAGGAGATTCTCCAACACAGCTCTCACAAGGAATCATCCCTGCCAAAACACTGACCTCAGATTTTAACCATAAGAACATCAAGACAATAAATTTCACTTGTTTAAGCCACCCAGTTTGTGGTAATGTCTTACAGCAGTCTCAGGAAACTAATATAATATAAAACAATGGTGGATCTAGCAGCAGAGCTAACAGGCAGATTTTATGACCCTCTTGCAAGTCTGAGAGCATTTCCGATGTCCCTTGACACAGATATAGACCCAGATCCAGGGACACATAGAGATACAGATATAGGTATAGATAGACAAACAAACAGATACAGGTACATATAGGGATACAGATACAGCGAAGAGCCTGCTTCTCTCTCTCCCTCTCCCTCTGCTGCTCCCCCTGCTCATGCTCAGTTTCTCTCTGTCTCACCCTCTGTGTCTCAAATAAATAAAGAAAAGAAAAGAAAAACAGATAAAAGTTCAGATGGAGACAAACATACAGATACTTGGAAAGATATAGATACAAAGTAAAGATGGTGAACCAGATACAGGTAGAGATGGAGATGCAGAAATGGGTATAGATGGAGACACAGATACGGGTGCAGACAGAACAAAGTACTTGCATAGGCACAGATACAGGTAGAGATGGAGATACAGGTAGGAGTGGAGATGAAGACAAGAATACAAAGATGCATAGATGCAGAAAGACACAGATACAGGTAAAGATAGAAATACAGAAACAGAAAAAAAAAAAGAAATACAGAAACAGGTAGAGGTACATATCCAGAAACAGGTAAAAAGAAAGTCTTAGAAAAAACTAGGTATAGAGACACAGATTCAGGAACTCGTAGGTATCTGTACATAAGTACAGAGAGAGACAAAGATAAAGGTTCAAATGGAGGTCAGACACATGTATGGTTAGAGACACTGATATAAATACACATAGACAACCAGAAACAGGTACACAAACAGTAATAGAGACACTGACAGATACAGATAGAGATAAAGGCAGAAACACAGATACAGCTACAGATAGAAACAGGGAAAGAGAGACACTGATATAAATACACATAGACAACTAGAAACAGGTACACAAACAGTAATAGAGACACTGACAGATACAGATAGAGATAAAGGCAGAAACACAGATACAGCTACAGATAGAAACAGGGACAGATCAAGATCTAGATACATTTCTAGATAGAGATATAGACTCCGATATAGTCACAGATATAGATACAGATAAAGGTAGAGATAGTTACCCAGATACAGGGATAGGTAGAGACAAGAAAAATGTACAGAATGAGATCCAGATAGTGGTAAAGATAAATGTATAGATACAGGTTCAGATGGAGACATATATGGAGGGTACATACAGACTCAAAAATACAGGAAAACAGATAGAGACAATAGTACAGGTATAGATAGAGACACCATTACAGACAGAGCCAGAAACAGGTACAGGTATAGACACACTAGAGGTATAGAGACCCAGATAGAGGTACAGATAGAGACAAAAATATACATACAGAAACCCAGATACAGGTAGAGATACAGACTCAGAAAACATTACAGATAGAGACACAAATCAGGGTACAGTTCAAAGATACAAATTTTCAGATAGAGGCACAAATACAAGGACAGATGAAGATACTGGTACAGGCTGATAGAGATCCAGATATAGGCAAAGATACAGATCCATATACAGAGCAAGTAGAGACACTGATTAGGTATCAGGAGAGACTCAGCTACAGGAACAGATAGAAACACACACTTAGGTAGAGATAGACATTGACCCGGGTACCTAGAGAGACACAGATACTGGTTCTTACAAAAATACAGGTGAGGTGCCTGGATGGTACAGTGAGTTAAGCATCCAACTCTTGGTTTTGGCTCAGGTCATGATCTCAGAGTTGTGAGATCAAGCCCTGCATCAAGCTCAGCATGGAGTCTGCTTAAGATTCTCTCTCCCTCTCCACTGCCTCTCTCATTCATGCTCTCTTTCCTGAAATAAATATTATACATATACAATGGAATATTACTAAGCCATCAAAAAGAATGAAATCTTGCCGTTTACAATGATCTGGATGGAACTACAGGGTATAATGCTAAGTGAAAAAAGTCACTCATAGAAAGACAAATACCATATGATTTCACTCATATGTGGAATTTAAGCAACAAAACAAACGAACATAGGTGAAGGGAAGGAAAAATAAAATAAGATAAAAAGTGACTATGAGGCAAACCAAAAGAGACTCAACTCTAGGGAAAAACTGAGGGTCACTGGAGGGAGGGTGGGTGAGGGGATGGGTAACTGGGGGATGGGC